>NC_059332.1:80696897-81030231 GCF_018350155.1 Leopardus geoffroyi
CGGTGGAGCATGTGATTTGTGGTCTTGGGGGTTGTTAAGTTCAAGCCCCACATTGGGTGTAGAGATTAGTTAAAAATAAAATCTTTAAGGGGTGCCTGGGTGGCGCAGTCGGTTAAGCGTCCGACTTCAGCCAGGTCACGATCTCGCGGTCCGTGAGTTCGAGCCCCGCGTCGGGCTCTGGGCTGATGGCTCAGAGCCTGGAGCCTGTTTCCGATTCTGTGTCTCCCTCTCTCTCTGCCCCTCCCCCGTTCATGCTCTGTCTCTCTCTGTCCCAAAAATAAATAAATGTTGAAAAAAAAAAAATTTAAAAAAAAAAAAATAAAATCTTTAAAAAATAAAAATTAAAAAATTAAAAAGGTAGTTCTCAAAGTGTAGTCCTTGAACTAGCAGCATGACCTGAGAACTTTTTAAAATTTTTTTTTTTTTCAACGTTTATTTATTTTTGGGACAGAGAGAGACAGAGCATGAAAGGGGGAGGGGCAGAGAGAGAGGGAGACACAGAATCGGAAACAGGCTCCAGGCTCTGAGCCATCAGCCCAGAGCCCAACGCAGGGCTCGAACTCACGTACCGCGAGATCGTGACCTGGCTGAAGTCGGACGCTTAACCGACTGCGCCACCCAGGCGCCCCCTTGAGAACTTTTTAGAGTTGCAGATACTCATGTCTCACTCTAGACCTACAGAATCAAAAACTGGGGAAATGGGACTCATCAGTCTTATGTTCTAACTCCTTCAGGTTAGAAGTCTAAAAACATGCTGAAGTCTAAAAACAACTTTTTTTCTTTTCTTTCCCTTTCTTCCTTTCTTTCACTCTTTCTCTTCCCTGCCCTGCCCTGCCCTGCCTGGCCCTGGCCCTGGCCCTGCGAGTGAACAGAGAAGGGGCAGAGAAAGAAGAGAGAGGGAGGATTCCAAGCAGGCTCCGCACTGTCAGTGCAGAGCTTGATGCAAAGCTTGAACCCACGAACCCTGACATCATGACCTGAGCCAAAACCAAAAGTTGTATGCTTAACTGAGCTACCCAGGTGCCTCTAAGAACAACTTTAGAAAGCAAATGATTGCAATGGAGGTAGCTAAATGTAATGATGTATTTAGTATGTCAGTACAATAAGGGAATGAGGGTTGACTATGTCTCCAGAAAAGGGGGTTCTCTTTTATGGTAGCTGGGTTGGGGAGAGGATGAGCAGACCAGGCAGGGCAATAGAATGAGCAAGAGATTGTGGAGTTGAGGTTCATGGCATAATTCAGGAACTGCAAGTACAGACATTTCTGCTTTAATGTATGCATTTTTGAAAAACCTTTAGTTCTGTAACTCACTAAAACAGGGTTTATGGGAAAAATAGGGGCAGAATACTCAAAACCTGTCTACTCATGTTACTAGAGCACCAACAGGAACAATAACAATTTTAATTAAAATGTTGGCATAGTTAAGGCAAGTAAAATTCCTAATGAATATCTCAGTCAATATAGATTTTTTCTCAAGAAAGAAGAAAGATGAGGGGCGCCTGGGTGGCGCAGACAGTTAAGCGTCCGACTTCAGCCAGGTCACGATCTTGCGGTCCGTGAGTTCGAGCCCCGCGTCGGGCTCTGGGCTGATGGCTCAGAGCCTGGAGCCTGTTTCCGATTCTGTGTCTCCCTCTCTCTCTGCCCCTCCCCCGTTCATGCTCTGTCTCTCTCTGTCCCAAAAATAAATAAACGTTGAAAAAAAAAAATTAAAAAAAAAAGAAAGAAGAAAGATGAAATAGGCTGATGGAAGGAGGAAAAGGAAGAATTGAAGCTGTTGATTTGTGGAGACAAGAACAGAGGGACATAAACACAGGTTGCAGGTTTGATGTGAATACTGTGATGGCAGACTGGATGGCTTTGGCTTATTGCCTGGTATTTGGGTTATTTCTACCCTGACAAAGATTGAGGAAAATCATGCTTACACCCTTGCAAGACAGAGCCTGTTACTGTACTGAGACAAGAGGAAGAAAGGAGAGTGATGGGCACCTAGGGTAAGGGCATCAGTGTAGGACTAGATTCCTTCAAGAGTTGCTGCATTTAGCTGCTGTTAATGGTGCAAAACTGTAATGATCTGGGAAGAACCCTGTGTGAACCAGTATAGTTTCTGCATTACACTAACGTCATTTCTCTATTTCTCAATAACGTGTGTGCTGCCTCGCATTATAGAAACATGCTTTGGTAGGGGCACCTGGGTGGCTCAGTTGGTTAAGTGTCCGACTTGATTTCAGCTCAGAGCATGATCCCACGGTTCATGAATTTGAGCCTTGTGTCAAGCTCTGTGCTGACAGCATGGAGCTGGAGCCTGCTTGGGGTTCTCTCTCCCCACCTCTCCCCCTCCCCCTCTCCCTGTTCTCTCTCAAAATAAATAAATAAATAAATAAATAAATAAATAAATAAGCGTTAAAAAAAATAGAAATATGCTGTGGTAGTACAGAATATCTCATGTGGCTGAATAGGGTAGGTTAGAGTAGCAGTGTGAGAAAAGTAGTGATATTTCTGGAAAGGCCTTGTAGTTCTGTGCTAGGGAAGCTTAATTCAATAATGTTGCTTTGGGTAGTTCTTAAAGGCTTTTTGACCTGGGAGTGAAACAGGTTACAAGTCAACAGATTTTGACTTTAGTGTGGAAAGTGGTAGAAGGAAAAAGGTGTTGGTAGTATGGAAACTAGTTAGGAGACTTTGTAATAATTTAAATGAGTAATAAGTATATTGAAAACTGGAATGACTGAGTGGAAAGGAGATATTAAATTTGAGAGATTTAAAAATAAAATCACTAAGAATTTGTGATCACTTGAAAGTGAGTGTGGATGTAAGGGACAAATCAAAGATAATGAGAGTTTGTAGTTTGAGAATGAGTTCAGGCAGGAGATAATTGTTTATATTTCCCATATCTAGGCATCTACCTATTTGCTTTCTTTCATTATTATGCCTTATATAAATATCCTTTTCAATCTCACTGTCTCCATCTTGGGTTATGTTATTATGTGGACTCTTATATAAGCTCCTTCCCAGTTTCTTTTCCTACACATTTGTCTTTCTAGTTCATTCCACATGTTAATCTTTTCTCTTTATACCAGTGTTTCTAACTCAGAAACCTTCAGTGCTCTTGTCTTCTGAAATTTCAAGGCCAGATTCCTTAGTTGGACATTTAGTATCTTCTGTTTGACTCTAATGAAATTTGACAGTCTTATCTCCCAGTCCTCTTCTGCCTGAGGTTCATATATGCCTTCCCTCCAAAGTTAATGGTGTTCTCATTTGGAATCTACCTATCTCCCCTCTTCCTCCCACTCTTCCATTGATATGCAGGTCCTTCTACAAACCAGTCATCAGCCGTATGCATGCTTTTATTCTCCACACATCTTTGCCAACATTTGGGAGTGGATAGTGGCTACAAGAGGGCATGAGTAATACTTCTAGGGTGATGATAATGATCTGTTTTTTGATCTGGGTGGTAGTTAGATGGATGTGTGTAGGTTGTCAAAAATCATAGGACTGTATACTTATGATTGGTGGGTTTTTTTTCCCTATATGTTATACTTCAATAAAAAGCTTACTTCCTTTTCTCCAAAATAAAAAATGTCCTGCCTCTCCTAGGCCCTTTACATTTCAATTTAATTTTTATGGTCAACTTGTTAAGTTTGAGTGGGATTGCCTTGAGTTGGGGAGAATTGCCAACTTTGATATTGAGTTTTCCTAAATATGATTGAATTATGTTTTGCCATTTATTTAGATCAGAAGCAAATTGCCTGTTTTTGTAAATAAAGTTTTATTGGAACACAGTCAGACCTATTTGTTTACATGTCGTCTTTGGTTGCTTTTGAGCTTCAGTGGCAGGGGTAGGTGGTTGTGACAGACCAGATGGCCTGCAAGCACAAAATATTTACTTTCTGGCCTTGTAAGAAGAAAAGGTTTCCATACCCCTGATTTAGGCCTTTCTTTCTATTTCTTTCTTTCTTTCTTTCTTTCTTTCTTTCTTTCTTTGATAATTTATTTATTTATTTTTTGAGAGAGAGAGTGCATGGGTAGGGAGAGGGACAGAGAGAGAGAGAAAGAGAGTCTTTTTTTTTTTTTTTTTAAATGTTTATTTATTTTTGAGAGAGAGAGAGAGAAAGGCAGGGAGACAAGCAGACAGAGAATCCTAAGCAGGCTCTGCGCAGGGCTCAAACCGATGAACCATGGGATCATGAACTGAGCTGAAACCTAGAGTCAGATGCTTAGCTAACTGAGCCACCCAGGCACCAAGAAAGAGGGGAAGAGAGAGAGAGGGGGAGAGAGAGAGGGAATGAGAATATAATTTCTGTGTACTTAATGGTTTTGTTGTTGTAAATATCTTTTTATCAGTTATGTTTTAAAACTCTTGCGGGGTGCCTGGGTGGCTCAGATTCTCTCTCACTCCCTCTCTGCCCCTCTAACGCTCTCTCTCCCTCTTTCTCAAAATAAATAAAGTTAAAAAAAAACACCTTAAAATTGTTTTGCTGGCATACAGGAAAGCGTTTTTGTGTGTTTATCTTACATTCAGGAACTTAAAAAAAACTCTTATTCTAATAATTTGTAGATTTTCTACATTGGTGGCCATAGTGTAAATAATGTCAGCTTTGCTTCTTTCCAGTTCTGTCTCAATTCATACCTTACTCTTCTTTCAAACAGAAGCAAGCTTGACTTTAAAGGAGATGCTTTTGAGGTGTCATCATAATGTATGATGTTTGAGGGTTTTGTTTTGTTTTGTTTTGTTTTGTAGTAGAAATATATCCTTTATCAGTTTAAAAAAGGTCCCTTAAATTTTCATAAACTGCCAAGTTTGCTAGGAGTTAGTATTGAATTTATCATATGCTCTTCCTGAGCAGATGTTAGGATACACATATTTTGTCTCTAATATGATGAAATATGCAAATATTTTTTTTTACTGAGAGACCATTTGTTAGAATGGTTTTTGATTTATGGTAAAATTCAGAAGCACAGGGGTGCCTGTCTGGCTCAGGTACAGCATGTGACTCCTCATCTCAGGGTCATGAGTTCAAGCCCCACATTAGGTGTAGAGCTTACTTAAAAAAAAAAAAAAAAATCAGGAGTACAGAGAAATCTTGTTTATCATGCTACATCTCCCTCCCCAGTTTTCTCCGTTGTTAATGTCTTATTACATGATATTAGTATGGTACATTTCCTGTAATTATGAACCAACACTGCTTTATTTTTTTGTTTTTTTTTTAAGATTTTATTGTATTTTTATTTTATTTCAGAGACAGGGAGAGAGAGAGGGTTCATGTGGGGAAGAGGGGCAGAGGGATAGAAAGAGGATCCCAAGCAGGCTTCACGCTCAGTGTGGAGCCCCGTGTGGGGCTCATCCCGTGGGATCATAACCTGAGCCAAAATCAAGAGTTGGGACACTTAACCGACTAAGCCACCCAGTGCCCCATCTTTTTTTTTTTTTTTTTTTTTTTAAGTAATACCTGCCAGTAGTAAAAACTAAAACTGTAAAATCATATGCAATGAAGACTTTGATCTATTAGATTTCTGTTTAACCAAATCATTATCACCATTCTGTAAAAAACCCATTGACTGATTTTCCCTCCTCCTTATGACAGTTTATTTATTTTTAAATTAATTTATTTTTATTTTTTATTTTCATTAAAAAATTTTTTTTAATGTGTGTTTATTTTTAAGAGAGAGAGACAGAGTGCGAGTCGGAGACGGGCAGAGAGAGAGGGAGACACAGAATCTGAAGCAGGCTCCAGGCTCTGAGCTGTCAGCACAGAGCCTGACAGGGGGCTCAAACCCACGAGCCGTGAGATCATGACCTGAGCCAAAGCTGGCTGTCTAACGACTGAGCCACCCAGGCACCACTTTTATTTTTTTTTTAACATTTATTTATTTTTGAGAGAGAGAGGGAGAGAACACGCATGCATGTGAACGGGAAAGAGGCAGACACAGAGAAGGGAGGCAGATGATCCAAAGCAGGCTCGTCACTGTGAGCCCAGAGCCCGATGCAGGGCTCAGACTCCTGAACCTGTGAGATGGCCTGAGCTGAAATCAAGAGCTGGCTGCTTAACCGACTGACTGAGCTACCCAGGCGCCCCCATATGATGGTTTATAGCTGGTGATAAGTTACTGTTAGAAAGCCTGTGAGTTTCTGCTGTGTCAGTAGTTTTGCTTTACCAAGAGTTAGTTCTGTTATTTGACAAATATCATTATGCCATTTGTAATTATTGTACAGACTATATTATAACAGTTAATCAATTCAGCTAATTGGAAAAAGTGTTGCAGTGGGGAATGTGAGTAATGAACAAAATGATATACTTTAGGGGTGCCTGGGTGGCTCAGTTGGTTAAGTGTCTGACTTGATTTCTGCTCAGGTCATGATCTCACTGTTCATGGTATTGAGCCCTGAGTCAGGCTCTGTGCCAACAGCGTGGAGCCTGCTTGAGATGTTCTCTCTCTCTCTCTCTCTCTCTCTCTCTCTCTCTCTCTCTCCCCCTCTCTGTCCCTGCCCCACTTTCAGACGAACACTGTTTCTCTCTCTCTAAATATAAAATAAATAAACGCCTTTAAAAAAAGATATATACTTTGATTGTATTTAAAAGTAGTAACATAAATTGTATCTCTTGTGATAGAACCATGACTTTTTCTTTGAGAATGAGTCCAGTGATCAGAGTTCTGACTTCTTTCTTTCTTTTTTTTTCTTAAGTAAGCTGTATACCCAGCGTGGGGCTTGAACTCATGACCTCGAGATCAAGAGTCAAATGCTTTACCAGCTGAGCCAGGTGCCCCCTGACTTCTTTCTTGCATAAACCACACCTATAAGATATTGCTTATGATTTCCATCCCTCCCTTCCTTCCTTCTTTAATTAAAATGGAGTAAGAATTTAGATACTTGTTTTTTTCTTTTTTTCCTTTTTTAATGTTTTTATTTATTTTTGAAAGAGAGAGGAGAGAGAGAGAGAGAAAGAGAAAGAGGAAGAGAAAGAGGAAGAGAAACAGAAAGAGAAAGGGAAAGACAGAGCACGAGCTGGGTAGGGGCAGAGAGAGAGGGAGACACAGAATCTGAAGCAGGATCCAGGCTCTGAGTTGTCAGCACCGAGCCTGATGCGGGGCTTGAACTCGTGAACTGCAAGATCACGGCCTGGGCCGAAGTAGGACACTTAACCGACTGAGCCACCCAGGTGCCCCTAAAAATTGCTTTTTAACTGAAAGCTAGGTTTATTCTCTGAATTGTGAGGTTGATTTTAACAATGGAAAAATCTTTCTATTTCATGCTTTAGATGGCGACTGTCAAAAGGAAATAGGATCATGGCAGCAGATGATGACAATGGTGATGGAACAAGTTTATTTGATGTCTTTTCTGGTAAGACCTGTCTTTCTGAACTGCCTTTCTAAGTGTATTTAATTGCAAAATCATTTATTCTCATTGAAAACACTGTCATCAACTCTTTCTTCCCACACATAAATGAATTAACGTAGTAAGGTGCCTGGCAAATAGGAAATGTTTAGTAAATGTGAGCTTTCTTATTATTACAGGGCTTTTAAGGCTCTCAAATATAATGAAATTAACAACTTTGTCAATATGAGTGGTAATGATATTTATTTTTCTATCCAAAGAAATATAAAATAGGTATTTGTTACTCTTGAGTAAGTTGAATACATTATGGTCCTTTACTCCCAAATACTTAAGTGTGTATTTCATAAGAAAAACTTAGGTTTTTTAATATAAGAACAGCACAATTATCAAAATTTCAGTAAATTTAACATTGATATAATACTTTTATTTAATCTGCTATTTTTGTTCCTGTTTTACCAGGTAACCCCAACATTTTCTTTATTATTATGATTAGATTTTAATCTATCATTTTAATACTTTTAGTTTTTCTCATCTTTTTTTTTTTTCCTTCTGATTTTCTTACCTTCTTTCAAATGTTGAATATATTTTAGAATTTCATTCTAATTTATATATTAGCTTTTTGGGCTACAACACCTCTTTGCATTATTTTTTAGTGGCTGCTTAAAGGGATTGGAGTATACCTCTTTAACATTTTGTAGTCTACTTCCTAGTATTGTACTTTTTCACCTAAGATGTAGAATCTTGTATGTATAGTTTTATTTAACCTTCATCCATCCTTTTATGTTAAAGATGTCATAAACCTCATGATATAGAGCTTCAATTTTTTGCTTTATATCATTCTACGTATCTTTAAAAACTTAAGAGGAATTAAAAGAAATTAAGAAAAATTTGTTATTTATATTTACTCTGTTATTTATCGTTTCTAGTCCTAGTATCCTCTAATAGCTTTTCAGTATCATTTTCCTCCCCATTCTCTCTTTTCCTCTTGGACTGCAGATATACAGTATGTGAGAACTTTTGATATTACTAAGGTTACTAAGACATTTGTTGTTGTTTATTTGTTTTAAATCTTTTTCTCTCTATTCTTCAGATTGGGTAATTTTTATTGATTTACCTTCAAGTTCACTGGCTCTACTGTTAAGCACCTTCAGTGAAAATTTTTTTTCTTTTTTTTTTTTGCATTAGATATTGCACTTTTCAGTTTTAGGATTTTCATTCTTTGCTTGTTTGTTTTAGTTATTTTTTATTTATTTAATATTAGTAATCTCTACATCCATTGTGGGTCCCAAACTCATGACCCCAAAATCAAGAGTTGCACTCCACCAACTGAGCCTGCCAGGCATCCCTCATTCTTTGTTTTAATGGTTTCTGTTTCTCTGCCAAGATTTCCCCTATAGTAATTTTGGATTGCATTCTGGATGCTCAATTCTGTTATGTTCTAGAGACACTGGATTATGCTATATTGTTTTTACTTTTAGCAAGTATTTAACTTGGCTGAACTTAAACTTCTGTCTTACCTGTAGTGGATAGCAGCTGAAAATCTGTTCAGATATTTTAGCTTGAACTGGACATTTTGGAGTTCTCACCTTTACTTATGTAGTTTGGAGGTCACTTGGAGATTTGGGCACAAATTGGGGAATACTCTTTCTGGATTTTCTTTCTTAGTTTATAGTTGCTGTTGTCATTGCCCATTTTTTTTCTGTCATTATTCAAGCTTTTAGGACCAGAGATTTCCATCTAAGCTTTCACTGCTCATAGTGGCTCCAACTAGGGCTTATCCTTCTACAAAAAATTTTAATAAAAGGGGATAGGGAATGCATACAAGACTGTTTTCTCCTTTCAGGTGTTGTCTCCCATTCAGTTTTTGCCCTCTTTGGATTGTTTTTAGATTTTCAGATTGCCTTTTTTTTCTTATTTAATTGAGGTATAATTATACTTATAACATCCTATTAGTTTCAGGAATACAACATAATGATTCAGTATTTGTATATAATGTGAAATGATCACCACAATGATAGTCTAGTGGCAGAGCATTTGACTACAGATAGCTTTTAATAATTTGCTTAGAGTTTATAGTTGTTATCAGCAGGAGGATTGGTCTGATAGAACGACTCTGCTATTATTGGAATTGGAACCTTCTCACAAGTTTGTTTTTGAAAGTGAGTTTTTAAGTCTAAATCTTATGTAATAGAGTCATAAATCTGTGTATTGAGATCTTTGTATTTATAAGGACGTTTAAAAATTGTAAACAGGGGCGCCTGGGTGGCGCAGTCGGTTAAGCGTCCGGCTTCAGCCAGGTCACGATCTCGCGGTCCGTGAGTTCGAGCCCCGCGTCGGGCTCTGGGCTGATGGCTCAGAGCCTGGAGCCTGTTTCCGATTCTGTGTCTCCCTCTCTCTCTCTGCCCCTCCCCCGTTCATGCTCTGTCTCTCTCTGTCCCAAAAATAAATAAACGTTGAAAAAAAAAAAAAAAAATTAAAAAAAAAAAAAATTAAAAATTGTAAACAATTGTGTTTTTTGGTATAAGACTAATAAAGTCTCTGTCTTTTCCTGGATTAGAAAAACTTCACTAACTGCATAAAGTCAGTTTTAATTATCTTTGATTTTCCTGCAGCTTCTCCTCTTAAAAATAATGATGAAGGTTCTTTGGACATATATGCTGGGTTGGACAGTGCTGTTTCTGGTATGTAAATTCTAAAATAAAAGTTTCATTTTCTTTGGTCAGTGTATTGGAAGTATTTATTTTGTTGTTGCCAATTCTTGGAGTAATACATAGTTCCTGAACAATTTGCCCATTCTTTGAAATGGTTATACTTAGGTAATTATTTTTTTGACCAAAGTTTGATCACTAAAACAAATTAGCACTCAGTTTTGCTATTCATCTAGGTCTTAGATTTAACTGGACCTAGAGCAGGTATATTTTGTACATTGAAATGCAGCTGCTGGTGGTGTCTATACATATATTCCTACTCATACTGTCATGGCTTACATATTAGAACTTTTGAAAAGGGTAGTTACTATAAATGTTTTCAAATGTATCAGTAAGAGGTGCCTGGGTGACTCAGTTGGTTGGACATCCAACTTTGGTTCAGGTCATGATCTCGTGGCTTGTGAGTTTGAACCCTGCATTGTGAGTTCGAGGCCCTGTCAGACGTCTATGCTGACAGGTCAGAGCCTGGAGCCTGTTTCAGATTCTGATCTCCCTCTCTGCCCTTCCCCCATTTGTGCTTGCTCGCTTGCTGGCTCTCTCTCTCTCTCTCTCTCTCTTTGTCTCGCTCTCTCAAAAATAAACATTAAACAAACAAACAAACAAACAAATGTATCAGTAAGAGTGGTATGGAGAGAGTCTAATGACCTATCCAAATTAGAAACCTTTCCATAATCAAATCTCTCAAAGCTTTGAACAAATATGGTCCTCACATCTGATTTGTTGTCATGAGTATTTTAGGTAAATTGGCTTTCCAACCAATCAGTATGGATTTGGATGAAATGCAGGAGATGCAGAAATATATAGCCCTTTGATTTGCAGTAGACACAACATCAAAAAGCTTGACACATATTTTCTATTTTCCCCACCTTTATTGAGATATAGTTAACACATAACATTGTGTAAGTTTAAGTATTGATTTGATACACTTATATGTTGCAAAATGATTACCACTTTAGCCTTAGCTAAATTATGTGACATAATTACCTGCATCAATTCTGTGATATAATTAGCCTGCATCAATTATGTGACATAATTACCATCTCTCTTTTGTGGTGAGAACATTTAAGATCTATTCTCTTAGCAACTTTTAAGTATGTAATAAAGTATGATTAACTATCATCACTCTGCTCTGTTTTAGATCCCTAAACCTTATTTATCTTATAGCTAGAAGTTTATATTCTGGTTTTTTAAAGTTTATTTATTTATTTACTTATTTATTTAGAGAGAGAGCACAAGTGAGCATGAGCAGGGGAGGGGCAGAGAGAGAGGGAGAGAGAGAATCCCAAGTAGGCTCTTCCCTGTCAATACTGAGCCTGATGTGGGGCTAGAACTCACAAACCATGAGATTATGACCTGAGCTGAAATCAAGAGTGCTCAACCAACTGAGCCACCCAAGGGCCCCTGGAAGTTCATACTCTTTGATCAATATCTCTTCTGTCACCCCAGCCCCTGGTAACCACTGTTCTAGTCTGTTTCTATGTATTTGGCATTTTTATATTTCACATACAAGTTGGTGTCATGTGCTATTTGTCTTTCTCTTTCTGACTTATTTCAATTAGCATAATGCCTGCAAGGTCTGTCCATGTTAGTGCAAATGGCAGGAGGTCCTTCTTTCTCATGGTTGAATAATATCCCATTGTATACATATGCCACATCTCTTTTAACCATCTGTTAATGAACACTTAGGTTGTTTCCATATGTTGGCTATTATGAATAATGCTGCAGTGAACATGGGTGTGCAGATATTTCTTTGAGATCCCGGTTTGTTTTTTTTTTAAGTTTTTATTTATTTATTTTGAGAGAGAGAAAGAGAGGAAAAGAGAGAAATTGAATGGGGAAGGGGCAGAGAGAGGGGGGGGGACAGAGGATCTGAAGTGGGCTCTGCACTGACAGCAAAAACCCTATACGGGGCTCAAACCCATGAACTGTGAGATCATATTTATGACTCTATTACATATTAGTTTCAGGCATACAACATAATTATTCAGTATTTGTATATAATGTGAAATGATCACCATAGTAATAGTCTAGTGGTAGAGCATTTGATTACAGATAGCTTTCTGTACACTGCAGAGAGCCTGATGCAGGGCTTGAACCCATGAATCACTTGCACTTGAGCCGAAGTTAGGCGCTTAACCAATTGAGCCACCCAGGTGCCCTAAGATCCTCTTTTTATATCCTTTGGATTAATACCCAGAGGTGGGATTACTGAATCATATTTCTATTTTTAAGTTTTTGAGGAACCTCCATAGTGTTTTCCATTGTAGCTGCACTGGTTTACATTCCCACCAATCTTGCACAAGTATTTATTTTCTCCACATCCTTGCCAACACTTGTTATCTCATGGTTGTTTTTTGGTTTTTGTTTTTTTTTAATCGGGGAGGTCTCTGATAGCAGCAGTCTTTACTGAACATTTACTTACTAAGTGTGGCAAGTGTTTGGTGCTTTTTATTTTTTACTCATTTATTTTATTGAAGTATAGTTGACATACAGTGCTGTATTAGTTTCAAGTGTACAAAATAGTGATTTGACAATTCTGTACCTAATGCAGTGTTCATCATGGTAAGTGTAGTTACTATTTGTCACCATACAAAGTTATTACAATATTATTGATTATATTCCCTATTCTATAGCTTTTATCTCCTCTTTTTGGTGATAGCCATTCTAGCAGGTGTAAGGTGTTATCTCATTGTGATTTTGATTTGCATTTCCCTAACAGTTAGTCAGGTTGAGCACTTTTCCATGTTCCTGTTGGCCATTTGTATGTCTTTGGGAAAATGTCTATTCAGTTTCTCTGCCCATTTTTCTGTCAGATTTTTTTTTTTTCTTTTGCTGTTGAGTGTATGAGTTCTTTATATATTTTGGATATTAACCCTATGTCAGATACTTAATTTGCAAATATTTTCTCCCATTCTGTGGGTTGCCTTTCACTTTGTTGATGGTTTTCTTTCCTGTGCTGCAGCTTTGTAATTTGATGTAGTCCTACTTGTTATTTTTGCTATTGTTTCCCTTGTTTTTGGTGTCAAATCCAGAAAATCTTTGCCAAGACTGGTGTCTAGGAGCTTACCCCCTTCCTTTTTTTTTTCCCTAAGACTTTTTGGGTCTCACATTTAAATCCCATTTGGAATGCAAGCTGGTGCAGCCACTCTGGAAAACAGTATGGAGGTTCCACAAAAAATTAAAAATAGAACTACCTTACGGGCCAGCAATTGTACTACTAGGCATTTATCCACGGGGTACAGGTGTGCTGTTTCGTTGGGACACATGCACCCTCATGTTTATAGCAGCACTATCAACAATAGCCAAAGTATGGAAAGAGCCCAAGTGTCCATTGATGGATGAATGGATAAAGAATATGTGGTATATATATACAATGGAGTATTACTTGACAATCAAAAAGAATTTGCAACTACGTGGGTGGAATTGGAGGGTATTATGCTAAGTGAAATTAGTCAGAGAAAGACACAAATCATATGACTTCATTCATATGAGGACTTTAAGAAACAAAACAGATGAACCTAAGGGAAGGGAAACAAAAATAATATAAAAACAGGGAGGGGGACAAAACAGAAGAGACTCATAAATATGGAGAACAAACTGGGGGTTACTGGAGGGGTTGTGGAGGGAGGATGGGCTAAATGGGTAAGGGGCACTAAGGAATCTACTCCTGAAATCATTGTTGATGATATATCCTAACTAATTTGGATGTAAATTTAAAAAAATTAAAAAAAAAAAACCATTTGGAGTTGATTTTTGTGCATGGAGTAAGATAGGGGTCCAGTTTTCTCAATATCATTTATGGAAAGAGCTTATCTATTCCCCATTGTATATTCTTCGCTTGTCTGTCATACATAAATTTACTGTATTTATTTCTGGGTTCTGTATTCTGCTCCATTGATCTGTATATCTGTTTTTATGCCAATAGCATACAGTTTTGATTACTATAGCTTTGTATTATAATTAGAGATCAGGAAATGTGATGCCTACAGCTTTGGTCTTCTTTTTCAAGATAGCTTTTTTATTTGCAGTCTTGTCATTTCATATGAATTTTAGGATTGTTATTTCTATTTCTTTGAAAAATGACATTGGAATTCTGATAGGGATTGCATTGAATCTCAAAGTATATATTTTAATTTAAGGGCTTTTTGTATGTTTGTTTTAGACAGTGCTTCCAAATCGTGTGTACCATCCAGAAATTGTTTGGATTTATATGAAGAAATCCTGACTGAAGAAGGAACTGCAAAGGAGGCAACATATAATGATGTATGGGTTGCCAGAATTAAGGACAGAGTTATTTTAACCTTTGGTAGCTTCTGAAGTTCAGACATCAGCTTATTATTAAACATTCTGTGTTGAAGAAATAGCTCTTAGTGTAAAAGAATATTTAAGTTTCTGTCTTCAGATCTGCTTTTTAAAATCTTTTCTGAATGTTTGTCTAAATTTAGTTATAATTTGCTTGATTAAATTTAAGCGAATATATAAAACCTCAACAGGCAGTCAGTATGATAAAACATTTTATCTTTTCATGATTTGTACTAAGTTATAAAATGTCCCAAGACTTAATTCATACGAATTTCTTTCTACCTTATTTGAATTTTAAGGTCTGGAGATTGAATGTGAAACTTAACAAGATGTGTTTTGGTTGAGACAATGTTAAAAACTAGTAGTTTTATTAAATATCTGTTAGTAGAAATAGACCTTGTCTATCCTTCGTAGGGGGTTGATTTTCTAAATTTTAAAATATTCTGAAGTGTCATATGAGCTAAGAAAATAATTTAGGATGATGCTTAATCTTTTTATATCTTACAGTTGCAAGTAGAATATGGTAAATGTCAGCTGCAAATGAAAGAGCTGATGAAAAAGTTTAAGGAAATACAGACACAGGTAGGATTATAATGAGTATTTTTGCCTCTCTGTTTTCTTTTACTGCTCCAGTCATTGAAGGGAAGTTTTATTGAGGCCCTAGGGCCTTTTGTGTTATTTTAAAATCAAAATGTAATAATTTTTTTTTGTTAGAAATTAAAATGCTTAAGTGTTGGCGGTTTATAAGGAAATTCTTCTTTTTAGTGTTAAATGATATAGCAAATATGCAAAAACATGCATTATTTTCTGTGTCACTGAAAATGATATTGGAAAACTGATTTGTTAAATGGCACTGGCATAAAAATCTGTTACACTAGTTAACAAATAATAGAACATTAATGGAGATGATACCAGGTATTTTTTTGCTTTTTGTTTTTTTGTTAATTTATTTTGAGAGAGAGAACACAAGTTGGGAGGGGCAGAGAGAGAGGGAGGGAGAGAGAGGGAGAATTCTAAGCAGGCCCTGTTCTATCAGCGTGGAGCCCAATATGGGGTTTGAACCCATGAACTGTGAGATCATGGCATGAACCCAAATCAAGAATTGGACACTTTGAGTGACTGAGCCACCCAGGAGCCCCGATACCAGGTGTTTGAAAAGGGAATGGTTTGAGGAGCAAAGATTTAGAATGGCTGTCGGGGGAAGGTGGTGATACGTTCGTATTTTTGCAAGAGTGACTTTTTTGGTGAGCATGCTGCAGAATACAGGAATGTCATGTCTTGTTTTGATTTTTATTTATTTATTTATTTTTTGGTAAAGTTGTTTCTCTTCGTTTCCCTTTCCCCCCCAAATAACTAGCCAATCGTAAATTCATTCTTTGTTCATTTGAGAATTAGTACATTGTTGTAAGTTAAACGTGAATTGTTAAATATAATAAAGCCTTATCGTTTTTATCTTCAGTTTTCAAGGTAATAACCCAGGCAGAACTTTTTTCTTGTTATTGTCTTTTCATTTTGAACCTGGCTTTTTTTTTTTTTTTTTTTTAATGTTTATTTATTTTGAGAGAGAGAGAGCATGTGCACGCAGGTGTGTATGGGAGGGGCAGAGAGAGGGGGGGAGAGAGAATCCCAAGCAGGTTCCATGCTCAGTGCAGTGTCTTATCTCATGACTGCAAGATCACAACCTGAGCCAATATCAAGACTTGGGTGCTTAATTGACAGCCACCCAGGTGCCCCTTGATCCATGTTTTAAGTAGTTTCACTTGAAATGGCCTTTGTTTGGTGTCTGTTATCTTTGAATCTCAGCTGTATAATGAACATAATAGTACTTCTTTCTCATAGGACTTTTTTTGGAATCACACAAGATAAAAAAAGCGATGCCTGGCTTGCAGTTAGAGCATTCCGTAAACATTAGCTGTATTATATAAGTAAAAGTTTAATAATCCTGTAGACCTATACTTTATTTATATATATACTTTAAATATATTTTATGATGTTTAGAATTTCAGCTTAAAAAATGAAAACCAGTCTCTTAAGAAGAATATTTCAGCACTTATCAAAACTGCTAGAGTGGAAATAAATCGCAAGGATGAAGAAATAAATAATCTTCACCAAAGGTATAATTGAGGGGTGTGGATCTGTTTATGAATTACATGGCTGTTGATATGTGGAATATTTTAAACTTTTGAGTGGAAAGATGAAAATCATGCATTTTATTAAGTCTTTAAGGTTTTAGTATGACTAATATTCTCTCTCTTTTTAAAATTTTGGTTGGGGGCAGTATTTTCCAGAGAATTTCATGTTTCCTTCCCTTGCATAGTCAAACCTCCAAAGCAGTTATCTAAACTTGCTGTCTTCATTTTATGTTTCTACTCACTCTTGACCCCCTTTCACTCTGACTTCTGCCTCCATTGGTACACCCAAATAGCTGTCATTTTGCTCAACGGTGACTGCCTCTAAGTCTATCAAATAGTTTTGATTTCTCATTTTAACTACCCTCACACATTATATGACATAATTGACCTTTTCTTGAAAATAGTCTCTTGATTTGGCTTTCATGATTCTTAATTTTCTTCCTAACTTGAGGTTTATTCTTCTGTACTTGACTAGGTTGGAATTCTTAAAACTCAGACCTATGTCTTTTCCTTTCTCTGTTAGTATATTCATTTGAAGTAATCTCACTCCTGCTACATCAGTTCCATTTATATAGAAATAACTACTTCACATCTATACAGAATTTTCAAAATTACCTCATTCAAAATGGAATTTATGATCAAACCTCTTCAGTTGTTTCTTACTCAGTGGGTTCTCCATCATTTATTCAGCTGGTGTAAACCAGAGACCTAGGGGTAGACTGGCCATTTAATTTATCGCCCACACCAGGACCCTTTTGAGAGTAGAAGAGCATGCTATTAATAATTGCACTGAGATTACTTGGCAAACTGGGACACATAGTCACCGTGCCTAGAAGCTGTCATTGACCCTTACCTCTCTAATCATCCCTCAGACCTAATTTGTTACCATGTTCTGCTGATTTTTATGTCTTTATAATCTCTCAAATTACTCATTTGTCTCCGATTTTACCATCATTGTTACCTATCAACTCTCATCTGGCAGTAGTCTTTGTGCTGGTATTTCTGCATCCATTCTTGCTCTTTTCCACCTCTGGTTCATCTCTTCTCAGTATAAAAGCCCCACACAGGACACTTTTTAAACCACACTGAACATCTCACTATCATAGAATTACTCCATCCTACCCTCTTTCTTAATTAAAATACATCAATGGATTCTCATTGTTCTTAGGATAAAAGATCATAAATCTGAACGTGGCCCACAAGACTCTTCCCAATATGGTTCTAAACTACTTTTCAGGCCTTGCCTTTAGTGTTTACCTTTGCCCTAGGCATCATAGCTCTGGAATTTCTGCATTCTTTTGGTTCCTCTGATGTACCATGAGCTCTGCCTTTGCCACCTATTTCCCATCCTCCACTTGCTAAAAACCAACCTATCCTCAGGTCTTTTTCACAGGGGTATTAGTCTGTTATTCCTCTTACACTTAGAATTTTTAAAGTCATTAATGGGGTTACTTGTTTAGTATCTTTCTCTTTCTAATCTCCCTGTTATCTCTGTTAAGAGCTCTGTGGGTTAGAATTATCTTTTAGTATCTATCTTTTCACTAAACTGTAAGCTTCATGGGAGCAGTGACCATGTCTGTGTATCTTCACCATTTTATTAAGCACTTAGCTCAGAGTTTGGCGCATGGCAGATGGTCAATAAATGATTGACAGGTGAATGAAGGTAATTTTATATGTAGACTGTGTGATACTGTAAAACACTTCAGGCCTTTTGGAAATGAAGATGGCTGTGTGTGGTACTAAATCGCACCAGTGCAGCTAGTATGATTGCTTCCTGAAATGTTGGGGAAATTTTATACATATTTAAATCTTTTAGCGGATAGTTGTGATGTTTTAACAGGGTGGAGAGAGAAGCTGGGTGAATAAATGATGAGACTTATGTCATTAGATTGATTCATGTGGTTATACCTTATCTAATAAACATTCTGCCAGTTATTTTCACTTTTTAATTGTGACCTGTAGGGGCGCCTGGGTGGCTCAGTCGGTTGAGCGTCCGACTTCGGCTCAGGTCACGATCTCGCGGTCCGTGAGTTCGAGCCCCGCGTCAGGCTCTGGGCTGATGGCTCAGAGCCTGGAGCCTGTTTCCGATTCTGTGTCTCCCTCTCTCTCTGCCCTTCCCCCGTTCATGCTCTGTCTCTCTCTGTCCCAAAAATAAATAAACGTTGAAAAAAAAAAAAAAATTTAATTGTGACCTGTATCTGGTATTCTACTGGTGTTTATCATTTGGCTGAAACCTCACGTTTTTGTTTTTTTTTTTAATTTTTTTTTTTTTTCCCAACATTTATTTATTTTTGGGACAGAGAGAGACAGAGCATGAACAGGGGAGGGGCAGAGAGAGAGGGAGACACAGAATCGGAAACAGGCTCCAGGCTCTGAGCCCTCAGCCCAGAGCCTGACGCGGGGCTCGAACTCAAGGACTGCGAGATCATGACCTGGCTGAAGTCGGACGCTTAACCGACTGCGCCACCCAGGCGCCCCGAAACCTCACGTTTAATAGAAAACATAAATAATGTAAGGTGAAAATTTAAGAGTATAAATTCTGGAAAGTGTGTAATGTAAAGGTTTGTTTTAAATAAAGCTTTTTTTTTTTTTTTAAAGTTTATTTATTTAACTAATCTGTACACCCAGTGTGGGGCTCAAACTCATGACCCCAAGATCAAGAGCCACATTCTCGGGGCGCCTGGGTGGCGCAGTCGGTTGGGCGTCGGACTTCAGCCAGGTCGCGATCTCGTGGTCCGTGAGTTCGAGCCCCGCGTCAGGCTCTGGGCTGATGGCTCAGAGCCTGGAGCCTGTTTCCGATTCTGTGTCTCCCTCTCTCTCTGACCCTCCCCCGTTCATGCTCTGTCTCTCTCTGTCCCAAAAATAAAATAAAAAAACGTTGAAAAAAAAAAATTAAAAAAAAAAAAAAAAAAGAGCCACATTCTCTTCCAACTGAGTGAGCCAGGCTCCCCCTAAAACTTTTGATAGTATTTTATCTATCTAGCGTGCACATGCTGGGGAGGGGCAGAGAGGGAGAGAGAAAATCCTAAGCAGGCTCTGTGCTGTCAGTGCAGAGCCTGTTGTGGGGCTCAATCCCACGAACCGTAAGATCATGATCTGAGCTGATATAAAGAGCTAGATGTTTGACTGGGCCACTGAGGCACCCCCAAATTTCCCTTTTTTATAGGGATACTAGTTATAGTGGATTAGGGCTCACCCTAGTGACCTCTCTTTAACTTGATTTCCCTCTGTAAAGACCCTTTCCTCAAAGTCACATTGTAAGATACTGGGAGTTAGGACTTGAACATTTGAATTTTGGGGAGAACATAACTTAACCCATTATAAGATCCATGTAAGATCTGTATATTGTTTTAGATTGTATATTTCCTATATCCTCTTTTGTTTAATTAAAATCTCCCCTTATTCTCCTGAGTCTTTTAAATTTTGGTGTTCTCTGTACATTTAGTACTGATTAGGATTAGATTTATGGAGATTTAGAGAAGTTATGGAAGTTCAGGAAGATGGACTGAGAACTAAAATGAGCTATTTGCATATTATTGTTAGGAAAACTGCCAGTTTTCTGAAACACTAATATAAAACCCTAAGACTTAGACTTTTTTTGGTTAAATAATAAATACACGCCATTTCCCTAAGAAAGAATCACAACTCTATATCTCTCTTTATTTTTGCATAGTATGTGGCACTTTAAGATGGCTATTGATGCTTTGGTTTACTGTGGGATTGTATGTGAAACAGAAAACCAGGGTAGAGAGCTATGCAGAACTCTATGATTGTGTTGTCTGGCAACATTTTACTTTTCCTTCTGTTTCAGTTGCACTAGAGTGAGTGAGGGCAAGAAAATAATGTTATTTGTTCTAAAAGAAATGAATCTGTGGTTAGTTTGGCAGTTATCCACCTGTGGTGAGGGAAGTCTGGAAGACCTTGGTAAGGCCTGGGATAGAACAGAGAGGTCCTCTAGTCTTTGTTGAACAAAGCAAATGAAAGGGAGTTCCTTGTTTTGAAAACAGGCCCATTTAGTTGGAAGCTGGTAAGCATCACTCACATCTTTATATGAAGTAAAACAGTTTTGCCAGTGTGGGGACCCCTGAATTTTAAAATGTTTTGCATGTGATTAAAATCTGGATCATTAAAAAGCAATTAACTTTGTTTTTTGTTGTGAATTTCTATCTCTCAACAGACTGTCTGAGTTCTCACATTTTCGAAATAATCACAAAACTCTAAGGACACCAGATATAGTTAAAACAAAAGATCTTAAATCCAGATCTCCCCATTTGGATGATTGTGCAAAGACTGATCTCAGAGTGAAAAGTGATGTTTCTAAAGATGTACATCATAGCACTTCACTGCCAAATCCCGAAAAGGAAGGAAAATCACATTGTGAAAAAAAGAGCACTTTGTATTT
The DNA here is from genome assembly GCF_018350155.1 of Leopardus geoffroyi. NCBI lineage: Eukaryota > Metazoa > Chordata > Mammalia > Carnivora > Felidae > Leopardus > Leopardus geoffroyi. The sequence continues at coordinate 80,717,773 of NC_059332.1, forward strand.
GTCTCCATTTACTGAAAAACACTGCAACAATGGCATTTGGTCACGTTCCCATTATCAGGTTGGTGAGAGTATCTCAAATGAGGATAATAGAAGAGGGAGAAAAGATATTAGACATAGCCAATATAGCAGAGGAACGGATAGAATACGGAAAGACTTAAATTCTAGTTGTGGTGATAGTGAATCAAGGAACACAGAGGCTAGTCAAAGGCTACAAGGACGTCCTGAGAAATATGGTAAAGGTGAACCAAAGGCTGAAAGTAAAAATTCAAAGTTTAAAAGTAATACAGATATGGATTATAAAAATGAACGCATTAACTCTTGGGAAAAAGAAACCTTTAGAGAAAGGTCATATACTCGAGTAGAATCTCAAAGTGACAAAAAACTAGAAAGACAAAGTGAAAGATCACAAACTATAAATAGGAAAGAACTTAAGTCGCAAGACAAAGAAGAAAGAAAAGTTGATCAGAAACCTAAATCCGTAGTAAAAGACCAGGATCATTGGAGAAGATCTGAACGACCATCACTTACTCATTCCAAGAATGAAATAAAATCTCATAATTCAAGTAAATACCATCTAGAAGAGAGAAGAGGAAGGGAAGATTGTAAAAGAGATAGGGGTGTAAGTAATCATAGTTTTCAAGAAGGAAGATGTCCATCCTTTTTTTCATCCAGCAGAACTCATAAACACACTGACTCCAAAGAATCTGATGCTGTGCACCAGTGGGAAAATACACCTTTAAGAGCAGAACGGCATAGGACTGAAGAGAAGAGGAAAAGAGAACGAGAAAGCAAAGAAGAAAATAGGCATATAAGAAATGAAAAAAGAACACCTACAGAACATTTGCAGAAGACTAGCAAAGAAACTAAGAAAACCACTACGAATTTAAAGAGACAGAATGAGCCCAAAAGTGATAAAGGTGAAGTCTGTAACAATGAGGTTTCTGAAGGAGCGGATAATAAAGAGCCTGCAATTAAAGCTGACAGTGGTCCAAATGAAACAAAAAACAAAGACTTAAAGTTGAGTTTTATGGAAAAATTGAACTTAACCCTTTCTCCTGCTAAAAAGCAGCCTGTTTCTCAGGATAACCACCCGAAAATAACCAATATCCCCAAATCCAGTGGCATATGTGATTTGGAGTGCTTGGTTCAGGCGACAACAGTGACATGTGTTTCCTCTGTCAGTGAACATACCGCAGAGGAAACCAAATCAAAGTTATTGGAACCAAAGGATGCTCTTGCAGTTGCATCTGAACCCAGGACCAGTAATCCAGAAAGGAAAATGGAAGGAGAGAGTGTGTTGGTTAAATCTGTTGAGAATACTATGGGTTGTGATGTGCCCATTTGTGGTACAGAGACTTCCTTCTCAGCGCCTGTGGAAATGGAACAAACAGAATCCTTGTTTCCATCATCAACAGAAATGGAACAAACCATTAATGGTGCCAGGGAAGCAGTTCCTGTGGTAATGGACATATTACAAACAAATGTTTCTCAAAACTTTGGCTTGGAATTGGATACTAAAAGAAATGTTGATTTAAATTCTTGTAGTGTTTCTGAAGGTATGGAGATGAAGGAGCCTTCTGCAACAAAAGTAGCTGAATCCAGTGACAGCATTTTGCAGCCTTCAGTTGAAGAAACTGAAATTTTGCCAGTAGCCCTTTCAGAAGATGGTAACCCCAAATTTGAGCCTTCTCTTGTAGATACACCATTGGATGAAAGTAAGTCTTGTCATTTGGAGCCTTGCTCACCTAAAGAGACACAAGAATCTTCACTTCAGCAGTCTGCGATAGTGGACAACAGAACGGAAATCGGTGAAACAAACTCCGTATATAATGATGATGAGAATTCAGTTTTGAGCATTGACCTCAATCACCTGAGGCCTATTCCAGAAGCCATCAGTCCTCTGAATAGTCCAGTGAGACCTGTAGCAAAAGTTCTTAGACTGGAAAGCCCATCTCAAGTTTCATTATGTAATAACAGTCATAAAGGTAATAGTTTATATTATGTTCTATAACTTTTTGTGAGATTGTAAAATATATAAGAAGAATTAGTGCTTTTTCTTTTTTGATAACATAGTTAACATATTGTTCAGACCCCTGTTAATTAGAGAGGTACATCGAGCCTTTAATCTAGATTTAGATAACTCTTATTTTTACAAACAAGGGAGTGGTAGGACAGGTTGTTTCAAATACTCTTTGCTTGCTTTCAGATATATTTTTTATTCCAAAGCCATCATCAAATGGTATAGAGTAGGTGATCCTAACATGAAATAAAGATACCTGACCGGTTGGTTGATGGTTATCCAAATGACCAAACCACACCATCACTGAGTACCAACTGAGGCCAGGAAAGACATAGGATGTGATTAAGTATTAAACATTAACATACTACTAAGAAAAAAAAAGCTATTAAAAATGGTGACAAAAGACATATGACATGATTAAATATTAGGCATTAACATTCTACTAAAAAAAAAAGCTATTAAAATAATGAGTTGCCTCAGTACTTAAGTTTTTGTTATATTTAGTATGGAAATGTCAAATGACTAGAACTCAGTTGTCATGTGACTATAATACACTTTTCTCTTCCACAGATATATTTCCACCAGATTCGGCTCAATCTACCTCTAAGAGCAAGTCTGATCTCAATAAGGAAAATCAAAAGCCAGTTTGCAAATCTGACAAATTTACAGATGCAGACTACCATAAGAATTCATCTTTAGATGAATTGGAAGAAGGAGAAATTATAAGCGACAGTGAAAAATCTAAACCACAAGAAAGTTTTGAAAAAAGTGCCAAACCTAGAACTTCTACTGAAGTCCAGAATGCAAAAAGTAACCCAGGAAGTAGGAAAAGTACTATGCACTTGGGTAAAGACAGTAGGAAAACATCTATAAAAATTCATCAGACCAAAAGCAGATGGAATAATAATAGACAAAGTGAATCTAGCAGATCTTCAAAAACAGAGAGGAAAGATAAGACCATGAGTACCTCCAGCCTGGAAAAAATAGTTCCAATTATTGCTGCACCCTCTTCTGTACGAGAGATTATGCACATGTTACGAATGATAAGAAAACATGTAAGGAAAAATTATATGAAATTCAAGGTAAAATTTTCATTAATACAATTTCATAGAATTATCGAGTCAGCAATTTTGAGTTTTACATCACTAATTAAACACCTTGACTTATCCAAGATCTCAAAGTCAGTGACTACTTTACAGAATAATCTCTGTGATGTTATAGAATCCAAACTTAAGCAAGTTAAAAAGAATGGCATTGTGGATCGTTTGTTTGAACAGCAGCTACCAGATATGAAAAAAAAATTGTGGAAGTTTGTAGAAGAACAGCTGGATTATTTGTTTGGAAAGCTTAAGAAAATCTTAGGAAAGTTTTGTGATTCCATAAACTTTGGCAGTGACAGTGATGAAGGAAAACGTGAAAAGATAAATAAGGAGAAAGCACAGTATTCAAATTGTCAGAAGGGGAATGTGGACAACTCCAGCAAAGAAATGCTGAAAGAGAAATCCCCCAAATCGGAAGATTCTGTTAATCATAAGTCTGCACTTGGATGTAAAAAATCTGAGGAAAAACCTCAAGATAATTTCAGTATTAACACAGTAAAGCGTGACATTAAAAAAAGTTCTAACACTTGCTTTGATAACATTAAGAACTCTCAGTCTGAAGAACGCTCCTTGGAACCAAACTGTCCCAGCATCCCAAAGCCAGGAAAAATGGAAGGCAGCACCATAGAGGATGCACAAACATCCCAGCATGCAGCTTTGAAGCCAGAACGCAGTTTCGAGATTCTTACTGAACAGCAAGCATCTAGCCTCACTTTTAATTTAGTGAGCGATGCACAGATGGGTGAAATATTCAAAAGTTTGTTACAGGGTTCTGATCTTTTGGATAACAGTGTTAATTGTAATGAAAAAAGTGAGTGGGAGTTAAAGACTCCAGAAAAACAGCTGCTGGAGAGTCTTAAGTGCGAATCTATGCCAACTTGTACAACTGACGAGCTGGTTTCAGGGGTGGTTTCTCCATGTCCTAAAATGATTAGTGATGACAACTGGTCATTATTGTCATCTGAGAAAGGTCCATCTTTGTCTTCAGGACTTTCTTTGCCAGTTCATCCTGATGTATTGGATGAAAGTTGTATGTTTGAAGTGTCCACTAATATAGCTTTGAGTAAAGATAATGGATGTAGTTCAGAAAAGAGCAAGCCCTGCATTTCCTCCATACTTCTTGAAGATCTCGCAGTCTCTTTAACAGTACCATCACCTCTGAAGTCAGATGGTCATCTCAGTTTCTTAAAGCCTGAAGTTTTGTCTAGTTCAACTCCTGAAGAAGTTATTAGTGCCCATTTTAGTGAAGATGCCTTACTTGAAGAAGAGGATGCATCTGAACAAGATATTCATTTAGCTCTGGAGTCTGATAATTCGAGCAGCAAATCAAGTTGTTCTTCATCATGGACAAGTCGGTCTGTTACTCCAGGCTTTCAGTACCACCCCAACCTACCCATGCATGCTGTCATAATGGAAAAGTCCAATGATCATTTCATTGTGAAAATACGGCGTGCTGCACCATCTACCTCCCCTAGTCTCAAACAGAATATGGTGGCTGACGAGTCACTGGCATCGTTGCCCAGAGTGGAAAAAGAAGCAGATAAAGCAGTGGAGAAAGAATATGTTTCATGTCAGAATGGAGTTTTTAAATCTGTGGAGGAATTAAATTCCAACAACAATGTTGACAGCAGTAAATCAGCTCATGAAGAACAGGACTGTATGATACAAACACAGGTTCCTGATATATACGAATTTCTTAAAGATGCTTCAGGTAAAGTGAGTCATGGTAATGAAGTGGCTGATGAGTGTTTCAAGTTGCATCAAGTATGGGAACCAAAAGTACCTGAAAGCATTGAAGAATTGCCTCCAATGGAAGAAATTTCACATTCTGTTGAGGATCATCTTCCAGACACATATATAGACCTCACAAAAGATCCAGTCACTGAGACCAAAAACTTGGGGGAATTCATAGAAGTAACAGTTTTAAATATTGATCAGTTGGGATGCTCTGAAGGCAATTTGGATCAGAATGCTCAAATACTAGATGATATGCAGCCTGATACTGTAGATGCTTTCATTGATTTGACACAAGAGGTTTCAAGTGAGAGTAAAAATGAGAGTAACCGTCCTGCTTTAGGTGTTGAACGCTTGGAATGTCAGGTGATATGTGTAGATGAAGATAACTGTAAGGAAGGAAAGGTGCAAGTGGCAAACGGGCCTTTGGAATGCATTGTTGAGGAAGCCTGTATCGATTTGACCTCAGAACCTCCCAGTTCATGTGAAGTAAAAAAGGATGACTTAAAACCAGAGTCGGCATCAAATTCTGATAGTTCAGTGTTGCCTGGGACTTTGGATAATGCTCCTAAAAAGAGAAAAAAACTTTCTGATCTAAATCATTCTCATAAAAAACAGAGAAAGGAAACAGACTTAACCAGTAGGGAAAAGACTAAGAAAATTACCCATGATTCTTCTGAGAATGGTGAAGCTCACCGAAAGAAAGCCAGTAAGAAAAAGGCCCCTGCAGTGACTAAAGATCCCTCATCGTTGAAGTCAAGCCCAGGGATCGAGGAGCTGTCAGCAACTGCCACTTCTCCTATAAGCCTTTCTGCAAAGAATGTTATTAAAAAGAAGGGAGAAATTATAGTTTTATGGACAAGGTAAGAATCTTGAGACTTTTAAGTCACCAGGAAATTTTGAGAGGCCAGGCATCTGTTCTGTCATGTCATCATAGTTTTATCCCATCCTAAAATAAGGCAAGTGAGGACTGATTTCAAAAGTGGCCAAAGTTGGTAAAGGATGTATTCTAGAGTGCAGTCCAGCTGTAGTATAGAACAGTTTAGAGCAGTGGCTCTTAACCAGGTATGTGCATTAGCACCATGGACATAACTTTTCACTGTTATTTAAAAAATTTTTTTTTAACTTTTTCAGTTAAAAATTCTTTGTAAGGAACTGGTATAACCACATTTTAGAAAGGAAGAATATAACCACATTTTAGAAAGGAAGAATGACAGGTGGTGAAACGGGCAAAAAGTGCATTTGTAATTTGAGTTTTCCCCTAAACTAGGAGTTTCGAAAAAGTTTCATCAATTGGTTGTCCTCTTGACTTTCATGTAAACTTTTTAAGAAATGGAGATTTAAAGGTGACTACATTTGTGAACCATTGGACTAGAGGTTCATGCTCTCCAGACTTAACTAGAGTGCATAATGAGGGAAACTGAATCATGTTGAAATTGGTGACCAGTTTTGTTTATTTTACTTATTTAGTTTAATTTGTTTTATTCTATTTAATTAATTGCATTTAATTTTTAAAAATACATTTATTTTGATAGGGAGAACATGCATGTGCAAGTGGGGGGGGCAGAGGGAGAGAGGGAAGTGGAATGTGGGGACATGCATGTTTGGGGAACAGTTGGTGTTTGGATGCATGTGAAGTGCCTGGCTCTTTGCCCCATTTGAGAGTCCCACATCCTTTTTTTTTTTTTTTTTTTTAAGTTTTATTAATTGATTAATTTAGAGAGAGCACAAGTCGGGGAGGGGCAGAGAGGAGAGACAGAATCCCAGGCAGGCTCTACTCCGTCAGTACAGAGCCCCATCAAACTCAACAACTATGAGACCATGACCAGAGCCGAGATCAAGAGTAGGATGCTCAACCGACTGTGCTACCCAGGCACCCTGAGAGTCTCACATTCTTTCTCCCTTGTCACCTTGAGCTTAGCTCAAGTCTCTAGAAACTGTCCCTTTGCTTTGTTCTTAACCTCTGGTCCTGGACATGCTCAAAGGTCTAGGGGAACTGTATAGCAACCCCCTGGTAACCAGTTTTGTTTAATACCACAGTCTTCCATGCCTTCATTCCAGATAATTTATAGATGGCAGAATAGTATCTCAGAGATTATAACACGCACTGGTTCAGGTCACTTAGAAAAACAAATCTGGGAATGAGAATGCCTGGATTCTATTTTACTTTTGTTTTTTCTGCTTATGAAGACTTTTGATCTTGTTTGGGCCCTAATTTTAAAAGTACACATTGGGGCACCTGGGTGGCTCAGTGGGTTAAGCATCTGACTTCAGCTCATGTTATGATCTCTTGGTTTGCAAGTTCAAGCCCTGCATCTGGCTGTCTGCTGTCAGTGCAGAGCCCACTTCGGATCCTCTGTTTCCCTCTCCCTCTCTCTCTGCCCCTCCCCTGTGTGTGAACGTGTGCACTTTCTCTCAAAAATAAATATTAAAAAGAAAGTACTCTACACATTAAAGGTAGATTAAGAAAAAAAAAAACTTTAATTTTGTCATTAGAATAAATTGGTTTATTTTAGAAAATTTTGGGGGGCCCCCGGGTGGCTCAGTTGGTTGAGCATCTGACTTCAGCTCAGGTCATAATCTCGTAGTGTGTGAGTTCCAGCCCCACGTCGGGCTTTGTGCTGATAGCTAAGAGCCCGGAGCCTGCTTCAGATTCTGTCTCTCTCTGCCTCTTCCCCACTCACACTCTGTCTCTCAAAAATGAATAAATGTTAAAAAAAATTTTTTTTTAATTTTTTGGGAAATATGTGTGAACTCAAACATTAAAATCATGCATACTATTTCTCAGAGATAATCATTATTCATATTTTGGTATATGCAGTTTGTTTGTTTCTGTGGGCTTTCAAGAAAAATGTCACCTCCTATTTGTAGACATTAAGGCATTGGAATTTTTGTTACCTTTCTACTCTAATCTACAGAAACTAAAATAACATTTTTCTCTCTTCAGAAATGATGACCGGGAAATTTTATTGGAGTGTCAAAAAAGAGGGCCATCATTGAAAACATTTTCTTATTTAGCTGCCAAGTTGAATAAAAATCCATATCAGGTAACTACCCAATTTTTACATTTCTATAATTTTACAAGTGTTTCTACTATATTTAGATTTAACCTTTATCATGTTTAAAATACGTAGATATTATCCAATTTGTTTAAAAAAATTTTTTAATGTTTCTTTATTTTGAGAGAGAGAGAGCGCAAGTGGGGGAGAGGCAAAGAGAGAGGGAGAGAGAGAATCCCAAGCGGGCTCCACACTGTCCATGCAGAGCTGATGTGGGGCTTGATCTCCCAAACCATGAGATCATGACCTGAGCTGACACCCAGAGTTGGACACTCAACCGACTGAGCCACCCAGGGGCTCCTATTAACCATTTTCTTTAACAGTATGGCTCTTTACATAGGACTGTTAGAAACTTGGTAAGGGGCACCGGGATGGCTCAGTCAGTAGAGCATGTGACTCTTGATCTTGGGATCTTGAGTTTGAGCTCCACTTTGGGTATAGAGATTACTTAAGGAAATAAAATAAATAAATAAAATCTTGGTGATTGTGGACGTAGTTGGGAACAATCCTAATTTTTTCCTATTGTCTTACCATTTACTTATTTGATCTCATTTGTCTTATAATGATGTTTGCTTCTTTAAGAATGTTTAATATTGAACAATTAAACTAGCAATCACCTTTAGTATGAAGATATTTTATTCTTCCAAACATTACTTCATGTTTTTATTATTGAGGGCAACTTTCTTTGTCTTTAGATGTTTTGTGAAAATATTCATCACAGATAAGAATATATATATATTGAGATGTTTGTTATTAACCATCATTTAAAATTTTTCAGGTCTCAGAAAGATTCCAGCAGCTAATGAAGCTCTTTGAAAAGTCAAAATGCAGGTAGTTAACGGTTCTGCTACAGGACACTAGTAAAGTAAATATCTGACACTGTAACTGTGCAGTTAATGGCCTGTTAGTCATTGAAGATATGAGTAGTGGGTAGAGACATCCAGTTTAGTTTCTGCTTCAGTCACAGGTTGGAGGATGGTTGCTCGTGCAGGATTCAAAGGTTGCTTCATCCGTAGAGACGTGGCTTAGAGTGAAGCCTGCTGCAGTTCAGATCAGCATGGCATCTCTCCTCAACCCTTTTTTTTTCTTTTTTTTTGGAGTATAACCGACATATCATATTTCTTCTCAACCTTCTGATTGCTGATGAGTCTAAGATGCTGGGGGGGGGAAATCCATTTGATGATTAACAAAAAATTTTTTATAGATGAAGAAAAATAAAACATTCTTGAATAGCATATATTTCACAGGCAGTGAACTCTGTAGTCTTTGAAATTTAGTATTTTTCAAATTTTAATTAGGAGTACTAAATATTTTAAAATATAAAATGTACATCATTCATAAACATGAAATCCATTGTCATCTGAGTAGATGACATGATTTACCAAGTTAAATTATTAATGATGTTCACTGACATGTTTTCTTAGTTTATTTAAGCCATTCCTACAGGTTTATAATTATATAAGCCATTCCTGTACAGGCAATAATTATCAGCAGATTTTTTTTCTCTAAGGCCTGAACCAATTGCTTAGATATTTTGGACTTTACATAAAGAAAGTTGTAAAGGTACTTAACCTATCACTGTTTTCAGTATATTTGTATCATAATTACTTGAATGCAGAACACCCAATTTCAAATTCAGTTCAGTTCAAATTAAATCTGAAAAGAATCCATATTTGGACATAGATCTTAGTGTGAAGGGTCCTTATATTTTTGAAGTTTAAATCGACTTCTGGACCCAGTGTAAATTTTATTGTCTGTGGATAACCTGTTAGTTTCAATATCTTCTCTAAGCAACTAGTTTGCTAATGAGATCTTCAGAAGATATTTAGCAGTTTACTGTGAAGTTGAAATCCTATTTACATAATTCAGAACGTAAGATTGAATAATGGAGAATTTAAATAGAAAAGCTTATTCTTTAAGAACCTTTTATTTTTAATTTTTTTATTTTTTTTAATTTTTTTTTTTTTTTCAACGTTTATTTATTTTTGGGACAGAGAGAGACAGAGCATGAACGGGGGAGGGGCAGAGAGAGAGGGAGACACAGAATCGGAAACAGGCTCCAGGCTCTGAGCCATCAGCCCAGAGCCTGACGCGGGGCTCGAACTCACGGACCGCGAGATCGTGACCTGGCTGAAGTCGGACGCTTAACCGACTGCGCCACCCAGGCGCCCCTTTAAGAACCTTTTAAAATGGCCTGATTATTTTTCAGATTTACTGTGCTTTAAAATTTTTACTGCCTTTAAGAAATGAAACTGAGTTTTTATTTTACCTGAATGTTATGTTAAAATGTGAGTTCCATTCCCTTGTGAAGATAATATATACATTTATGAAAGAATTAACTTGTATCTGAAAGTGATGCGTGTTAGTTTGAAATTTCCAAATTCCTTTACAAATCTAAAATCTTCAGTGGATTTGTTACTTGAAATTTTTTTTGCTTGCATGATAGCAAAAATAGTAGGTTATTTTATTCCTATCTGTCTCTTAACTGATTTTTTTTCCATCCAAGTGCTATAGTCTCATAAGATTCTTGCCAGAATCAGAATATAGCAATAAAGTTACCAAACTGAGTCTGTAAAAACCTAGTTCTTTATCACTGATATTACCTGAGTGAACTCATTTAAAGAACAACACCTTATAAAATGGTCATCAGAAAAATAGAATCATAACTTCAGCATTTTCTTACATTACAGATAAATTGCTGAATTCCTTGGAGTCTTGATTGATATTGCCTATTTCACAGAAGCTTGGAATTCCTCATGTTTTAAATGGGGAAGTAGAGGGCAGTTTCATGGCATATTCGATTAATAATAAAAATCTACATTTGTAATTGCTGACGCTTTAATCTCAGGTCAGCATGTTTGGCTTGTTCTAGTCATCAGTCTGATTTGCTCACTTGTTATTGGTCAAGGTATTTATTTTTGAACAGAACTTGTTATTAAGATAAAAGCAACAACGAAATGGCATTGAAACCTCAAAGAAATGACTTTCTTTTCTAGATTTCTCAAAATAATTTTGTAGCATTTGAAACAATGATTATTTAGTTCATTTTCATCCATTTTTATTTGCTTTTCTAATTGCCTCTCATTTTGGTACATTGTAAAATAATTTAAATAGTGTATATGTAAATATGTATAATTACAGTGATGTATAATACTTTGTGTATAGGTGTGTTTGTGTGCACATACACACATAAATGGCTTTGCCTAGCCAAGGATTTTTTTTTATCTGTATAAAACTTTTTGTATAAAGTTTGTTTTCAATACCAGTAATGTATAAATAAAGCCATGTAAAGTTCTGTTATATTTTGATTAGAATGTTTCTTTTAGTGTGTTTAGATAATAATTACAAGAAAAAAAAGTAAAACTCACAGGGGATATGGGAGCTGTTTTGAAGTGGTTCTTGGTGGGGGTATGGCTGGCTGAATGTCTGTGAGTAGATTCATTAGAGAAAACCAGTTGCCTTTGCCTGCTTTCTCACAGCAGGTACTAGTACAGTGAACCAGACCTCTGCTGCAGGTGTCCTCACAGATAAAATCTGGGCAGCACAAAACCCTTTTGGGTGAAGATTTGGGGAAAACAGGTAAGGACTGACTAGCTTGTGCATTATTTGTTCACTCCTCCCCCTCCAGACTTATAGGACTAATGGGTTACAGCTTAGGCCCTAGACTTTAGGAAATGCCTTAGGAAATTGCCCTTTCTCCCACGGTGTCTAAAGAGGGAGCTATGGTTGAAGGGTTACTTCGTAGATAACAAACAAATAATTTACTGTGGTTTTTGTAGTGTTGGGGCTGTGCACCATAGGGCTTTATCTTCTTCCCTCTCTTTGAACCCCCAACATAGCCCAGATTGCTGCCCTCAGCCTTTCCCCAGGGCATTCTATCACTCAGAAGAGCCCATACCATCAGGTAAGTGAGTTCACAAGCCAAAGTAAAGTGATTACCAAGAAATGCCACTGGTTCAAAAGAAAACTCAATTACATAAGATCATCAGAATCAAAAATTAAGCCTGTAAACAGAAAAAAAGGGAAGAGTTTAGCAATGTGGTATAAGAATAAGAAATAATGAGCCAAGTTGAAATATAAAAAACATTTAAAATAACATAAGTGGAATAAAAATTGAATGAGTATGGCTGATGAATGAGTTAGTGAGTTGGAAAGTCAAATTGAGAAATTCTCCCAGAAAGAAGCAAAAGAGAAAAAAGACGACATGAATTCAGATTTAAGTGAGATGAAGGACAAAGTAGATGTGCCACCATTCAAGTAACAAAAGAGGTCCAGGATAAGAAAAAATTAAAGATTGAAAGGGCTGTGAAGTGCCAAACAAGAAGAAAGTACCCACATCTAGAGACATATTGATAATGAGAAAAATCTAAAAGTTACTCTTGTAAAAAATAAAAATTTTTCTTGTATAAAGGAATAAGAATCAGATTGATCTGTCTTTTCAAGAGCAAAACTGACTGTAAGAAAACCTTTTAAAGTATTGGACCTAAAGCTTTACATCCATTTAAATTGTTATTCAAATGTGAGGGCTTAATACAATCATTAAGATTTACCAATCAAAAATCCACATCATAAACATTTTTTGAGAAAATGCTCAGCAACAATAAGTCCAAGAGATATTATCAGAGCTAGGCAGAAGGAGTGGTTAGATACCTGGGTGAAGTGTGAATAGGACGAGAAAGAGGAAATATCCATAATTAATTTTAGACAGTATCAATATGATGGAGGTCAAGGGACCAAGAAAATGTTAGAGTCCTTGCCTTGTTAGGATGAAGGTACAAATATAAAAACGCTGAACTTTAAAAATTAAAGTCTGGTGGGGCACCTGCGTGGCTCAGTCGGTTGAGTGACCAACTTCGGCTCAGGTCATGATCTCATGGTTTGTGTATTCAAGTCCTGCATCTCACTGACTCTGCTGTCAGCATGGAGCCTCTGCTTTGGATCCTCTGTCTCCTTCTCTCTCTGCCCCTCCCCGCTCGTTCATGCATGCACTCTCAAAAATAAAAATAAACATTAAAAAAGACTAAGCTTAAAAAAAATTTAAGTGTGGCATTGAGGAAAAGTAGCTCTGTAAATTTCACAAAGTGGATACTTGTATAACACCCATCCAGGTCCAGAATGAGAATAAAGGTGTGAAATTTTAGTAAACACTGCCAAACAGTTTTCTAAAGTGTGTTTATCCATTTATACTTCTTCAGTAGTGTGAGCTCCAGTTTCTGCACATGCTCTCTACCACTCAGTATGATAAGTCTTTAATCTTAGCCATTCTGGTGGAATGATACCTCCTGAATGTTTGTTGGCTATTTGAATTTCCTTTTTTGGTAAAGTCCCTGTTCAAGTCTCTGATCTCTTTTATTAATTTGTAAGAATAATTTATATATTCTGGATATGAGTTTCTTTATTCTGTATGTGGAAATCCCTTTTCCCACTTTGTCGTTTGCCTTTCCTTGGATCACATACTTTTTGATGAATATACATTCTTAATTTTAATCTTTAATCTCCCACCCATCTCCTTCCATCAACCCTTACTTTGTTCTCTATCATTAAGAGTCTCTTGTGCTTTCCCTCACTTCTCTTCTTCCACCTTCCCATATGTTCATCTGTTTTGTTTCTTAAATTCCACATGAGTTGAAATCATAATGGTATTAGTCTTTCTCTGATTGACTCATTTCACTTAGCATAATACATTCTAGCTCTATCCACACCACTGCAAATGGCAAGAGCTCATTCTTTTTGATGGCTGAGTAATACTGGTATTGTGTATATGTGTGTGTATGTGTATGTGTATATATATACGTATACATATATATATATATATATGTATACGTATATATATACACATACACACACACTACCCCTTCGTTACCACCCCTTTATCCATTCATCAGTCAGTGGAAATTTGTGCTCTTTCCATAGTTTGGCTATTATTGATAATGCTGTAAACACTGGGGTGCATGTACCCCTTTGAGTGTATTTTTATATCCTTTGAGTAAATATCTAATAATGCAATTGCTGGACCATAGGGTAGTTCTATTTTTAGTTTCTTATCACTCTCTTAATTACTGTAGCTTTATAATAAGTTTTGATGTTCAGTAGACAAGTTCCATCACTTTGTTTTCTTTCCTCACTATCCTAGTGGATATATTTGGTTCTTCACATTTCCACATACATATTAGAATCAGTTTATCAAGTTCCACAGAATCTGAATAAATTCGGGGAGAATTGACATGTTTACAGTGTTGAATTTTCCAGTCCTTGAGCATGGTATATTCCACCATTTATTGTAATTATTTAAATAATGATGTGTGTGTGCATATAAGGCTTGCATATTTTTCATTAGATTTTTCTTAGTGTTTGATAGTATCTGATCCTGTAGTAAATGATTTAGTTTTCTTTTGGGGATACAGAAATACACTTGACTTTATACCTAGAAATTTGCTGAACTATCATATATGTGTCAAAAATTTGTAAATTCTTTTGAATCTTCTGTACAAAATCATGGTTTTAATTCTTTCTTTATAATCTGTAAGCTTTATTTTCTACTTTTTTTTGCACTGTCAAAGACCTTTAATACAATAAAGTTTAGAATTTGATACTAGTGAACACTAAGGTAGTGAACTAGTCTTATTCCTGATCTCATAGTGAAGACTCAATATTTTATAAATATAAGGTTTCCTGTAAATTAAAAACAAAAATAAAAACCACTACAGTTTAAGGAAGTTTCCTTCTTTCTATTCCTAAGAATTAAAAAAAAAATTTTTTTTATGTGTATTTTTTTTTGTGAAGGAGAGAGACACAGTGTGAGCGGGGGAAGGGCAGAGAGAGAGGGAGACACAGAATCTGAAGCAGGCTTCACGCTCTGAGCTATCAGCATAGAGCCCAATGCAGGGCTCGAACTCACAAACTGTGAGACCATGACCTGAGACGAAGTTGGACGCTTTACCAACTGAGCTACCCAGGCACCCCAGAATTTTTTTTTTTTTTTTAATCCTGAATGGGGGTTCCCAGGTGACTCGGTTGGTTAAGCGTGGGATTTCTTGATTTGGGCCCAGGTCATGATTTCATGGTTCTTGAGTTCAAGCCCTGCACGGGGCTCCATATGGAACCTGCTTGGGTTTCTCTCTCCTCCCTCTCTCTCTCTGCCTCTCTGCCCCTCCCCCACTCACACTTGCACGTTCTCTCTCTAAAATAAATTTTTAAAAAATCATGAATGGATGTTTACTTTTATTAAAATTTTATATTGTAAATGTGAATTATGTTGATTTTTAAATACTAAACAAACCTTGTAGTCTCAGAATAAGCCTAAGTTTGGGGCACCTGGGTGGCTCAGTGGGTTAGGTGTTCGACTCTTGCTTTTGGTTCAGGTCATGATCTCACAATTGTGAGATCGAGCCTGGAGCCTGTTTGGGGTCCTCTCTCCCTCTCTCTGCCCCTGCCCTGCTCTCATGCGTGTATATGCGCATGCTCTCTCCCAAAATAAATAAACTTAAAAAAAAATCAGCCTCACTTTAATGTGATGTATTAGATCCTCTTTATATAATATTAGATTTGGTTTGCTAATGTTTTGTTTAGGATATTCTGTGGGTTTTTAATTTTTTTGTGAGATCTAAAATATTTTCTTAATAATGCCTTCTCAGGTTTTGGTATTCAGGTTATTATGCTGGCTTCATAAAATGCATTGGAAATGTTCTTTTTTCTGTTTTCTGTGAGAGGTATATGATGAAATTGTGAAAGACATGAGCATAAACCCATTTGCTGAATGTATTTTGCTGTGAAATGAGTTTCTTGGACAGAAAATGGGTGGAATGTGATAATGGTGAACAGGTATTCCATGGTGTCATTCCAATAGTATAATTGCCTCCCCTCCATGGATAGTCAGTGTGCTATAATACACCTGCTACTTAGTAGTTGGTAGTCCGTATTTGAACTCTACTTTGACTTCGTGGTTGATAGGATAAGCCTTACACAATGGAGGTAACAAGAACAGCTGTGGTGAGGGGAAGTCCATGTTGTTGAGCCCATACAAAGCTTGCTTTCTTGCCATATGGCCATTTTGTACATGGGTCCATTAAGTAAGCACTGGGTTTGCACGGGGAAGAGACTCATTTCCAGAATGTATTATCTTGTCCATCTCATGGAGATTCTCTTCTGCAAAGTGCCTTTTGTGAACATTCACCTGGGACACAATATTCATTCTTTGTTTACAATGTTAGAAGTCCATTCACATTGCTGCTTCCCTAAGACTTTGTCATATATCCAATTATGTTCTAAGTCTTTAACCATCCAGTCAAGCCTTTAACCACTGTCCTTGAATAGGTTCTAGCTTTGGCTCTCAAAGTGAAGGAAGGAGACAACTATATATATTGTTATAAGTCCTATACCCTGGGGCGCCTGGGTGGCCCAGTTGGTTGAGCGACCAACCTCGGCTCAGGTCCTGATTTCACAGTTTGTGAGTTTGAGCCCCATGTCTGGCTCTGCACTGGCAGTGCAGCCTGCTTGGGATTCTCAATCTCTCTTTCTCTGCCCCTCCCCGATGTGTGCTTCCTCTCTCTCTCAAAATAAATGAGCAAACTTAAAAAAAAAAAGTTCTATACTTCTTCCATCCCCCCTCCTTGGGGGAGAATTTCCCTTTTTTCCCTTTTTCATTCTGTCCTGATTTGGGTTGTAATACTATAGCAGTCTGCTTCTGGCTTGTGTTAGCATGTAATGCAGAAACACCTGGAAACCAGACCCAAATCTTTCTCCTCACCTAACTGGTTATAAGGAGCTGCACATGAAGCTATAGGTTTGGATTGAGTGAAAAGAAAGCAGGTACAGTATTACATACTAGAGTCTGAGCTACCTGCTTATGTCACTTGTATCTTTCAGACCTGCCTCAGCCTGCTTTTTTTCATCTTAATTGATGAATGCTGCATTTAGTACTTTTTGGTTGGGTGGTTCAGATAACACCCAATTAATTCTGGGCAGCTTGGGTCACCTGGTCACTTGATTTCCCATGGTCAGGCATTCAGTCTCCCACAAGGCATAGCTTTGCTATAAAACCCTGGAGGTATGCACTCTGATTGTTTCATTGAGGCTTACCAGAGACTTCATGCAACATATTAGCTATCATCTCTTTGAGTATCATCTGATTTGCTGGCATCTTGCACGACTTTTGTACTACAACCTGAACTTGTTGCAGAGCCTTTTCTTTGTTCCCCAGTGAAAGCTGACAGCTTTACAGGTTGATCATTTAGTGGGCCAAATAACACATCAAGTGGCCTCTAGAATTCATAAAAGCTTATCAAGTATTGTGGGGTTTTGTGTGTGTGTGTGTGTGTGTGTGTGTGTGTGTGTGTGTGTGCTTATTTTAGTGCAAAGGACAGCAGCTTATCTTTCACTTTGTAAAGGCTGGACCTCCAGAAACCACTGAGGTGGCAGGCGCCTTAATTTTGGGGTGGGGGGAGGTTATATCCTGCCCTGTGGCTTGCATGTCTTATTACTAAAGCATCTACCATATTTGCTACTGCTCTCTCATCAGATCCAATCAGATTAATATTGTGGCCCAGTCTAAAGTTCTGGGAGATGTCAAGACTAGACTAGATTTTGTGGCCTAGTTTATGGCAGAGGAGGAAAATTAATATAGCCTTCAGATAAGATGGTGACAAGTGTATTGTCTGTGATCCATTTCGAGTTAATTTTTGTGAAGGCTGTAAGCTCTATGTCTAGATTCAAAGAGGCAAAGGGAAGGGATAGCATCTAGAGAAATAGAATTTAGTGTCAGTGTTCTAGTTCTCAGTTTGGTATGGGTTCATGGATATTGACTCTATTATTAGAAAACAAATTTTGGGGGTGCCTAGGTGGCTCAGTCAGTTGAGCATCTGACTCTTGATTTCGGCTTAGGTCATGATCCCAAGGTCATGGCATCAAGCCCCACATGGGCTCTGTTGAGTATGGAGCCTGCTTGGGATTCTCTCCCTCTGCCTCTCTTCCTGGCTCGTGCACTCTCTCTCTCTCTCTCTCTTTCTCATTCTCAAACAAACAAATAAATAAAAACTTTAAAAGATTTCTTCCATGGAAAAATAAAGGCAGTGTGTGTGCCTTGATACAAGGATTATGACTGATTTGATTCAATGCACTTGAGGTATATTTTAAAAATTAAATGTATCTTGAGGTGCCTAAGTCCTGACATTGTGATAGGAGCTGGTGATAAAAAGATGAATCATTTTTCCTCTGAAGGAGTTCAGCTTCCCGGGAAGACAAACACCCAACTAACTGTGAGAAGTGGTATACTAGTGTTACAAGGAACAAGTTGGGGCAACATAGAGGAAGTGCTATATGATCTGATCCTTGAAGGACACCGAGGCAGAGAAGAGTTGGGGAAGGCATAGACTTAGCTTCTTGTGGGTAAATTACATATATTTAATCAAAATTTTTGTCTAGATAATACATTCATGTGGTTTAAAAATCAAGAAGGTTTGGCACAAAAACAGGCACTCAGATCAATGGAACAGAATAGAGAACCCAGAAATGGACCCACAAACATATGGCCAACTAATCTTTGACAAAGCAGGAAAGAATATCCAATGGAATAAAGACAGTCTCTTCAGCAAATGGTGCTGGGAAAACTGGACAGCGATATGCAGAAAAATGAACCTGGACCACTTTCTTACACAATACACAAAAATAAACACAAAATGTATGAAAGGCCTAAATGTAAGACAGGAAGCCATCAAAATCCTCCAGGAGAAAGCAGGCAAAGACCTCCTTGACCTTGGCCACAGCAACTTCTTAACATATCTCTGGAGGCAAGGGAAACAAAAGCAAAAATAAGAATTGGGACCTCATCAAAATAGAAAGATTTTGCACAGCAAAGGAAACAATCAGCAAAACTAAAAGGCAACCAACGGAATGGGAGAAAATATTTGCAAATGACATATCAGATAAAGGGTTAGTATCCGAAATCTATAAAGAACTTACCAAACTCAACACCCAAAACACAAATAATCCAGTGAAGAAATGGGCAAAAGACATGAACAGATACTTCTCCAAAGAAGACATCCAGATGGCCAACCAACACATGAAAAAATGCTCAACATCACTCATCATCAGAGAAATACAAACCAAAACCACAATGAGATACCACCTCACACCTGTCAGAATGGCTAACATTTAACAACTCAGGCAACAGATGTTGGCAAGGATGTGGAGAAAGAGGATCTCTTTTGCACTGCTGGTGGGAATGCAAACTGGTGCAGCCACCTTGGAAAACAGTATAGTAGTTCCTCAAAAAATTAAAAATAGAACTACCATATGACCCAGCAATTGCACCACTAGGTATTTATCCAAGGGATACAGATAGGCTGTTTCGAAGGGGCACATTCACCCCAATGTTTAGCGGCACTATCTACAATAGCCACAGTATGGAAAGAGCCCAAATGTTCGTCACTGGATGAATGGATAAAGAAGATGTGATATATATATACTTCAGTATTAGTAATCAAAAAGAATGAAATCTTGCCATTTGCAACTACATGCATGGAACTAGAAGGTATTATGCTAAGTGAAATTAGAGAAAGACAAATATTATATGAGGACTTTAAGATACAAAACAGATGAACGTAAGGGAAGGGAAGCAAAAATAATATAAAAACAGGGAGGGGGACAAAACATAAGAGACTCTTAAGTATAGAGAACAAAGGGTTGCTGGAGGGATTACCCCTTGTGGGCGGTGGGGGTGGGAGAATAATAATAAATGAGAGTTTATTGTGTTTAACCATTTCCCTATTGATGGACATTCTGGCATTTCCTATCTTCTGCAAATGCAGCAGTACTGTAATGAATCACTTTGTACACATCATTTTATACATGTGCAGGTAAATCTGTAGAACAAATTCCCATAAGGATATATAATTGAAGGCCAGGGTAGTAGGTTAAATTATGTTCACGAGCACACATCCTGGATTGGGAGAGGACTTGCTGAAAGTGGTGAGAGTGAACTATGTTTATTAAGCTGTGGTGTCTCCTAAATATGAGACAGTCAGCTATGAATTTCATATATTCATTAATGTGAGGTTGACACTGTCGTAGAATGTTTTTCCAAGTGGAAGGTGGGATTTAATTTCATGCTTCTTAGAACTACCTTTATTTTACTTTTTAAAAAAGATTTTATTTTTTAAGTAATCTCCACACCCAATGCGGGACTTGAACCCATAGGCCTGAGACTGAGAGTTGCATGCTCTGCCGACTGAGCCAGCCAGGCGCCCCTACGGTGTTTTGAAAATCACTCACCTCGACCTTTTATTTTGCAGTTCTGTTTTTCTGTAATTGGTGTGGTTATCTTTTGGCATGGTAATACCTTTTATCTGAGGAACACCAAATTCTCTGCTAGGAACCTGATAGGTTAACCCAGTTCCTATAATTTCTCACACTTTCTTCTGGGAATCTCTTATTTTCTTATTGTAAGTTCCTCTGAATCTCAGCAGATGAGGACTTGACACAAATGAGCTTTCCTCTTCTGCTGCTGCTACCCTCTATGACTCGGAATTTCACTGATATTATATCAGCCTTCCCAGTTCTAATGTTTTACAGCTGCTTACAGAAAACCAACAACCCCTCGTGGCCCTAGGGAGTGTATATCACCAGCTGTGAGTGCAGTGACATGGAAAGTATTGATACCATTGACTAGCACGGAGGCGGTAGCTAGTGGAGCTCTCATTCCAGGTGCGCCTTCCTCCATCCTGTTACGTTTGTTCTTTCTAAACTTCCTTTTCCCTTCTGTTTCTCTGAGTGTGTCTTGGGCCTGCCAGTGACTTCATAGATTCAACATCTCTTTTGGTGAGAGAGAAAGTTGGAACTTGAAAAAACAAAACAAAACTTGTTCTCTATGGCACTGATTCTCATCCTTTAGTGTGCTAATTCATGCTGAGCCGTTGGGCTGGTGGGGATGAGGCAGTGCGTAGAGCTTCTCCTCCCCAGCAGCAGTGCAGGGCAGTATTACCTCATGGGGACATTTCACATTATTACTGTGAGGATATGGGAGAGTCACCGACTTTGTGCCAATCCTCTGCTCGCTAAAACTCTTCAAGAATGATCAGATTGTTTTATCAGGGAAAAGTTTTTTATTTTTATTTTTTTTAAGTTTATTTTAAAATTTATTTTTGAGAGAGTGAGTGGAGGAGGGGCAGAGAGAGAGGAAGAGAAAGAATCCCAAGCATGCCTTGCACTGTCAGCACAGAGCCCCATGTGGGCTTCCAACTCACCAAATGTGAGATCATGACCTGAGTCGAAAGCAAAGGTCAGACACTTAACTGACTGAGCCACCCAAGTGCCCCTGCAGGAGATTTTTAAATACATCAACATAGGGTTGTGGGCCTTTTTTTTTTTTTTTTTTTTTAAACCTCACTTTCTGGTTTAAACATTATTATCTTGAGTTAGGTAATGCATTTGCTGTTCAGATGATTCAATGTAAAAGTATTCATCCCACCTCTTCCCCAGTCACTCAGTTACCTCCCTTGAGGCAACTAATAGGAGTTTCTTGCGTACCATTCTGAATTACTCAATGCATAATGTATGATTTTAATGTTTGACTCTGACAAAATGCATTAAAGGTATTACATTCATTAGTCTTCAGGTGAATTTTAGAATTAAATGTCAAGGGCTTTTTGGGACAGTGTGCCCAGTACTATACAAATACACATATTAATACATCATGTGTTTTTGCCTCTAGTTAATTCTGGCAATTTGTACTTGAGGCTAGTGTGCGATATAGTGGAAATTTGAGCTCCTCACCTGTTTAGCCTTTATTATCCTTTTTTAAAAACTAAATATGTGAAAATAGAATAGGCGGATGATAGGAACTATTAATAGTTTTTAAAAAATGTTTATTTTTGAGAGAGCAGGCACACAAGTGGGGGAGGGTCAGAGAGAGGGAAGGACAGTATATCCAAAGTGGGCTGTGTGCTGGTAGCAGACAGCCCGATGTCGGTCTCGAACTCACGAACTGTGAGATCATGACCTGAGCTGAAGTTGGACGCTTAACCAACTGAGCCACCCAGCTGCCCTAAATAGTTTTATATACTTTCAAAATTTAAGCAGAAAAGAGCAGGCTCAGAAATGTGCATAGGAGCTGTGATTTGAAGTCACCATTGGGTTCTAGTAACACCCTTGCTGTCACCCCTTCTAAGATGGCAGTAAGACTGTACCTGAGATGTGACTAATGTAGATGCTATGTAAGACTGGGAGTTAGGAGACCTAGTGTCTGTCCACATTGGGCAAGTTATTTGACCTCTCTGGAATTCAAATACTTTCTCCAAAAAATTTGACAGAGCTTTCTAAGGCTTTCAGATTATCCATTTGGAGTTGGTTGGGGGGGCGGTGGGGATATCCTGAGCTGCCTGTTTCAGCCTAATAGAGTATTGGTAGCACGCATAATCTACAGACATGTACAGCCCCCTCTCTGGTTTATTGATCTCTTTTGAGATGTTACTACTTGCAGCCTAGCATGATTTGCAAGAACACTTTGGGCTTGTCACTCCATTTTTACTTGTTCACATTTCATGAGGCAAGACTCATCCCAGGCAGCTGTTGAATGAAATTGGACGTGACCCATTGATCTATGACATGGATTCCCAATCGGTTGGAAGAAATGCACCCAAAACTCAAATCACTGTGATCATCCACAAAAAAGATAGGAAAATTCTCATTTGTTTCACTTTTCATTTGTAAATATGATATACCAGGAGGGGCTCAGGCATGGGGTCAATTAGAGGAAAATATCACAAGAGAATTGCAAAGCCCCAGAGGACATTTTGACCTCTAGAGAGAACTAGGTTAGACTCCATTGATCAAAACTACTGTGCTCATTCTGGATCCTGCCCCACACCCAGCTGATTAGATGCTTTATATCTGCAACCAGCAGCAGTTTTTCACTAATTAGCCACTCACGGTCCAACTTAAAGGTTCTGTGAGCAGTTACTATTATTTTTGACCACCTATAAGGTAAGTGGTAAATATGTGGACTTCCTTGTTTATGAAAAATATAGGAAATCCCTGTGGGGATAGAAAGATAAGATCTGAAATAAAATTCAGGAAAGGAGCACCAGTTTTTACATGGGAGATGCTAAATTAGTATTTGATAATAAAATTCAAGAATATTTCTAGGACCTGTTTTCATTATTGATAAAAAGTAGTTACTTTTGGGAAACAGGAGTATTTGTCTAAAGGATTTTGCTCTTGCATGTCAATGTGCATGATTGTATTCCTGTTTTCCATGTTGGACCAGTTTTCCTTTACTTGTTATTTAAAGATAATAATTCCCAAGTTTTAAAGGGATACTGGCAATAGAAACATTAAATAGGTTAGGACTGCCAAGTAGAGGATAATTTAACAAATTGAGTTAACTTTCCCATTTCAGTGTTTTTATATAAAATAGAAGCTCTAGATATTTTTTTAAGTGCTAAAGGAATTATTATTTTTTATCTTTATTTTTTATTTTAGAGAGAGAAAGAGAGAGTGCACGAGTGGGGGAGAGGGGCAGAGGGAAAGAGAATCTTAAGCAGGTTCCATGCTCAGTGCAGAGCCTGACATGGGGCTCAATCCCCTGACCCTGGGATTATGACCTGAGCTGAAATCAAGAGTCGGATGTTCAACTGACTGAGCCACCCAGGCTCCTCAGGAATTAATTTTTAAATTTTTTTTTTTCAACGTTTATTTATTTTTGGGACAGAGAGAGACAGAGCATGAACGGGGGAGGGGCAGAGAGAGAGGGAGACACAGAATCGGAAACAGGCTCCAGGCTCTGAGCCATCAGCCCAGAGCCTGACGCGGGGCTCGAACTCACGGACCGCGAGATCGTGACCTGGCTGAAGTCGGACGCTTAACCGACTGCGCCACTCAGGCGCCCCAGGAATTAATTTTTAATAAAGAATAATGTCTAGTGGCGCCTGGGTGGTTCAGTCAGTTGAGTGTCCGACTTCAGCTCGAGTCGTGATCTTGCAGTTGTGGGTTCAAGCCCCATGTTGGGCTCTGTGCTGACAGCTTGGAGCCTGGAGCCTGCTTCGGATTGTCTCTCTCTCTGCCCCTCCCCCACTCCTGCTCTGTCTCAAAAATAAACATTTAAAAATTTTTGAAAAAAAGAATAATGTCTGTAGATTTTTAAAGGAATAATGAGAAAGCACCTGAACTCTTTAAGAGAGGATAGAACTTAGTAAATTGTTGCTTCAGCTAATAAGGCATAAGTCCAAAATTTTTAAATCTAATATTTTATTTACCAGTAGTATATGTAACTACCTTCTTAATTTTGAATTTCAAGCAATTCGCAAGCATATAGAGTAAAATAAAAGTCTCATTAATACCCCTCCCAAATTCAGAGAGGTATCTCCTATTTATATTTTATTTAAAAAATTTATATATATGTATGCATATACAGGTAAATTTATATAAATGTTTACTTTGGATAAAAAATTAGTCATACTTGTTTAGAAGAAGAGTCTTTATTCTTTTTCCTTTTTTTTTCCCCCTACCCCCTCCACTGTCATCACTTCCTAGAGACCTCCAATAACCTGTATTAACTTCCTGGTGTGTGCCCTGTATTTTTTTCAAAGTCATAAAGTCTACGTAGTCATATAGTCATATAGTCCAAAGTCATATATATATATGTGTATATATCTACATATATCTACTATATACACACACATATATATACATATATATACACACACATGTGTATATATATATATATATATATATATATATACACACACACACCATATACATGTGCATACATATATATGTACATTTATAGGATTTTATTTTATTCTGATATAAAATCTCACATTGAATCTATCAATCAATTCATTTGGGGAGAACTGACAGCTTTACAAATACTGAGCTTTCCAATCCCTGAGCATGGTATATCCCACATTTAATTCATATAAATAGGAGTATGTGTATGTGTATTTGGCATTGTGTCTCTCCTTGAAACTCTATCCTTTGGTTTCAGTGATGGTTTTCTGTTTTCATAGTCTCCCCCTGCCCCCCAACTTTCTTTGGCCATTTCTCACTTTTACTTTATTTGTATTCATTTTATTTGTATTTTATTTGTAGACGTGTTCTCCTATGTTATTTTTCAGGGTTTTGTCATTGGCTCACTTTTTCTTGTCCCTGAGTGATCTCCTCTCTACCTATTCAGTGATTATTCACAAATGTTTATATTTAGTTTGTATTTTTTGTTGTTGTTTTTATTGTCTTCTAGACCCAAATGCCTTCTGGGACAGCTCCAGTTTTGCCATTCAGTTTTGCTGAGTAAAATCTAAAAATTTTTTCCAATGATAATTTCTGGCATTGATGTGCTTAAAAAAAACTTCCTCTATTTCAAGATTCTAAAACATTCTTTCATATTTTATTATAATACTTATATGGTTAACTTAAAAAAATTTTTTTTTTTTTTTCAACGTTTTTTTTTTTTTTTTTTTTTTTATTTATTTTTGATACAGAGAGAGACAGAGCATGAACGGGGGAGGGGCAGAGAGAGAGGGAGACACAGAATCGGAAACAGGCTCCAGGCTCTGAGCCATCAGCCCAGAGCCCGACGCGGGGCTCGAACTCACGGACCGAGAGATCGTGACCTGGCTGAAGTCGGACGCTCAACCGACTGCGCCACCCAGGCGCCCCTTAAAAAATTTTTTTAATGTTTATTTTGAGAGAGACAGAGAGATGAGAGAGTTGGGTAGGGGCAGAGAGAGGGAGAGAGTATCCCAAGCCAGCTCTGTGCTGTCTGTGCCTGATGCAGGGCTCGATCCCATGAACTGTGAGATCATGACCTGAACCTAAATCAAGAGTTGGGTGCTTAACCAAATGAGCCAGACACACAGGCATCCCTATGGTTGGCGTTTTTACATTTAATACTTTATTCCACTTGGAATTTATTTTTTTGGGAGATACGTTGGGAAAATGTAATGATTCCATGTTGTGTGTGTGTGTTTAAAGAGAGAGACAGCACAAGCAGGGGAGGGGCAAAGGGAGAAGGAGAGAGAGAATCTCAAGCAGGCTCCACACCCAGCTCAGAGCCCAATGATGTGGGGCTTGATCTCATAACTGTGATATTATGACCTGGGTTGAAATCAGAGGTGGATCCTTAGCTGACTGAGCCACCCAGGCGCCCCATCTCTTGTATTTTTGAGTTGATATTCATCCATTCTTTTCACAATTTGTTCATTTTATGTTAGTGAGATTCCTTACTGACCAAGTACTGTGAGGGCTGGACCAGGTATATCTTGTTCACTGTTGAATTCCCTGGCATCTAGGACAATGCCTAGATGATAGTAAGATTTAGTAAATATTATTGAATGGGTGAATTATGGAAGAGAAAATTCTTTCATTATTGGTTTTTAACTTAATAACACTTTTCCTGTTTTTTCTTCATATCTTTCATATTGGGAAGTCTTCTACATCTTAGAAGCCTTTAATCTACTAACTTTTTAATCTCATTGAACTTTGAAAAACATTTTTTTTTTAGGGTAAACCAAATAACCTATTCATGTCAGCTCTGCTTTCTTTCCTGGATCCAAGCTTGCTAGAAAAGCAGTTTATATTCACTTTTCTTCTAAGTTAGCAAAGCTTTCATGAAAACATGCTGTTCCAGATGTGGCGTTGTGGATGTAATCACATGTCTGGTACTGTTTCTGTGTCTGCTTAATCTTTTTTTTTTTTTTTCAACATTTATTTATTTTTGGGACAGAGAGAGACAGAGCATGAACGGGGGAGGGGCAGAGAGAGAGGGAGACACAGAATCGGAAACAGGCTCCAGGCTCTGAGCCATCAGCCCAGAGCCCGACGCGGGGCTCGAACTCACGGACCGCGAGATCGTGACCTGGCTGAAGTCGGACGCTTAACCGACTGCGCCACCCAGGCGCCCCTGTGTCTGCTTAATCTTTACTGCTATCCTGTGCCAGTTCCAGAGGGTATATTTGGCTGATTTGTTTTCTTGCAGTGGGAGCATGGATAATATAATACATAATGAGGATTTACTTTTTTTTGTTGTATGTGTGATGATTATTCCAGTGATAAGGTCAAGGAACCAAGTTTTAAAATGGAAAGATGATTCATCCCACTATTATTTATTGATACCTTCTGTGTGCAAAGAACAAAATGCTGTAGAATGTGTCCCTATCTGCAAAGAGTGTACAAGATGAGGGATGTAAGACACAGCCTTCACAAAACTCATTTTAGGCACAGTGCCAAATGAGTGGTATAAAAAATAGTGTGGGCATTTAGGAATGGGAAAAACCACTCTGACTTGGGATGGCAAGGGAAAACTTCTTGGAAAAGTTGAGACTCATGTAAGATCATGTAGGATGTCTGGTTAATGGGGCCTCTCATCTGGGCAGAGAAATGAACAAAACTTGAGATGGAATGCATTGTACAAATATGAGGGCCATTGCATATATGGAATGAGTCAGCTTTGTGTCAGAGAGAAGGAAAGGATAGGCAGGAAATTGGATCAGATTGTGCAGGGTCTTGAGTTTTTTTTTTTCTTCCCAAATCATATTCCTTGGAAGTATCCTATTTCATCAAGCATGGGCCATAAATAACTAGGGCTGGAAAATGCTTCATAGCTTTTCTGACATGAAAAAAGAACCTGCTTTATTAATGAGCCTGTGTCTTTATACATTATATCCATGGGTGCTATTAACTTCAGTACTTTCTGTATGTTTCAGACATTAATCTCTTACCATGGGGGATTGGAATTTACTGGGTGACATCCTAGAGGAAGTTCACTCCCACTCAACTATAGTGGGGAAAATCTGGCTGACCATTCTCTTCATTTTCCGAATGCTGGTACTCGGTGTGGCTGCTGAAGATGTCTGGGATGATGAACAGTCAGCATTTGCCTGCAACACCCAGCAGCCTGGTTGCAACAATATCTGTTATGATGATGCTTTCCCTATCTCTTTGATCAGGTTCTGGGTTTTACAGATAATCTTTGTGTCTTCTCCTTCTCTGGTGTATATGGGCCATGCACTTTATAGACTCAGGGCCTTTGAAAAGGAGAGGCAGAGGAAAAAGTCACACCTTAGAGTCCGGATGGAGAATCCAGAGCTTGAATTGGAGGAGCAACAAAGGATAGATAGAGAGCTGAAGAGACTGGAGGAGCAGAAGAGAATCCATAAAGTCCCTCTGAAAGGATGTCTGCTGCGTACTTATGTCTTACACATCTTAACGAGATCTGTGCTGGAAGTAGGGTTCATGATAGGCCAGTATGTTCTCTATGGGTTTCAAATGCACCCCCTTTACAAATGCACTCAATCTCCTTGCCCTAATGCAGTGGATTGCTTTGTATCCAGGCCCACAGAGAAGACAATTTTCATGCTCTTTATGCACAGCATTGCAGCCATCTCTTTGTTCCTTAATGTACTGGAAATATCTCATCTGGGAATCAGGAAAATCATGAGGGCACTTTATGAGAAATCCAGCAATGAGGACATTGAGGATGAAAGTGGCACTCCATTCCATTTGAAAAAATATTCGGTGGCCCAGCCTTGTATGATTTGCTCTCCCTTGCCTAAAAGAATCTCTTTACTTCAAGCCAACAATCAACAGCAAGTCTTTCAAGTCAATGTGCTGAAGTCTAAAACCACATGTGAAAGCCTACAGCCCAAGCAACTTGAAGTAGACCCTTGCTGTATTAAAAAAGAATGGACTGAGAAGGATCAGCACAGCGGACAGCTCCATGTCCACAGCCCATGTCCCTGGGATGACAGTAATCGAATTCAGCACCAGGGACAGCAACCAGGCCATTCATTTGGCCTAGAAAATGTAAAGTCCCAGTCCTGGCTAGGTACAGAGATGGCTCCTAGACATTGCCCATCCTATGCAATAGGAACCTGGGAGCAGTCCCAGGATCTACGACACTCAGGAGAGCCTCTTACAGAGTTGCACAGTCACTGTAGAGACAGCGATGGCAGCATGAGAGAGAGTGGGGTCTGGACAGACAGATCTCACCTGGATAGTCGCAAGGCCAGCTTTCTGTCCAGATTGCTGTCTGAAAAGGGACAGTTGCACAGTGACTCAAGAAGCTTCAGTTCTCAGAACAGCTCTTGCTTGGATCTTCTGCACCGGGAAAATAGTCCCTCGCTTCTGCCTTCTGCCACTGGGTATAGAACATCAATGGTAAGTAAGGACTGATCATAGAACTATTACAAGAGATGTTCCACTCTGGCTGCTTCTTAGTCGTCCCTTTCCAATTTCCTGGTGTGTATACGTGTGTGTTGAGAGAGAGGGAGAGGAGGTGAGGGAGGTTAATTTATAGAGAGTTGAATCCAGTCATTCAGTACATTCAGTTAAATTCAGTTCATGAAATAAAGTTACTGAACACTTACTTTATATCATTCAGTCTTGCAAGAGCTGGGTTTATAAATGGATAAAATACTGTCTCTCCCATCAAAGGGCTCAGAGTCTAGATGGGGAAGTTATACAGGTAAACATAAATGTGATCAAGTGTAAGGTGCCATGTTAGAAGGAGTGTGCAGGCAAAGGAAGGAGTGGACAATTCTTTATGAATGGGTCAGGAAAAGCTTCATTGTTGAAGTTACTTTTGAATTGAGTCTTTTTTTTTTTATTGTTTTTGAATTGAGTCTTGAAAGATGTAGTGAATTTCTCCAGAACTAGGAGGACTGGGGTGCATGAAAGAAGGACATCCCAGTACAGGGAGCAGCATAGACAAAGGCTGAGAGGTGTGACACAGCAGGGATGTCTGGGGAGCTACATGTGGCTGGAGCACTGAGTGGTAGGAAGGCTATGGAGAGGGAAGGGTGGAGAAGGGTCATGGAGGCCTTGTGGGAAGGCAATGGAGAACCCATAGAGGGTGTGCAGCAGAGGAGTTAAGGGATCAGCATTACATTTTAGAAAGCTCTTTCTATCACAGTGTGGAAAATGGATCAAAAGAGAGCATTTGTAACCTTCAGCAGCCCTTGTCTTGCTAAAGAAGGAGGGTGTGCTCCATTGTTTTAATAGCTCTGGCATTTAAAGGTCATATACGAATATTTGGTGATATATTTCACAAAGACTAAAATCAATATAGTATTGATTTTAATTCTGTTCTCTGAAAAGCCAGTGTGGAATAAGCATTTCCTGGCCATTGTTAAGACATAATGGATATTTACTGTGGACTCTTCTCAGTTCTGGAAAAAGAAAAAATGACATTTGCTTTATCCACTGCTCCTAATAGCTTTAAAAGTTTTTTTTTTTAATGTTTATTTTTGAGAGAGAGAGTGAGAGCAAGAGCAAGCGAGCGAGTGAGCAGGGGAGGGGCAAAGAGAGAGGAAGACAGAATCCAAAGCGGGATCCAGGCTCTGAGCTGTCAGCACAGAGCCCAATGTGGGGCCTGAACTCACGGACTGTGAGATCATGACCTGAGACAAAGTCAGGCGCTTAACTGACTCAGCCACCCAAGCACCCCATAATAGCTTTTTTCCATTAGAAAGAAATCCCCCTAGTTGAGCTCACTTGGTTGAACTTATACACTTGCTTTTTCCTGTTAATGATAATGATTAAATCTATGATGATTGAATCTCTATCCCAATTTCATATATCCTGTGAGTTTAGAGATATTTTTACCACACTAAAGCCATATCTTGAGGAGGCATCATCCTACTCAGAGTTTTCCTATAATACTTCTTTCAAACTGATATTCATTTCTTGGCAGTGACCGGCCATCTATTCAGGAGACTATGTTTAAATTTTTTTTTTTTAACGTTTATTTATTTTTGAGACAGAGACAGAGCATGAACAGGGGAGGGGCAGAGAGAGAGGGAGACACAGAATATGAAACGGGCTCCAGGCTCTGAGCTGTCAGCACAGAGCCTGACGTGGAGCTCGAACTCACGGACCGTGAGATCGTGACCTGAGCTGAAGTCAGACGCTTAATCGAACTCATGGACCGTGAGATCATGATCTGAGCTGAAGTCAGATGCTTAACCGACTAAGCCACCCAGCCGCCCCCAGGAGACTATGTTTAAGATCAGAGTGTGGCTACTTGGAACCCCATAACAAACTACGGCAGGGTTCTCAGCCCTGGCCACGAGTTACAGTCATCTGGGAGCTTTAAAAAATTGTCATGCCCAGGACCCATCCAATTCCATTTAACCCAAAATCTCTGGGGTGGGGGGATGCAGGATCAGTATTTATGTATGTATGTATGTATGTATATATATGTAAACTATATACATATATATGTGTGTATACATATGTAAACTGTATACAGTAAGACCTTGGATTGCAAGTAACTTGTTCTGTGAGTGTTCCACAAGATGAGCAAACATTTCCAATAAATTTTATCTTGATAAACAAGTGATGTCTTCCAATATGAGTAGTGTGTGATGCTGAATGTCACATGATCACAACTGAACCAATGGTTCTTGAAATTCACTTTGATATACAAGTGCTTTGGAGTACAAGCTTGTTTCCGGAATGAATTATGCTTGCAAACCAAGGTTGTACTGTATATGTATATATGTGTGTGTGTGTGTGTGTGTGTGTATATATATATATATATATATATATATACACACACACACACATACATACATACAAACACTGATTCCAAGATCAAAAGTCACATGCTCTACTAACTGAGCCAGCCAGGTGCCCCTAGGATTAGTATTTTTTAAACTCTCATGGTGATTGCAATGTGCAGCCAGTGTTGAAAACCACTATTTTAGAGTAACCTTGCCAGTGACTCGTGCTTCTTACCTACATTTGTGAAGTCAGCAAGACAGTTTTAATCATTTTCCC
Source organism: Leopardus geoffroyi (assembly GCF_018350155.1). NCBI lineage: Eukaryota > Metazoa > Chordata > Mammalia > Carnivora > Felidae > Leopardus > Leopardus geoffroyi. The sequence goes on from NC_059332.1 coordinate 80,749,455, forward strand.
TCTCTTGTAGCTGCTTCCATTTAAGAGGAGCATTTGTTTTGTCAGAGAACTGAGGTAGAGACGGTAGTAGAGACAGATTTTCTTAATCCCTTAGATTATCTTTTGGGAGAGGCCAGCCATTTTTGTGAGTTTGGAGAAAAGATGATGAAGATGATAGGCCCCTTTCTTTTTTTGTCTTCCACTTTCTTCCCTGTTTTTGTTTTTGTTTTTTAATGTTTCTGGGAATTACAAATAATGTCTTTGGACACAGAGCTTTACTACTTATGGTAACTTTCCCCCAGACCTCTTACAGGGTTGACAGGAGACTTCACTTCCCAAGTGGCAGGAAGACTTGGGGATTGAGGCCACAGCTGTCAACTCCAGAGCACTGTGGCTGACACATCATGCTTCTTGCCAACAGAGAGATCTTTAATTAGAAATTAGTGCAGCAAACAGGATTATAATCATCTAGGGTCAAAACATGGACTGTAAACTGCTTTCTACACTGTTTTAGGTCCTACATGGCAGAATTTTTAGGGCTCAGTCAGATGCATTTTGACATTTCAGAGAGAAATGACTTCTGGTAGGACCACAGTTGCTTTGTCACTTATGATGTGTCCCATAGAGGGAATTGTCCTGCAATAGAAATGCATTCTATTTTAGAAGGTTACAAAAGTCACTTGGAGGAGCCATGATTTTATGCTCTGACATTTCCCTTGCTTTCACCCAACCCCACAGTTTCTTCAAGTCCAAGCTCATTGATTGCTAAATAATTTTGGTCAAGGTTGGTTTTTGGAGGATAGATTTAGCTGGGCATGGAAAGCAGACTTCTGGTCTGTCCAAGTGAGCCTGGGGAGGAGGGCTGGCTGAGTTTTAGGAACCCATGCTACCCTCTGAAAAGGAGACGTTTCCTCATTGTTGAATGCAGAGATGCAATGGAGCAGTAATTCTCTTGCTGAGTTCCACATAAAATCACCAGGGAAGCTTTGAAATTTTCCCCCATAAGAATCTCTGCTGATGGAGCCTGGACACCAGTATTTTTTTTAAGCTCCTAGATGATTCCAGTGTGCAGCCAGAGTTCAGAACCATGGCTATAGAGGAGGGAGGTTTTGGCATTAGGAAGAAGGTTGTCCTGTGAAGTTTTCCAATTTTCGGGGCATTCAAGTGATAAAGAGTGCTCTCCTTTTGTAGCTTCAAAAGCTGAGGATGCTTGCACTTCTTGGTCTTTCTGCCTGGGATGTACCACCCTCCTCAAGACTTGGCATGACTGATGGCGCCAGCTGTGCCAAGGCCCTGCAGAGTTCTCTTGGGCCATTATCAAGGAGGGGAGAGATAAGGGTGAGGTTGAAACAGTCAGGAGCTGATATATGGGGCTTTATAGGCCACAGAAAGGAATCTGGGTTGGATGGCAGAGGGGTGGTGGTGATCTGACACATACATTTTAAAAAACACACTTTCTGGAGAGTCTATTATAGGGCTGCTATGGTCTGAATGTTTGTGCCCCCGCCCCCCCAATTCATATGTTGAGACTTAATCACCAATATGATGGTATTTGGAGGTGGGGTCTTTGGGAGGTGATTAGGTCATGAAGGTAAAGCCCTCGTGATTAGGATTAGTGCCCTTATAAAAGGGGCCACAGAGAGTTCCTTATCCTATCTGCTATGTGAGGACACAGAAAAAAGACAGCTATCTATGAACCAGGAAATAGGTTTTTACGAGATAGTGAATCTGTCAGTACCTTTATCTTGGGCTTCCCAGCCTCCAAAGCTGTGGGAAATAAATAATCCACCCTGTCTACAGTATTTTGTTATAGAAGCCTGAATAGACTAAGACAAGGGGTAAGAGTACAATCAGGGAGGCCAGCTAGAGGCTTACACAATGACCCAGGTGAAAGAGGCATGTGGCTCAGACCAGGGGTACCATCATTTATGGTTTGCATGGAAGAACAGTTTTTTTCTTACTTGTTGTATTTCAAATTAAAGTAATACATGCTCATTGAAAGAAATTAAAGCAATATAAAAGAACACAGAGAATAAAATAGGAACCTGACCATGTGAGGATTCATCTCTTCTCATCTAGATTCAGTTCTCACTTCTCCCTAAAGGCAACTGCTGTGAACAGCTTGGGAACACACCCCTACCTTTCTCAAGGTATTCATAATCCATCTTTGAGGACAAATATATGTCCACACATATATGTTAATTTTTAAAATATAGATGTGATCATGTAGAGATGTGGAGATGTCTTTGCAGTTTGCTTTTTGATTTGTTCATGATACATCACAGGGATCTTCCCATGTCAGGATTTGTGGAAATGCCTCAGTTTTTTTTTTTTTTTTAATGCCTATTTATTTGTGTGAGAGACAGCATGAGTAGGGGAGGGACAGAGAGGAGGAGACAGAGAATCTGAAGCAGGCTCTGAGCCATCAGTGCAGGGCCCAATGTGGGGCTTGAACCCATGAACCATGAGATCATGACCTGAGCCAAAGTCAGATTCTTAACTGACTGAGCCACCCAGGTGCCCCAGAACTACCTCAGTTTTACATCACTTCATGCTTTTGTATGGTATTAATGAGCCATAAGACACTTGATGGCCAGTTAGCCATTCTAACTTTTTTTTCTCCTGAACACAATGTTGCAGTGAATGTTTCATACATATATCTTTAAGTGGAATTGTTGGTTTTAATGGGCATACATGTTTTATATTTTGATAGATGCTGAAAATTTTTGCTTAGGAAGGACCACACGAATTTATTTTCTTATCAGTACATTGGTACCTCTTTTCCCACATTCTTGTTCATACCAGCCATTATCTTCCCCCCCCCACCCCTGCAATTTGATGAACTAGACATGTTCCCCTTCATTTTAATTTACATCTGTAATTACTGGTCAGGTTGTTCATGTTTATTGGTCATCTGTATTTCTACCAAGAATGATCCTTTCCTATCTTTTCTGTTGGGATATTTGTTTTTCTTCTGATTTTTAGGAGCTCTTATATGATATTGTTAACTCTTTGTATGTATATAGAAAGATTTTCTCCCAGTCTCCTGGTCTCTTATCCCTGTTTATAGCATCTTTGAATTTTTGATATTATATTAAATCTAAAATCTCTATTACTTCTAGGTTCTTTGTGTCATTTCAGAAGGTCTTGGGGTGCTAGGGTGGCTCAGTCAGTTAAGCATCTGACTCTTGATTTTGGCTCAGGTCATGATCTTGTGGTTATGAACTCAAGCCCTGAGTCAGGCTCCACACTGAGCATGGATCCTGCATGGGATTCTCTCTTTCCCTCTCTCTGCCCCTCCCCTGCTCATGCTCTCTCTTTCAAAATAAATAAACATTAAAAAAGAGATAAGGTCTTTTTTTTTTTGACTCAGCATTAACAAGGATTATTGGATGGATGTTTTGAGGATGAAGTGTACTAATTTATTGAGCCCTTTGGCTGAGAAGTTTAAAAATTTTTTTTAAAAAACATTTATTCAGTTTTGAGATACAGAGAGAGACAGAGCATGAGTAGGGGAGGGGCAGAGAGAGAGGAAGACATAGAATCTGAAGCAGGCTCCAGGCTCTGAGCTGTCAGCAGAGTCTGACACAGGGCTCGAACTCATGGACCTTGAGATCGTGATCTGAGCCAAAGTCGGAAGCTTAACCAACTGAGCCACCCAGGCGCCCCTGGCTGAGAAGTTTTATAGAACAATCAACAAAGCATCTAAAGAAGAGGAGGAAAGATACGCACTTCATTAAGAGCCTGATGGTGGTCTAGACACTGCCGTGGGCTTCCTTTCTGTAATTATTTCCATTTTATGGATACAGAAATAGATGACTTGCCCAAAGTCATACAATTAGGATGTGATGAAGCATAGTCCTTCGTACATAGCAGGGACATAAATTAATATTTACTGGATGAGTGAATGACCTGGAATTTTATCCTAAGCCTGTCTGACTCAACCCAAGTTCCTTCTTCTATACTTTGTTGCTACTTCTTGCTCTTTCTGCAAAAGGGAGCCTAAGTGTAGCATATTTTTAGGATCAAAGATAGATTACTGCAAAATAGAATATGCCACAATGGATCACTTTCCACATTTTGCAAAGTAAAAAATCTGGCTAATTGTAAAAGGGGCAAATATGGAGCTTTGGAAAAGGTTGGCTTATAGTTTTAGACCTGGATTTTGGATAAAAACAACAACTGGAGAAGAATAAGAAGATGGCAGGTGGGATCAGAGGTTTCTGGGAATAGAACCTCTTACGTGGGCATTCATCTCTGGGTCAACCTAGAATTGTCTTCTGCAGCAGGGTTTGATTGGATCCCTGGTATCTGTGACATATACAGGGTCCCAGGTGGGTTGTCAGGACTGACTTTTACAAGCCCTTTGAGTCTATTTAGTTTTATTTGTCTTGTTTCCTCTCTCTTTCAGAACATGCTTCTAGAACTTTCATCTATTATGAAAAAATAATTCATGCTTGGGGCCAGAAAAATGGACCAAGGACCAACCAGCATCTGCAGGAGAAAAGTTGCACCTTTGTTAGCTCAAACTGCAAGAAGAATTGTGGGAACCATCCCCTCCACAGAGACACCCGCCAGGCGATGGGTGTGTACAGGGTGCTCCCACCTGGGCCCACCTCCACAGGAGACCTCCCTTCCCTGATGGGGCTGGGATCAACCTCTTACTGCCCCACTTGGCCTCACTACCTGAGGCAGGTCTGATCTCTGGCAGGATTAGGCAGGGAGGAAGTGTGCACCCCGAGAGAAAATCCAGGGGTAAAAGCTGCTGCCACTCTGAGGGGAGAAGGATTGAGGAGCGGCTATCCTTCCCCCATCCAGCAGCCTCATAGGGCTTGTTGACCTGCTCACTGCAGAGAGCACCCCAGCTCTGCAGTGGCATAGCAGTGGCATAGCAGTTGGGACCATTGGATGGATGGATGGATGGATGGATAGATAGATAGATAGACAGACAGACAGACATAGACAGATTAGACTATTGGTTCTGTCTCTCTGGAGAACCCTAATACACTGGGTAACTGCCTGGGATATTGCAGAAGGGAGCCCAGCATTGGATGGGGCTGGTCTGTGTTTCTAGCCCAAATGGCTTCTGAGTCTTCTCTGTCCCCATACTTTGCAGAAGTGGAAATGAGGCGTGGAGATATGAAGAGGCATGATCTGTTCCACAGTGAGTTGGTAGAAGAGCCAGTGAAGACCAGGTGGATGAAAATGATGCTGGGGCCAAGTCCAAGTGGGTGCCATTAAGGGGCACACCATATTCCAGGTGCTTAAGACACATTATCTATACCTGTTTTATCTACAACTGTGCAAAGTTATTATTTGCCCCCATTTTATAAACCAGAGAAGGCTCAAAGAGACTAAGTAACTTGCCCCACAGCTAAAGGTCACACAGCTAAAGTGCATGCAGTGCAGCTGAATTGAAACCCAGATCCAGGTCCAGCTGTTCCAAGGCCTGGACTCCTTCCAGGAAGCTGTGAAGTCGTGTTCTCTCTCTTGTCCATAACAATCAGCAGCCCCCGGGCAATGATTTATTTGCACATCCGTCTGCCCAACTAACCTGTGAAAGCTACAAGGATAAGGCCTGTGCATTTTAAGTCTCGGATGCCCAGCATGCAGCATAGTGTTGGTTGAATGAATGTATGTTTATGTATAGATGCCAAAGACAATATAGTACCCATCGCTTTAAACTCTCCAGTCTATTCCTTATTCACTAGTGTTCTGTCATGTCCTGTCAATAGGTTTATTATGAGAGATTCTTTCAGAAGAGTCTGTAGGGCAGCACTTTTTTTCTTTGATTTAAATTTCCTTTACCCTCAGAAGCCTTTATAATGTCATCAACTGTTCAGCACAAATAGAGGTTTAAAAAAAGGGGCACCTACCTGGGTGGCTCAGTTGGTTAAGCATCTGACTCTTGATCTCAGCTCAGGTCTTGATCTCAGGGTCATGAGTTCAAACCCCAAGTTGGGCTCCACGCTGGGCATGAAGCCCACTTAGGAAAAAAAAAAAAGTTAAAGGACCAGTGTAAAATGTAATGCTACCAGTAAATGCTGGTGTGTCTCTGACGGTTTCCATCTATTGCTTTAGGATGAGGATCACTGCCTCAGGGATGCACTGGTCTTCAAAGGGGAAGAATAAAATCTAGCCATGAAGAACCAGCAATGGCTTTTTTTTGGCTGACTGAGCAGGCCAGTGGCAGGTATATGCTGGGATCTGTAGGAGTCAGAGGTGGTGAAAACAGAAGGTATTGTGTTCTTGAATCAAATGAAAGGAAAGACACTTGCATCATGGGATGTGGGATGAGTGGCTTTTTCCATCTCTCTGGGCCTTGATTCTTTGACACCAAGAGGTATCACATTCATTTATACCAGGAAAGCAAAGCTGCTCAATAGGGAGAATTGGAAACCCATCCCACTCTGGGCACTATCACAAGCTGATGTCAAACATCAAGTACAGTCTTGCTAGTGCATCCTAATTGAGGGGGTAGGGGTGACGGTCTGGAGAAGTAGAACTGTTTGAAAGAAGAGCCTAGTTATTTACAAACAGATACAACAAAACTGTTGGCAGGGACTGGTATAGGGGTAGCCAATCTGAGAATCCTCATTGTACCCTGGAAGTAGATATGAATCCCTTCAAAGGTGCACATTCAAAGGAAAGGAAATAATGGCTGTTGCCCATTTGGGGCAGGATGGTGTTTAAATGCTTCCCTTCTGCAACACACAATAGCTTTTCAATTCTATTTCCAACTATGATGGTCATTCCTGCCACAAGTGCAAACATCAGGATCAAAGGTGCAAGTGGCCATCAGTTCTAAATGACCATGTTTTAAGTTTATTTATTTATTTATTTATTTATTTATTTATTTATTTATTTATTTATTTATTTTTAGAGGTGGGGGAGAGGCAGAGAGAGAGGGAGAGAGAATCCCAAGCAGGCTCCATGCTGTCACAGTGAATCCCGACATGGGGTTTGATCTCAAGAACCATGAGATCATGACCTGAGCTGAAATCAAGAGTCGGAGGCTTAACCGACGGAGACATCCAGGCGCCGCTTAATGACCAGGTTTTCTTAACCAAATTTTGAGACAAAGATTCATCTGCTTTTTCTAGAATGGATTAAATAACTTCATGTCTTCATGCAAATAACTATATTTTACCTTTCACACCTAAAATGTTATAACTGTGTTGTTTTCAGAACAGCACACATTTGCTAACCCCATTATATGCTCCCTGGAATCCCTTCCTCCTTGTCTCAGTAGGGTGCCCAGGGAGTAGAATTCAGTAACCTTAAATTTCAGTTTTCCCATCTGGTGGATGGGGCAAGGCCATGTACTTCCTGAAGCTCAGATCTCAGCAGCACGGCGCTCTTCAGACATCATGAGAACGTATTTATGGCCTGACAGCTTAGCCAGAACACGTGAGGCCAGCGTCGCTCATGGTCATCTGGCCTGCCCTCCATTCAGTACCTTGCTTTCTGTTTATATCAAAATCCAAGATTCAAAATGATCAGATATACTTTTCTAGTTGTAATGTATTTACTCCCTTAACCACAATTCTAAACTCCCTGTCTTGCTAATCATTGTATCTTGGTGTTGGTTTAATGCCCCTTTCTCTTGGCTGACTTTCATTTAGCTTTTTCTTTTAAATTAAACCTATTATTTTGAGATCCTTGTAGATTCACATGCCCTTGTAGGAAACAATACCCTTCACCCAGCCTCCCTCCAGTGGTGACATTTTGCATAGCTACCCACAACATCAAAACCAGGAAATTGCATTTAATGCCTATTATCTACTCTCACAGGCACTGGGGATCTGAGGAGTCACTTTAGCAGTATCACATGTTTTAGATTTCTAATCATATTAATCAGGTAGCAGGTAAAGGTCCAAACTAGAGGAAGTCACATGGCTTCTCTGGGAGAAAAGATTTCCTAAGGCCTCTAGCCCTGTGATCTGTAACAGGGTTCAGGGGCAGAGAAAGCCAGCCTACAATGCATAATGATATGTCTTTATTTCATCAACAGAAATGGTGTCGAGACAAAATTCAGTTAACACTAGCAATTCAACTGAGTGAAATTTTTTTTTTTGCACAATAGTGTATTTACAATGAGTAAATGAAGTTTCAATTCATTAGTTCATAGCAATGCTTTTTTTTCCCCAAAAAAGGTAAAAATTCTTAGTTACAGAGAATAAGCATCAACAGCCATTTCATTTTTACAGTAAAAACCACAACAAAAACCACAATCACTTAGAAAAAAAAAGACAAGCCTAAGAACTAGTACAATAAAATGATGCATTGAATTAAGTTACATTAATCGCATAGAATCTGTGTAAAAAGTATGTAGAAAAACACCTGATGTAACCTGTTACAGTCGTTGAGCAGTTATGAGAGGTACAGAGGGTTATACAGGTAGATATGTGTGAAACTGTCCGTATTGTTCGACCTGGGGAGGAAGAGAAGAAGGGCTGTGGCCCCTTGCATACACTGAGAAGACCCTGTTTTGAATATGGCCTCTGGAGTTTGTAAGGCATATATTAGAGGTGCACTTGTATCAGACTGGTTCTGGAACAAATTCTCCCAGGCCCTTTTGGCCTCACAAGCAAAGGTGGTGCTTGCCTTGAACGGCTGTGTCTAACCAGAGCCCAAAGTTCCCAAGTGCATTTGGAAGGTTCCTGTTCACTCACTAGAAGTGGCGGGTCTCTTGTGTCAGAGTGTGAATGACGGCATCCCAGCATTCACACGCACCCAATGCATCGTTAGGACCAGGTGGAGGTCACCCCTCTGCCTGCAGACATGTTTTGGTAGGAGACTTAGCATCATTGGTAGGGAAAACCCTCTTTGTGCAAGTCTCTTCCCTCTTTCCTCATCTATGTGTCCGTTAACCCCCCAGGAACACTTGGCACTGAATGGATGGTCTTGGTGCACTTCTGCTTCTAAGGAGGGCCACTGTTTTATCTGAGGTCAGTAAACTGGAATGAAGTGAAAGTCAGAGTTGTTTAGCCATTGCTTGATAGCGAGACGCATGCACCATGTCACAACATCAAACCAAAGCTACAAAGTGGGGCCTCTGCAACCAAGGGGTATTCTTCACAGAACGGCAGCGTCATTTTCATATTATGATTAAAATGCGTGGATATTCACTGGATATAAATATCACCTCCCAGGGTGGAGTGTAGGAAAATACTATACACTTCCTTTTCTTCGCAAGAAATGTGTTTGCACCGTCAGTTGAATAATTTATCCTCAATTTGCCACAATAGGTCCTTTCTATGTACAAATACTATCTGCACACACTATTTGTGCACAAATATATTCTATTCTACAGCATCAGTCCTTGATGCTTGGGTCAGGAGATGGCTTGGGCGGTACTGGAAACATACAGCTTGAACACAGATTGCCTCTATGCACACAGACTTCCTGCACGAAAACCAACTCCACATAGGGCACGGCACTGTGGACTGACTCGCCAAAAACTGCACCTACAACAAGATCCTCAATTTTGGGAAGAGATACTAACTCATGATAGAGTGAACAGGTTTATTCCTTAAAAAAAAAAAAAAAAAAAAAAAAAAAAATTCTGTCCCTCAGTCTATTTACAGTAATTTGAGGACAAAACTTGATTCTTGCTCCCTTCCAGGTCTGCGACTCCTTCAAGACTGTAAGCGGTAGGGGAGCAGATTGAAGTCATTTATTAAGCAGCTGCTAGTTTAAATGGGGTGTAATGTAGAGGTCCAGCTAAGCGGGGTCTGAAAGCGCTTCGCAGGCCTTACTCGCTCTGAGAGGGTTCTGCTACCACAGGGTGTGGAGCGGCCCATAGGGACGGGACTTTACAGTTTCTTAAAAGGTGTATACTTTATACACCTTTGTTTCTTCTTTAATGGCAATCATAAAATATTAAAAGAGAAAGTGTAGGTATAGATCTTTTTTTCTTTGAAGATTTTATTTTTAAGTAATCTCTACACCCAACATGGGGCTTAAACTTACAACCCCGAGATCAAGAGTCGTATGCTTTACTAACTGAGCCAGCCAGGCGCTCCTAGACCTCTTGATAATAGCTTTGAACTTCACATTGTGCCCACTCGATGTCTGGCGGTTCTCTCATGCAAGTCCTAGAGCTGGTCCCTGGCCTCCTTTTTAAGGAGAAGTGGCAGCTGGCATTCTAATCACTAGCCTTTTTTTTTTTTTTTTTACTTCCTCAGGAAAGCAATACAAGGATTAAATCCAAAGTCATAGTGCATCTTAAAAGCAGCATACTTTTAGAAAGACAGTTAATAAATTACTTGTACAATATACAAAATAATGTTTTATACTGCAGCATCACCTCTGACGCCTGAGTCATTGGTAGGGAACCCGGAATAGAAATAGCAGGATGGCCTAGTAAGTTTGACAGCTCTTTTGTTTTGTTTTCGCAACTGTTTTGTTCCAGAATCAGTATGTAATGAAGTTTGATTTTATTCAAGGCACCCCCAGATAACGCAGAGAAACAAACACATACAGCAAAGCACTCACCTGCCCAAAGCCTGACCAACCTGAATGAAGTGAGGTTGTCTGGACACACAAGTAGAACAAAGGTGGATCCAAGGGGAGGACTAGATCCAGGCGGATGTTAACCAGCCACAGGGCCACCTCCACCGTCCCTGCCCCAACGGCTCACGCCTACGTTTTTGGAGACCCAACTCGGCTGTGGCAGGGATCCTCCTAAGCAGGCCATGGCAGCAGGGTCCTTTATTTTTGTAAGGAAGGACCCTTAAAAGCACAATTAAATGCCACCATGCTGTGCAAACACTGTTCTTTGCTATTAACTTGCTTTTCTTTTTCATAAAAGACATGGGCCTCACTAAGGGATCCCAGGGAAAGGAGACAGGCTGGTTCTTAAAACTCCACTTGAGGCAATTTGGATTCTGGTCCCCAACTAGTCCTCCCTTTGAATCAACCCAGAAACAATTTGGATGAACACATGGTTCAGGGTAGTAAAAGACAAGACGCGTCACATAGACAATTGCACAAAGCCAGTCACTGTTTATGGTACATAGTGAACAAAATCATAACAACCTGTTAAAAATCTCTAAGAAATGGAAAGACAGTTTTCCAAGCAGTGTTTTTAACCAGTCCCATTGTAGGGGTTTGACTGGGGAAGGGGGAGAAAAGCGAGGCGGGGGTGGGTGGAAGGAGGATGTGGGCTGAGTTAGGGTGGAGGGAAATAAGGAGACCCCTCCCCACCTGGAAATGGCCGTGGCACAGGTGTGTGTGTGCGGACCAAACAACAGACAGCGGGGAGACTGATGGAATGTGGTCAAGACTACCAGTTGCACATGAGTTGTCGCCAGGGTAAGTCATGCCAGCGAGCTTGTTTGGACCTGGTTATGATACTAGCAGAAAACATTCTTTTTTCAAAAGAAGAGGAGGTCACTTAAAAAAGGCAACACGAGAGTTAAACAATACTGTTGGCTGACTCCTCCACCATTAACACCTGTGGATGTATATCACCTGTGATGTATCACATGATTCACATTGAATTTAAATTCCAGCTGTCACCAGTTTTCCACAAAGGCAAACCCCACGGTGAAGCACAGAACCGTTCCACTAGGCCAAGAAATTCCAACAACCATAATAAAAATGGCAGCTCCAACGCTGAGCTTTACCAAAATCTGAGTCAGACTAGCACACACACATACACACGCACATGAGAAAAAACAAAAACCCAGAGGCAGGTTTTAAAAGCGGAACTATTTTAAAAGAAAAGCCTTTTTTTTTTTTTTATCCTACCGCATGAACCAACAAATTTCTGGCATTCATACATATTTAAACATTTAGCGCTAATATTTGTACAGAAAAGAGTTAATAATACTAAAACATATGTTACTATGATTTCACTTTTCGCCTACGTCATATACTAATTTCCCCTTTTACATGCAGCTTTAATATTGTCCAAACAATGGCACAAATAAAGAAACAAAGTCAACCATCTAGTCCCCACTGCCCACCACCCCATCCCCACATCAAACCTTTCAGGACTCTACCTGCAGCCAGGCTGGAGGGCCGACCGGAGGGAGGGAGCGGATTCCTCCTCCTCTTAGGCTGGCGGCAGGGTCTTGGGCACATCTTCCTGTAAACGTGGCCAGGGGCCAGCACGCCCCCAGAGCCAAGGGAAGCTGCTCTCTGTGGGTTGCAAGCCAACCAGTTTTGCAGCAAGAGAAGAAAATTATCATCAGGTGAGGGTAGGTGTGTGTGTGGTGGGGGAAGGGGATAGGGAGGGCTCCTTGGCCATACTGTATCCAAAGCCTCAGAATGAAATCTGCCTTTGGACAAGAGACGAGCAGAAAAACCTCAGAATTCAACTCAAAGCATTTGGAGAAGGGAGGGAGAAAGAAATGCTTTTGCCTGTATTAGGGACAGACCCCAGGCTTACATGTGCCCTGCTCTCTCCTACTCTGGGTGAACTGCATTAACCCAGGACACCTGGCGCTGTGATTCAAACCCACTCAGGTGAGATGTCCTGGGAGCTGGGGCCTGGGCAAGGGAGTGGGGTGGCTGATCAGACAAATCCTTCCAAGAAATTCCTCCTGCACTGCACTTTCAAGGGCAGGCAGGGGCCTGAGGATGGGTTGAAATGAATGGGACTTGCCCCCTGGGTGAGAAAATAGTTCTAACTTGATTTTTAGGAGCCAATGCCTGCTGAGTTCTGGTACAAAATCATGGGTTCCTGCTGTTTGGATGCACTTTTGAGTGGACGTCCAAACTCTCTCCCCACTTAGGAGTCTGAACATCCAGCATCAACTCTGAACTCTCTGCATTTAAACTTTGCTTCTGGGAAAGGTGGGGAGGAGGTGAAATATAAAAATATTCAAGCAGATTATTGTCTACACATCCTAGGATGAATTCATTATTTGGCAAGATTATTTTTCCTACATAATTATCACCTGAGTGCTTTTTAATTAGCTAAAATGTCTTACTTTTAAACTAAAAGCAAAGAATATACAGTATACTCGAGTTATACCGAAGTAACAACTTCATTTAAGAAAATAGGTTTGACCCAAAACTCAGTGCAAGTGGCAAAGTTGACCATGACTGTACAGTATCTGCAAGAAAAACAAAAACAAAAAAAAACCCACAACACTCAGATGACACCATCTGACGGTGCCCAAAGCAAACCAAACAAACAAAAAAAGGGTCTGAAATAAAACCTCAAAAGAAGTTTCCAACATTGAATTCTGTTCCATAAATAAGTACAAATTGAAATTGAACTGTGAAGCAAGAAAAATGACCATGTTAACAGTTACCAAACTAGTTCTAGCATCAGAGACAAAAGAAGAGGAATGTTGGAACCTGTTTATAAATGAGAAATGAAGTTTTCCAGTTTTAGGATGAGAAAATTGAGGCATGCAGGACTTTTGCATATGGATATATATATATCTTATATATATATATTATATATAATATGTACAGTCTAGCTATAAAACTTTGATGTGTATAGAAGCTGTCTTCAATGAAAAAAATTGAACATTCAGAAGAAATTCCTGAGATAGGGTTTGTGACATGGGCCACTGAGAAAAAAAATCCGTGGTTGGGTCCTAGAGGTGTTCTAGTCTATCCCTGTTGAGACTGAAATTAACCCACAGACAGGCAGCGTCAGCACCGCCCGTCTTTCCTCGCCTGAGCAAGGGGTAGCACCATTGTGAAGGGAACCGTATATCACTCCCGCTTGAAGAGAGGAGGGAATACTCAGAAACAGTATTGCTGCTAAGAACGCTGTAGTGTGCACCAAATTCCTTCTCGGTTCTTCCAGACAACAGATGAGCAGCACCACAGGCTGACCGGAGAACACCTGGGTGGGAGAGGCGTGAGAACTGGGAGGCAGGCCGCGTCACTAGGTGTAATCTTTCCTGGGCTGTTCGTCGGTCGTACACTTATCAGTCATTTCCTGGCAGAAATCCACGGTCACCGTCTGGCTCCTGGATTCAAGAGGAGGCCCTCTCTCCGAGAAGGTTCCGGGGTCAGCGCCTTCCGGCCTCCTCCCGGAAGTACAGTTTTCCGAGGTGTTGCCGGGCACCCAGGGGGGCCCGGGGGGAGCCGCTCCCGGCTCCAGGCAGCAGGGGGCGCTTTCCCCCACCGCGCACTGGGAGGCGGCCAGGTTCTGCTCCACGCTCAAGGGCGCAGGGTTAATACTGGAGGCTGCGGGGAGGCCCACGGGTCTGAGGACGGGGCAGTACCGGTGCAGGGCCTGGATCTGCTCGGGGCTCTGGATGTCGCGGCACACTTCCTGGGAAAGGCAGGAGAAGTTGTCCAGCAGCTCCCCCATGCAGGCTTTCAGCTGGTTCCTCTCTGACAACAGCTTCTCTTTCTCACATACCTGGACAGCAGAGAGAAGAGAGGGGGCCTGATCAAGCCTGAATGGGAGCACAGAAGCCCTGGTTTCTGGGGGTTTTCCAACTTTTATTTTTGCATTTGGCATTGCAGTGTAACTCGTGAATGCCTAGGCCAGGACCCAGGCACCTACAAAATGTATATTTAAGGAGCCCGGGCTCAAGTGTCCTATGGGAGCAGCCTATCCAGATGTCCAGATGTGCTGGAAAGCCTCACACCTTCCCTGTGGCAGCTCTTCATCCCTCTCTGGGGTCTGTCCAAGTGGCCAGCAAAATCACCACCAACCAGAAAACTACAGGGAGTCAAAGTTCTGGTTTCCTGGATTTGGGGGTTTTTAGAGAATCATTTGGAAAACCCTCAGCTCCAAACTTTGGAGTTAAAAAAAATCTCCCCCAAATGTGTTAGGTTTGCCATTTCTGAAGGTCAGAAATGGGCCAATTCCAACTTTATGACATTTTGGAAGAAGGCAAAGCTATGGAGATGGTAAAAAGGCCAGTGGTTGCCAGGGGCTGGGGGAGGGAGAAGGATGAACAGGTGAAGCACAGAGGATTTTTAGGGCAGTGAATTTACTCAATGATATAGTCATGGTGGATACATTTGTCCCAATCTATAGAATATACAACACCAAGAATGAGTCCTGATGTAAATTATGGACTTGGGTGATTATGATGTGTCAAAATAGGTTCCTCAATTGTAACAAATGCACTACTCTGGTGGGAGATGTTGATAAGGGGGGCTGGTGGTGATGAGTGTATAGGGGCAGGGGGCAGGAGCATTCAATTGTGCTGTGAACCAAAAACTTCTCTAAAAAGGAAAGTCTCATAAAAAAAAAAAAAAAACTGGTGAAAAGTCAACGAAAATCAACAACGAAAATCAACCATTGGCAATTTCATACGGTTCCATCAAACAACAGGCCTTCTGGCCTTTGCAGCATACAGACTGAACACAACAGATCCTCTTTAGTACAGGTGGGGACTGTGACATGGGAAGGGCAGACAGAGGCGTGGTGACTGAGTCCTAGCAGACTAGCCCATGGTTCTGAGATGCTGTCCTCAAAGAAAATCCCACACAAGCTCTTGTGTTACTAAAATTCATCATCCCATCAGAGAGATGAATTTCGCCACCAGAGGGGAGACTGGTTAAAGTTTCACCCGAACTATCTGCGTGAGGAGAGAAGATGCAAAGGTTCCAGGAGGCACACACAGTGAAAGAGATGAGGAAACTGGACATCACCACCAGATGGGAGAGAAAATGGAAGGCGGGGGGGGGGGGGGTGGGAGTGAGAGAGAGAGAAAGCAGGGGAGAGAAGCAAACATACAACACGGGGGCTCCGACATGGGAGCCGTACGTGCTGTAGCATGAATGCAATCTGGCAGGCAGCGTGGGCATGTGTATAGGAGACAGAGATTTACACGGGGAAAGGGCACCTGCTAAAATATTTATAAATTTATCAAGAAAACATGTTTTAAAAATGAAAAATAAACAGATGTACCGTGCAAGTTGAGAGAAATACATTATGCAAGTTTGCAAAAGCTGAGTGGCGTGCCGGAGGCAGCATGGCGGTGGGGAGTGGGTGTGTGTGTGCGGGAGACTGGCAGGGCAGACTGGCCTGCCCCTGCCTGCCAGTGCCGTACCTGCTGCCCAGACTAGGTGAGCAGGCACGACCCCGCAGTTAGAGGGTGCCGGATAGGAAACAGAACATCCAGGAAGTCTCTTCGTGGAAAATATCTTACATTTGTGGCTGTGCAACCCGGACAGCCAGGAAGACCTGGAGGTCTGCAAAGTGGGAGGCAACACCACCCAGCCCCAGGAGGAGTGTCTCAGTCTCGATCCTGCCACATCATATTGGCCAAGCCACCAACCCCCTACTAATCTGCAAAATGTTCTGGGCCACTTTCAAGGGGAAGAAAATGAAATGCTGCTGTGACCGTGTTTTGGCTCTTCGCAGGAAAGGCAGCATAAATCAAGGCCCTGGTTACAAGCGTGAAGCTCTAAGTCACAGATATACAGTGATGAGCACAGGAAACTCTCATGCGGCAGCAAAATGTAGCATATTATTTAAGAAGTTGCCAAAAAAGTGGGAGGAGAAGTAGGAGGTGCCCTCTCCATTTTTCAACTGAACAGTATTAAGCAAAGTGCTTTAGGTATCTGCCTGGTGTGTGGCTTAGACTTTATTGTTTGTTCGGTATTACACAAGTACATGGAAGGACAGAACTCTAATTACAAAAATCAGGTGTTTCTCAAACATGGGTGATGAGACTCATTCTACACAGGGCTGAATGATCATGGACATATGCCCAATGTCCTGATAAGTTGTACTGAGCAGGCTCAGCCTTGCCTGGGTCCCTCCCTAAGCCCAGTAGGCTTTCAGAAGACCCATATTCACCACCAACAATGTCTTGCCCCCTTATGTGGCTTAAATACAAATTTTTGTTGTTGAAGCAACATTCAAGAAAAGTTTGAAAGAAAGAAGGAATTCATAATTCCACAATCTGGTCACAATTTCAAAGAAATTTCAGGGCAATAGACACATCCTGAAGGCTTCACCGGGCCTGCACTGGAGACTGAGAGGTGATCCAGTCACTGTCCTTGTTGTGAGGAACCTACCACCTAGGGTGGGGGGCTGGGGAGACAGACACACACAGACGACGCAAGACTGCGGTGATAAGCATGAAGCCAGAGGTCAGATCAGGGCTCCAGGGGTGAGTGCCCAGCCTCAGCTGGGACTCAGGGAAGGGGTTTCCTAGACAGGTGGCAGTAATGTGAGTCTCAAAGGATGAAGGATGAAATTACAGAAGAAAATGGTCGAGAAACGTCCAAGGTAGAGGGGAGACAGCAGAGGCACAAACACAGAAGTACGAACATAGATGGCAGGAAGTGCGAAGAGCTTGATTTTATTAGGGGTCAAGTTCAAGGATAGGAGTGGAAGGTGATGCTGGAGGTAGCTACAGACTGAACCTTGGAAAGCACCAATGTCTTGCTAAGAAGCTTGAGCTTTATTTTGTAGGTGACTTAACCACTGCACATGAGTAAATTTCTCCTGCTTGGTGGGAGTTAATTTATTTTTTATTTTATTTTATTATTTTTTTAAAGTTTATTTATTTATTTGAGGGGCACCTGGCTGGCTCAGTCGGTTAAGTGTCTGACTTCGGCTCAGGTCATGATCTCACGGTTTGCAAATTCGAGCCCCACGTCAGGCTCTGGGCTGACAGCTCAGAACCTGGAGCCTGCTTCAGATTCTGTGTCTCCCTCTATCCCCGCCCCTCCCCCACTCATGCTCTGTCTCTCTCTCAAAAATAAATAAAACATTAAAAAAATTTTATTTGAGAGAAAGAGAATGTGCACAATAGAGAATGTGCACAGAGAGACAGAGAGAGAATCCCACGTAGGTTCCACATGGTCAGCGTGGAGCCTGATGAGGGGCTTGAATTCATGAACTGTGAGATAATGACCTCAGCCAAAACCAAGAGTCGGATGCTTAACTGACTAAGCCACCCAGGAGCCCTGGGCGTTAATTTAAAAAAGAGAGAAAAAATACCCTGAAGTCCTTGATAACAGGTCAATATTTATTTATGCTTTTCAAATGTCTTATCTTGTTCTGAGGTTCTCATTGGGACAGTGGCTTACCATGAGACAGAGGATTACTGTGTATATAGTCTGAGGATCCACACTTAGATCATAACCACATCATGTGGTCTCTCTCTTCCTTAGCTTGACACAGGCACAGTACCTAAGATGCTTCCAGTATTTGGCCAGCTGAAAGGTCCAGCTAAATGAGGTTGCACTGGTTGCCTTCAAAGCTACAGTAAGGAGCCAGAGGCCACCTGGAGTTACCTCCTGAAGCTTAAGCTTGCTTACAAAGGAGAAGGGGGCACAGAGCTCCCAGTGAGGGGAGCCTGGGAGATGGGAGCTTGTTCCCTGAGATAAAATAGTCTCAGGCACAGGGAAGAGGTGTCAGCCACTTGGAGGCAGAATCACAAAATCAAGGACCCTGGGACTGCGAAGGGCTTCAGGAGATCATGTGGTGTCCTGTCTGGATTCTACACTCTTCTGTGCGAGGCAGGAGAAAGCAGTGGTGTCTAGATTTGGAATCAGACAACTGGGTTTGCGTTCAAGTTCTGCCACATAGTGGAGAGTGAGCACACTTCTCTGCGCCCCTCTCCTCCTCTGTAACTGGAGATAAAATAGCACCTAAGTCATTGGGTTGATGTGAAGATTAAATGTGATCATTTACAAAAATAGTTGAGAATAACACCTGGCCCACACATGCATGCAATAAATGTTAGTGACCAGTCCATGTTGAATGGAAAAAAAGAAAGGACTACCTCTATGTGTATGGCTGAAGGACATAAAATACTGAAACATGATTATAGCTCTGCACAGACACACACAACTGCAGATAGAAAGCTATTCTTTTTTGTTGAGAAACTTGCTTAAAAATAAACCCAAACTTCCCCAAGTTGTGATCCTTCTCTCCACTTCTCCAGCCTTCACTTCTGCAATTCTGCATCAGTCCTGGTCACTCCGGGTTGCTGATAGCAGCGAACGGGTCAACTCACCAATTTGCGGATTTCACATTCTAAATTCTGAATACAGTCCAGTTTCCTCTTGCGGCAGCGCTGGGCCGCGATGCGGTTCTTGCTGCGCCGTCGGACGTCGTGAATGAACTCTAACTGTTCTGAGGTTAGCTTGTGCATCTTAATCATCATCTGGAAATCATTCCTTGGAAGATCTGTGATTTGATCTACAGGAAAGGGAAGTTTGACCTGAAACCGAGAACAGCAGAATATGATTATGGTAACTGTATTTTAGTTTGAATTCCAGCTGGCGGAACATCAAAAAAAAATGGTCAAACCTCCTTTTTAAGAGGACCAAATAGTATGGAAACTACTCAAAGTAAGCAGTGATTAATTCTTTCTTGTTTCAAATATAAGTAAGATGTAATATTTAGAGTCAAACAGCACGTGAACACACAAATTATAATGTGGTTATTGTTCCTGAGGTTCTTGAAACAAACAGCACGAAAGATACTGGAAAATGTGTACTTTTTCACTGCTACAGCAATTTTACGAAAGACTCTACAGTTAGTTGAAACCTACTTCCATTGAGCCTCAGCTCAATAAAATAACAATTTACAGACAGATATCATTGAAGGAATTATCTAAAACATTTGAACGAGGACAGCATCACACACGTCAAAGATGCTGGGAAGATGAAACAACCAGTGTGGTTTTTCGGTTATAACAGCATAAGGAGGTACAGCGAGGGAACTCAGATGGGCTCCACCCTGGTGGACTAGAGTTCAAACCTGGGCTTTAGTCTTTCTACCAGCCATGAGACCTCAGGCTAGTTACCTTACTTCTCTGAGTCTCAATTTCCTCATTTTAAAGTGGGGCATGCTTTTGAGCTGCCCAAGGCTATACCAATTTGGGCCCTTTGGCCATTTTTCAAAAATTTAATGGTCATTCCATCTCACATTCTCTTTCACAGCATGTTGACCTTCCTCTATCAAGAGGCGGGATGCGTGTTCCTGCCTCTTGATCACCACAATGCAGCCGGAGTAACTGTGTGGCTTGAGGCTAGGTCATAAAAGGAGCTGCGGCTTCCTCCTAGGCTTCTTAGACTGCTTTCTCCAGAGGAAACCAGCTGCCATGCCTAAAAGACTCTCAAGCCACCCTGTGGAGGGCCCAGACCCATGTGGAGAAGAATGGAGGTCTCCAGCCAACAACCAGCATTGCCTTGTCGGTCACGTGGGTGAACCACCCAGGATGTGATTTCTCTAGGCCCATGGGAACCTTCAGATATGGAAGCCCCGGCCACAGACTTCAGCCTCATGAGGTATCCCAAATTAGAAGTGCTCAGATGGGCCACTCCTGAGTTCCTGCCCCACGAAAACGGTGAGAGAAGCTAAATGATTGAAGCCAAGGAGTCTGGGGGTGATTTGTTACGCAGATAACTGATGCAGATACTGTCAGTAGCAAGATTCCAACTTCTAAACTCTTGACAAACAAAGACAAATAAGCATTATACAAGGAGAGGACATGAGTCTCTGGAGGAATGGATCTGTGTCCTCCTTATATTCTGTTAAATGCACAGGCTTGAATCTTCCAGCAGCTTATCACTACCCTCTCCAAGATTCTTACTGATGGTGCAGGGATGTTAGGGTTCATTTCCGGTCCTGTTTCAGAAAAGGAAGGTTGCATGTTGCTTGACCAAGAGACCAAGTATCTCCTCCGGCTCAGATTCACTTAATTCTTGTTCACGTTAGCGTCTGCTTTAGGCGGACCAGCAGATGGCGCTATAAACCTAAACTTTCTACAAAGGGCCAGCCCTGCGCTGTCCAGTGCAAACAAGAGATGTGATTTTTCCATTTCCAGTAGCCACATTAAAGGAAGTAAAAAGAAACATCAGAAATTAATTTTAATAGTATATTGAATTAAGCCCAATAGGCCCAAAATATATTCAACATGTAATTAATATAAACATAATTGAGATATTTCACCTTTTTGGCACTAAATTTTCAAAACTGGAGGCATATTTTGCACTTAACACAATTCAGAACCTGGCACATCTCTAGGGCTCTATAGCCACGTGTGGCGTGTGGCTACTGTGCTGGACGGCACAGCTCTAGAAGGTGGAACAGTCTCGAGTGAACTTGAGTCACCAGAAAAACAGGAGGGTCAGGGTTTAATTGATCAAAGTAGTTTAGGTTGAAGAAACCAACCCCTCGTTAATATTCAGGAGCTGCAGTGTTATATCTGTGTTGTTCAGGGAAGTGAGACGGAGATCCTTGATTCTGAGCTCAGGCCTTTTCTTTGATTGCATCAGATGCCGGAAGATGAGTCTAGATGCTGGCATTTATGGCTAGTTAATCCCCATGCACAAAGGCGGTCACACTACATGACTTTTCTGTGGCTGGATACAACTGCTTTGTCAGGCTGCTTCAGAACCCTGAGCCTGCCGGACGTGGCATTTGCTGAGGGCTCCCGATGGGGTCCTGATTCAACTTTCGCATGGTGAACTCTGTGTCCCATGACACCTGTAAAATTTGGGCCCAAGAAAGCAAAATCGCAATAGCTCACATTACACCACTTTCAGCCCAGCCCTGCTCTGACTGCGGAAAGGCAGGCAGCCAGGGAAAGGGCTTTGTCCATGGGCTGTGTTTGCACAGGGCTTATCATGATACGAAGAATGTTTGATTTCCTTTTATATCCTTTGGATAACAAACAGACACTCCAATCCTGGACAGTGCCTGACTCACACCGGGGTCTGCCTGGTGGGGACACGGATGTTTCCACACCAGGCAGAAGCCTTGTTTGCACAGCAGAGGCTGCCGCGCTTCGGGGCCTCGTGGAGTCCCCCCTCTGCTGACACCAAAGCCGGTCTGCTTCTGCTCTAAATCCTGTTTACTTACTTATTTCCAGAAAGAATACGTACCTACAGCTCAGGCCACAGGGAACGTCAAAGGCCTTCTAGACTAAGAGCTACTGTATTTAAAATCATCCAGACAACAAATGTAAAACACCAGGGAAATGGGACAGAGGTTGACAGGAAAAGGGAAAATCAACAATGCTCGTTTCAAAGTCCTTGAAGCAAAAGGTCCTATAGTTTCAGCGGAGCTGTTGCAACTCCAGCTGCTTTTTAAAGAGGTCAAAGGAAAAGAAAATAGCGATAGACCTTCTTCCATGTGGAAAAACAAAAAACAAACAAACAAAAAGCCAAAACCCAAACCTGACCACTCTTGTTTCTTTTTAAAAGGCTCTGTTACCCCTCAAGCAAGGGAGATCTTGCGCTGTCTCCCAAGAGGGAGGTCCCCAAGCATTTTGGGAAGGCGCAGTGGTAACTTTGCCACTGATATTTGTTACTTTCGGAGTAGGAAGTTAAGTTCCAAGCCAACGGGCATCTTCCCTGGGGATAAAGAGCAGCCACATTCCCTTACGGAGTTGGGAGAATATATTCCACTCTCAAGCGTGCACGCACCAAACACTCCCTGAGTAGGGCTCAAAAGTCAGCTAGTACGACATGGGCTTCGAAGGTTCAGACACTTCGTGAGGGCGGAGGCCCTTTTCCCTTTCTTCTGGCAAATTCTTATGACCCAAATAGGCCCGATAGGGCTTAACATCTTATTTACTGTCCCTCCACACACTTACTCTTCCAGGATTTTATTTTACTTCTCAGCAACAGTTTCATGGTCATTCACTGGACCCTGTGAAACAGTGCACAACACCCACCCTAACAAGAGGAAATGTCCTGCCAGCTCCCACCGCCACTTGTCTGAATGCTCGCTGGCCTGCACTTATTTTCAGCCTAGTGCACACACAGGAGGCTAAGCATATCAGACATCTGAGGCTAAGCAGGCTGCACAGAAGGGGAGGGGCCCATGGGACTCTGGGTACTGATTTCTCATAGGTGCTGCCCATCCCCACCTCCTACCCGCACTGTGGTTCTCAGGAGAGACTCTGAAAGTCAGGGGCGGTCACTGAGTCAGCAAACCAAGGGCCCAACAGGGCAGCATGGGCCCGTGCTACGGCTTGCATCAGTCTGCTTCTGCTGATTTGCTACTCAGTCCTCTCTGCCCTCTGGAGCACAAGCAGAGGGACAGGACGGAGGACTTCCCAGCCCAACCCCTGCACTGGACTGCTAGGCAGTGACCAGAGTGCAGTCAGACCCTCTGGGGGCTCCAGTTCTCGAGATGTCAGTGAAATGGCGTGCTGCAGTGTGCTGAGGGACCTCTGGCCCCAGGGGCCGGCAAATGTGGGAAAAAGCTATGACATCTAGATGGTAAATAAAACCTAAATCCTCCTCCTCCAGGGCCTGAGCAGGGGAGCTGTGGGCCCTGCGGTCCCAGCGCCTCCTCTCGCCCAACAGAAATCAACTGCTCCTCTTTTCTTTGTACCAACAACCACCCCACCCTGTGGCCCAAACCACCATCCCCTTGCTCCCAGTTAAACAAAAATACCATTAAAAATTACATAAGAAATATAACTTCTTGCAGAAAATTCAAATATGGGACAAAAGAGGAGAAAAGAAATCCCACCTGCAAACAGTGACTGTCTTGCTCCCGGGGACTGCCCTGTGATCTCTGTTTTCCCTGCATCTTTATTACAGGGTTGCAGGCAGACCACAACCACCTCATCTCACCATGCCTCTCAGCACATTTCTCTGGCCTGGAGCTGCTGGGTGCTCATGGGAACTACTGGAGAGGCAGGACAGAGATGCGAAGGTTGTAGGAAAAGCTGAAAACAAGCATTTCCTCTAGAGATCCCAGCCACAGCTGGTTTGTGAATCTTTTTTCCTATCTCCTTTCTTGGTTTTACTACCAGATGTTGGAAATACAAGCTGCAGGAGTCGGATAATACTAACAGTACCCCGAGGCTCAAAGCCTTTAACACCTACGCTCTTACAAGACCCTCAGATCTCTGTACACCGTCAGGGGAGGAGGCAAGATGCCCATTGGGCTGATGATTCAGTGCTGTTGGCAGGGGGACAACCAGATCCATGCTAGGCAGACGCCAGTGACAGAATCTCCCCTCTCGGCTAAGAAATGTGTCCTGAACAATTGTCCTTCCACCCTCTATTCTCATGGTCCAGTTTCCAGAACAAACGCAGGACACCTGGGATTTAGTTGTACTGCAATTAATTAGCTGTGTGACCTCAGGCGAGCCTTTCATTCTCTCTGTCCTAAAGTTCTTTGAGGAGCTGTGAGTGACAGGAAGATAATACATGCCCTACTTAGCTTATAGGATTGCTATGAAGAATCAAATTGGATAATACATGGAGAAAGTGCTTTGAAAAGTCTGAGTCGCCTGACAAATATGAGGTACTATTAATTCTGTTTACTAGCCCTATCTTCCTTTGTCACATGGTTTCTTCTTCCAGACATAGAGTATGCTGTGCAATTACAGATGCTAGGAACGTCTTTCTAGACAACACAAAAACATCGTTTTAATTAGAGATACAGCTGACTTCTATGCTGCCTAGCAAGGTTTTCTTTTAATTAAGCAGACCAATCACAGGCATTTAAAAAAAGATGCCTGAATCAATGAACCACAAGAATGACTGTAAAAATTTTACATACAACATACGTCTGGAAGTTGGCATGTGGGTGGAAATGTCAGTGTCAGATACAGGTCTTCCATTCTACTACGTGTCACACACGATTTTTCCCTGCCCTGCAAACTGCATGAAAACAAATGTACACACATTCAACTCTCACACACTTTTATCCCTCTTGAAATGAAACATGTTGATAAAGCAAGTCCAACCAATAAAAACTTTGGGCTACGCAAATAAATTGCCTTTCCAGTGCTTCCTTACCAAAACTTACAAGTAATTAGACATGTGTGTGGTATAAACCCATCTCACGAAGAAGGCTACTACCTGGAAAATGCTTGTGGCTTTTCCATAATTTTCAAATTTTAAAAATGAACCTGTGAACCAAAACAAGATACCATTTCACATCCACTAGAAGGGCTATAATAAAGAAGATGGACAATAACCAAGTGCTGCTGAAAGTGTGGAGAAATAGGAGCCTTCATACACTGTTGGCGGAAATGTAAAATAGTGCATTTACGTTGAAAGACAGTCTGGTAGTTCCTCAGAAGGTTAAACATGTAGTTATTGTATGATTTAGCAATTCTACTGCTAGGTACATCATGAAGAGAAGTGAAAATATACGTCTGCAAAAAACTTGTACACCAATGCTCACAGTAGCATTATTGATAATGGCCGAAAAGTGGAAACAATCCCAAATGTCCAACGTCGATCAATAGATCAACAAAGTGTGGTATATCCACAGAGTAGATTATTATTCAGCAATAAAAACAAACAAAGCCCTGATACATGATGTACCTATTGGTACATCAATGGCAAGAATGAACCTCGAAAACGTTATGTTCAGTGAAAGAAGTCGGACACAAAAGGCCACGTAGTGTAAGATCCCATTGTTATATTCAGAAGAGGCAAATCTACAGAGATAGAAGGCAGATTAGTGGTTGCCTGGGGTTAAAGGGAGGACAATGAGGAGTGTCTGCTAATGGGTATAGTGTTTCTTTTTGGGGTGATGAAAATGTCCTGGAATTACAGCGATGATGGTCACAAGCCTTCGTGAATCATTAAAAATCCCTGAATTGTTCATTTTAACAGGGTAGATTTGATGGTGTGTGACTTGTAGCTCAATTAAAATAATGGCCTGGTGTGAGATATACATAAATACAATTTAAACATTATAGAAATACATAGAAATAAAACGTCCCTTATACTCCTCCCCAACTTTGCCTCCTAGTTTTATCTTGTTCTCTACACTGCCTTTTTGTTTTGAGAGAGAGCAAGAGCGTAAGCATAGAAGGGGGAAAGGGAGGGGGTGAGACAGAATCCCAAGCAAGCTCTCTGCGGGGCTCCATCTCACCACCAGGAAATCATGACCTGGGCAGAAATCAAGAGTCAGATGCTTAACCGACTGAACCACCCAGGTGCCCCTATACTGCCTTTTTAATACTATGTAGATTCATGAAGCAAACTAGGACCTTGTTATACATTATGTTTGGTTACATTTTTAAATATGACCTGTTCATTTTTTCATCATAGGAAATAAGAAAAAAAATTCCCAAACTGACTTTTTAATATAGCACACCCAAAAGTCATAAAGAAAAAGATTGAGAACTTGATTACGTGAAACTCAAAATTTTCTATACGCAAAAAGAATTGCCATAAAAATAGAAAGAAAGAGTAGGAGAAAATATGGGAAGCATGTCTAATAAAAGGTTAATATTCCTGTATTAGGGATTAGGGATCCTATAAATTGGTTTAATGACGAACACCACGAGAGAAAAATGGGCAAATGTGTGAACCGGCAAGTCACAGGAAGGGAAATATAAATGGCACATACCCAGAAGAGAAGAGGTCAACCTCATCAGCGATCATTTTTTGCCAATCGGATCGGCAAAAATTAAAAGGACTGGTAACAGCCAGTACTGGCAAGAACAGGGGGAAAAGGATATTCATAAATTGCTGAAAGATATGTGAATTGCTACAACCTTCTGGGGAAGTAGTTAGGTAGTATTTCACAAATAAAGCACAACCTTTAACCACTTATGGGATTCTAACCGACAAAAATAAAAGCACCACTACTAAATATGTTCACAAAAATGTTTATTGCAGCAAAGTTTATAAGGGAAAAAACTGGAAACAACTGAAGCACTGGACTGTCTGTTGGTAGCTGACAGCTGAATAAATTGTGATTTATGGGGCCCATGGATATTGAAGAAGTATGTTTTAACCCTATGTGATTGACGTAGAGGCGCATACATAGTAGATAGCTCTGTGAGAAAAGCAAGTTGCTGAGTAATTATACAGTAAATGCCATTAAAATAAAACCCCTAGAGACAGGAATATGTGTTTGTATCCTGTTATAGGCACAGAGAAAGCCTGTTAAATTTGGTATGTTAGGGCCTGGGCATGCTGTGTTTGATTATTTCAAAAAAGAAAGTAATTTTAAAAGATGGTGGTTGAGAAAGGACAATGTTGTGCTAATTTGAGCTTTCTTCAAAGCTGGAGACAGAAAGGATGAGAGAAGTCCGTGTCGAGGAGATGGCATAACTAGAACACCTTACAGGTTATAAAGAGTGCTAATACTTTTCTTCTGATCTATCATTTTTGGCTCCTTGCAGAGGTGAAGGAAGAGAGGCTGGGAAGGAGCCTGGCCCGTCAGACTGAAGCACTGGACAGGTGGCTGGCCGGAGGTGAGAACTCTTTGTTTGGTTTCTGACTGAGGTGTCTCCTTGGGGCTCAACTAGAAGAGAAGTCACCTGGACATCTCACCAGAGCAGATCAGGGCAAAATCAGACCAACAGATGTTGGCCTCTTCTGGATCAGTTCAGTTCAGGAAAACGAGTTACAATCCACATTGCGTATGACAGATTTACCTTCAATGTTATTACTGGGGAACACACTTCCACTGGGGTCAAAGTAACTCCTGGAAGCTAGTTATTAACTCAAAGAGACGCAGTCCTGCTGAGTCCCTGAGACCTAATCTCTATTCTAGGAAAACCAAAATGTCAAATTGGGAAAAACTTTAGCTGTACTCTAACAACCCTGTCTAAAATGCCCTTCTGGGGGCGCCTGGGTGGCGCAGTTGGTTAAGTGTCCGGCTTCAGCCAGGTCACGATCTTGCGGTCCGTGAGTTCGAGCCCCGCGTCAGGCTCTGGGCTGATGGCTCAGAGCCTGGAGCCTGTTTCCGATTCTGTGTCTCCCTCTCTCTCTGACCCTCCCCCGTTCATGCTCTGTCTCTCTCTGTCCCAAAAATAAATAAACGTTGAAAAAAAAATTTTTTTAAATGCCCTTCTGAGAGGTACTAGATGTGATTCCTGAAATGGCAGTTTTGGTAAAGGTTTCTTCTTTCAGTGTTTAGAAATGCAAATAATCTATTATTTTTTGGACAAGTAAAAATAAAAATATTTTTAAGGCGGTGGTATTTTTCTTTTTTTAAAATAAAGTTTATTTATTTTGAGAGAGAGGATAGAGCATGAACGGGGGTGAGGCAGAGAGAGAGACGGGGAGAGAGAGAATCCCAAGCAGGCTCCACACTGTCAGGGCACAGATCCAGGCAGGGCCTGATCTCGTGAACCATGAGATCATGACCTGAGCTGAGATCAAGAATCAGACACTTAACCAACTGAGCCACCCAAGCGCCCCTAGCGGTGGTATTTTTCAAGGGGACACTAATCCTGTTCATGATATTTTATAGGTTGAATGAATCATCCTTTTGATTGATTCATTTAGAGCTGAGAAGTTCTAAAGGCAGACAAGTGATGTGGCCCAAACACACAGGAAAAATACATGTGCTCTTGTTGGTGGCATTTGATTTGAAGAAGTGACTTTAAACTCTCTTTTGGGACATGAGAGAGACAAAAGGAGATTATCAGAAACTGACAGTTCCTAGAACATATGCAAATGTCAGGACAACATAACCCTTTTAGCTTCACGGTGGGGCTCCCCTTAAGGGAGCGTCAAAGACAAAGACATTTGTCCTTTTCTCGAGACACCAATCCTTGGCAAGATAAATCATTCTGCTGATGAACTGGACCCAGTGACCAGGCTTCTGCAGCAGGGGCATTTATGAACAATGTCAGGGGAAAAAAGAACACCTCACCTCGGTTATGATCAGAGAAAGAAATGAGTGAGGGAAGAGAGAGCATAAGGTTTCCCTGTTTTCACAAGAACTCAGTCCTCTCAGGTCAGGGCCACAGGCACAGTCCTCCACCCCAGACCTGAGGGGACAGGTGCATTCAGCCAGGAAGAGTTCCCATCTACATTTCCTTTCTAATTTTTAGCAAAATTAAATCCTTTCAGTATGTTGCTGTCTTTCTCCATTTTTCCCAGGCAGTAACAGAAGAGCAGGGACCAGGCTAGCTAGCAGGACGAGGAAGTGACCACAGGGCATCTCTGCAGTTGGCAGAGCTTTGGGGTCTATTTTCAAAACATGCCCTAACTAAAACCTCATGTGCTCCTTGCCAATCTCGCAGAGGCTGAATAAGCCGCACGTGGCTCTGTGAAAAGGCCCCTCACCCCGTGTGGCATTTCTGCTGTCTGGTTGGGTTAACATCCCTGCTCTACTAAGGGCTCCTATCCAGGGAGCGCAGACGCAAACCGAGGGCACTGGCCTAATGAGGACCATGCTTCATTTCCTCCTGTGGCTTTCAGATAAGCAGCTCTGAAGAGGGACTTCTCACTGGGTTTGCTCACGCTGCTGCTCCCGAGGCAGCTCTGAGACCCGGGTGGCAGTCTCAGGTTGGTTCCTTGTCAATCAGCCAGACAGTGCTAGATCATGACACGGGCTCCCTCAGACCTTTGCAGAGGCCTCTCAGGTTACGGCGGGAAAGGGGAACGTACGGGGTGTCTATTCTTTTCTCTCCTTAGCCACGTGAGTCTTGCCTACGATGTGGCTGGTGTTGCTCCTGCTCCATCCTACAGCACTGGTAAGACGGATGGAGCCTTGGGAATTTTTATCTATGAGGCACTCTGCTTTCCGGGTGGGCAGAGACGGGTCCTCAACTCCACTACTCCTCAATATGACTTCTTGTCATTTGTGGGGAGTTCGGGAAAGGGTATGTTACTCAGTTATGTGTGACTGACTAGGGTGCTTCTGCGGTGACCCTGGGACCAGGATGGATGGTGAGCTGTCCGCTGCTCACCAGTGGACAAGGGATGGTCCCAGGGTCTCCTGTTGACAAGGAAAACTTAAAGGGTGCCGGGAGAGCACCTGTTACTGAGGGTCTGTCTAGTGTCAATCAGTCAGTTTTGAAAGCGATTCTATATTTTCTTTCACACTGATGGGGTGCAGGACGAAGATGAGGCTGAGGACTAGGGTATCCTTTCAAAGCAGATGGACAAGGAGAAAGGGAGGTGGAAAGGGGAGATCTGAATATCTCAAGCTTTCATGCATTATACTTAACATTTTTTTTTTTTTTTTTTCTGAGCAGCTTGCCTCTGTTTGTTGAGTACTGAGATCTACATCAAATTTCAAGTGCCTTCTAGGACAAAAGTGGTTAATTTGGAATGACTCTGAAGCATCCTGCATCTGTGGATGGGGGAGGCAGTCCCTTTACTGGGACCTTTAATCTGGGAGTGGTGGGGCAGCAGGTAGAGTCCAGGTAAAGGACCGCAAGAGTGGACCACATGCTTGAATTTATGCGGGTTCCCTACCTCCTGGCCCCTGTCCTGCACAGGACACGACTCACTGTCTGCTTCCGAGAACGATCCGGATTCGTCGCTGGAGTTGGTTCCATAAGACTGCTCACATTTAATTTGGGGTCGGACTTGGTTGTACATTCCATCTCCCATCAGGCCTGGTTCCTGATGTTCTGTGGCAAGGAATCTGGCTCCCTGGGAACAGGGCGAGGAGGAGAACTCACAGAGAGGGAGGCTGCAGGGTGAGCCCCCACTCCCGTCCTCTGCGTAGGAATAGGAAGAGCACGAGCTGGAGGTCCTGGTCCTGGTCTCCAAGGGGGGCGAGCGAGGGCAGACTTTGATTGGCACCGGGCAGCTAGTGTTGGGCCGTATCCTTCCTGGCAAATGGTCAGCCATCAGCCCACCGTGGGAGTAGGCCTGTGAGCTGGGGAGGGACTGGCCAGCCCCCACCCACAGACCCTTTGGCACCGGCTCAGAGAGGTCTTTGTCCAAACTGCTTACCCCAGAATATGAATGCACCGCAGTGCTCACTTGGTCACAAGCGCTTGAGGAGAAGATCACACTTCTCCGGTCCAGCTCTCCTTCCTGTTTACAGAGAGCCTCCAACCCAGGGCCCTTGAGGGGCGACCCCATGGTGAAGTTGGACACGTCCTTCTGGCCCAGGTGGGGCTGTCCGTAACTCCCCGGGAAAGGGGTGTAGTCAGTTTTAAGGTCACCCTGAGTGATCCCCTTGTCAAAAGGGCACGCTGAACTCCTGGCAAAGTGCTGCTGAGAGGTACCGGGCAGGCCAGACAACTCCACACTTTTTGTTATGAACAGAGACCTTAAGCAGGAGGGGGAGGACACACTCCCGGATCTCTCCAGGCAGGTGGCCCCGGCAGGGGGGGCGGGGGCGGGGGCAGGGCTGGGCTGTTTCCGGTCCATTTCGACGTCCCCCGCTCTGTCCTTGATGTCAGGCTCATCTCCGGACAGGCAGAGCGCGATGCTCTCTTCCTCGTTCTCTTCACTGGGCGGCTCACTTTTAATCTGCCCCATGGCAAGCCCCGGCTTGAGGCTGTTGCCAGAGTTATCTTCACTGAATGTGCTTGCAAAACCTGAGGTACTGTGTGATGATGCATTATAGACATTCTTGGTACATGCAAGCTGGTATTTCTTGTATCTGGGGTACTGCCTTAACGCGTCCTTCTCGGAGCTCTCCTTGCTGTCGGGCGGCACATCGGACTCGGGCAGCAAAGCTTCTTCCTTCTCTGCTACTGGGATGGCAGCGGCCTCAAAGCTGATGGGGTCTGGAAGCATCTGGTCCCTGGGGCAAGCCACCTTGGCCGTGTCCGAGTCCATCGTCTCCTCCTCTTCCTCCTCCTCCTCCCCCGCGGAGTTCTCGCGGTCCTCGTGCGCGCGGGGGCACGCAGCGTCCTTTCGGCACACGAACAGGCCATCCTCGCTGTTCAGGAGCTGGGTCTGCAGGAAGCTGAAGCAGGAGTCCTCCAGGTTATGCATGCGCAGGAACTCGGCGCAGCGGATGACCTCGCGTATGTTTTCTCTGCTGAGTAATAGCTTGGCGGTGTAGGCAAACTGTAACAGCGGCCCGAAGCCCCTGGCCGTGACCTGCAAAACAAACAGGGAAATTGCCGACGTTACCATCAGCACCGCTATTGTCCCGAATCCCTCAACTGAAGCAAGATAACCAGACAGTGCTAATGTCCCAGAATAAAGACTGCAAAGGAGCAGTTAATCTCGTACTGGGTCAGCAATGATTCTGCTTCCAATAATTAGTGCCTGTCTCGTGCACGCCTGGGCTCCACTTCATCACCTGGCACACAGAATTGAAAATCACCAGGGTCAAGTGGCTAAACAAGATGACAAGGGGTTCAGTGTTTACCCTAATGAAATATCCTGGCAAAAATGCACGGTAACAATGGGAAGCCTATTAATTTCCCTCCCTGTCAGTGCTGTGGAGAGCCATTCTACATAAGGAGTGCTGTGATACTTGCTGATCACTTGAGCCAAAGAGAGCAACAGACTTTCCTTGTCAACTGCAAAACTGGCAATATGGCCTGTTAAAAACCAAAAGTCTACAGGGGGTGAAGAACAGTGTTCCCTCACTTAAAAAGTTACAAAGTGGCATTAAAGCAATTTTTGTCTTTCTCATTCATCACGGTTTCTGGCTGGGACTTTTCAGTCATCATGTCATACCTGATCTTGCAATGAATGATACCAGAGATAATGACAATCCGAAGTGGTGTTCTCAACAAGAACTCAACTCCTGGCCCATAAAGAATGGGGGTTACAGAGCTAAACAAATCAGCTGTCATTTATATGGTTGAAGGTTGCTGAGTGGCCCAGGACACGAGCTATTCCTTTCCTAATCATAAGCAGCCGCTTTGCCATGCAGCTGTCTTCTTTCCCGACAAATCTTCAGAGGCTCAGCCTACTGTCAGGTGCTCCTCATTTCTTTCCATTTTATAGATTGAAAATGTGCTATTTACGCACGGTTTTGCGTATGCACACACACCCATCACAGAGATTGACTTCAACAATTAGAAACGCATGGCCTAAGGCAAACTGTTTTTTCAGATGGAAGTGGGTCAAACTCACTGGTGTTCAGGGAAGGCTTTCTCACCCTACATGCCAAACCTACATGCATCTTCTAGGTTCCTGCAAGTGCTGCTGACCCCATAGCAAGGAGAGGCAGGTCTACGGATCATGTGTACAAGTCAAATGGACACAGTAATCATGGGGTCCTTGCTGGAAGCTGTAGTAACAGTGATTGAAAGATGTCTGCTAAGGGAATAAGTGCAGAGCAAGTTGAATTGGCAAGTTCTGTAGCTGACTTCCACGTGTACTGAACTCACTGCAGCACACAGAGCCAAAACTCTGGTGAGGACTCAATCCCTTGTTCAATATTCAACTTGGACATCAGCTTCTCTGGGAGCAATCTCCAACGTCTTAGAACAAGTGATATGAGCCTCTCAGCCCCATTGCCAGAGTGAGGAGATGTCCTGGGTTGTCCAGGGCAGCACTGATTTTTATATGCTGCATTCTTTCCAGTAAGGGAAATTTCTTAGATATATAACTGAATGGGATTTAATTTTTTTATTAAAAAAATTTTTAATATTTATTTTTAAGAGAGAGAGGGAGACAGAATGCGAGGAGGAGAGAGGGAGGAAGACACAGAATCTGAAGCAGACTTCAGGCTCCAGCTGTCAGCACAGAGACTGACGTGGGGCTCCAACTCACGAATCCTGAGATTATGACCTGAGCCAAAGTTGGATGCTTAACAAACTGAGCCACCCAGGCACCCTGAGAACTTAATTATTAATAGTTTTGAAGGACTTGAAATAAAATTCCAAATTAAAAAAAAAAATCTGTCAGATGAGTCCCAAGATATTTGGTGAATACACACACACACACACACACACACACACACACAACAACAACAACAACAACACATGACTGCTAGACCCACATTATAGTTCCACAAGGACAATCATTGCCATCTCACTTTTATTATACTTTATTGGGTCTGTTTCTACCATAAGACGGCAAGCTCCTTCAGATAAGGGATTGCTTCATTTCTCTTAATAACTCTGCATCTAATTAGGGTGTCTAACATAGTAAACACCTGGTAAAAGCTTGTATATTACCGGAATGTCATAAGTCTAGCTGGGCCCCTAACATACAATTACAGGTACAGAAGGTAAGAGTGCAGACTGTGTGCTGAGTGTTGTCTCAAATTACTTTTGGAGCAAGACACTGTGTGAACCAATAAACCACACCAACCAGCCAATCAAAGGTAGGCAACAGTCCTTATTTGTCCTATCTCCTAGTACTACTATTGAGAAGGAGCTTCTCTGACCTACCTTTGTGTCCTACTAAGCTGACATGGTAATAGACTCAGCAAACGTACCTACTATATTTCCTCCAGGAACCTTTCAAAGGGAGTGCAAGGCAAGGGAGTACATATTTAAAAGTAACCAAAGGAGGCGATGAATGTCACATGACCCATTTCTTCACTGTAACAGGACTTCACCACAAAGAGAAGAATGGCATGATCAAGGCAGAGGTGACCCCTTCATAAGGCAGCATTTTCTGCTCTGCTCCCAGGGAATGTGCCAGTTGCTGAATGGATAATACACGTCTCAAGTTTTGGTAGATGTGCTCAGAATATGGAAAATAGGGAAACTCACATCAGTATCATTTATATTTTTTATATAGTCCTTCTCCCTTATTGCCATTTCTTTTTTATTTTCATGCCATTGGTTTCAGTAAGTCCTGCCACTGTCCCCCACTATGGATGCTTTTAAAGAAAATCCCTAGAGAAACCAGGAACACCCCTGGGGATCATTAGATGAGTCCCGGTATCACCACCTGCCACATGGCTACAAGAAGCTGGAGAAAGCCTCTCCATGCAGGGACAAGCTGATGCTTAAATGTATGCATGGGACTGAGGATGCCAATGAACAGTCTCCACATCCCAAATCAGATGGCTGATCCTTTTGGTCTTAGGAGACATGATGAGCTTGAAATGATCATCATACAGTCACAAAAGGTCATGATTGAAAACAGGATTGTAAACTGTCATTTAAGTTCAAGGTCAGAGGAAATGGTGTCCTCAGCATGAAATTTCAAGAGTCTGTAACTAGCTCCTCCCCCACGAGTTTAAATCTTGCTTTGTCATATTCAATTTTGCTGAATTTTACTCAGCTTCTGCGTGCAAGGCTTTGTCTAGTGAGTCAGAGTTACCATGTACCAAGTACCTCCTAGTGTCCAGCAGCAGGCTAGGGTTCTCATAATGCCCTGCAAGGCAGGCATGGCTGCCTCTATTTTGTAGACAAGGAAACTGAGAAGCAGAGAGGTGAAGGAATTTGTTCAAGGTCACAGAGCTGGGATTCCAACCCAAGTGCTCTGAGGAATATTGGTAAGTACAAGACTAGGCCCTGTGCTTAAGAAACCTACAGTTTAGCTTTGTAGATATACCTTGACAATGGGAAGTTGATTACTATGTAACAACATCAGTCAACAAATGGAAAGACTATCACAAGATTATATGATTACTTGTCAATTGAGAAATCCCGACCAGTTAAGGAGAGAAGGTGACTGCTGAGGTCTGTGGGGATCCCCTGAACACTCATAAGCAGGACACCTGGAATGCAGTGAAATTGCCCTATATCCATTCTCGGTCAAGAGTTGCTTTGATAGGGGTGCCTGGGTGGCTCAGTCGGTTAAGTGTCTGACTGCGTGGGTCAGGTCATGATCTCACAGTCTGTGAGTCTGAGCCCCGCGTCAGGCTCTGCACGGACAGCTCAGAGTCTGGAGTCTGCTTCAGATTCTGTCTGTCTGTCTCTCTCTCTGCCCCTCCCCTGCTTGCACTCTTTCTCTCTCTCTCAAAGTAATAAATAAACATTAAACAAAAAAATTTTAAAAATATAAGTTGCTTTGATACAATGGGTACCTTCCAAAATGCCTGGTGTCTGTCCCAGGAGCCCATCTCTGGTCACTTCAGGCCAGCTGCAATAACTCTAGACACACAAAACAGAAAGCAAGTGCTCATCACACGTGCAGGCCAGTGCTAAACACGCAGAGGCTTTCTAAATACTGCTTTTAGCCTCCATCATTGGTAGCTTGCACCGTCTTCCCATTTTCAGGAGTCGTCTAAACTCACTCACTGTACTCAGAAAGCAAAATATCCAGGTACCAATGTAAAGCTGTGTGTCTATGAAACTGTGATCACAAGTCTGTGTTGTGATTTACTTTCTGTTTTTAATGAGTAAGGCTCTGATAATGGGAAAAAAAATGAAAGGGTGGGAAGTGGAGAATCACACACAAAACTAATGACCCATAAAAATGTTATTTAAAAAGGTAATGATCATAAAGTTAAAGCGGAATGAAGTAACTAGAAATAGCAAACCAGTTCCATTTCACTGATGGCAATGGACTGTGTTCCACTGCTCTCAGGGAAGCAGACACATCTAGGCTAAAATTCACTGGTTGGGAACGGCCTAAAGGAATGATAAACAAGTGCAAAATACAATATTACGGACACCTGGGATAACAGTCTTGCATTCTGAACGAAATATTTTGGTTGGATTGTTTTGAAGAGTCTTTTTCTACCACACTTAAGTATGTAACTGCCTGGTCCCATAATGTACAGTCCAGTATAGATGACACTGGGTCACACAATGGGGGAAGAATGGAATGTGCCATGTAGAACTAAGACGTACACGAGGTCAGGAAGTGATACCCTTTTGTCCTCTGGTTGCTCCCAAGCAGGTGATGACCTTCTCCAGCGGCTGGCACACACAAGGCAAGCGGCATTGACCTCTGAGCCTTTGAAACAAGGTCACACTACCAAACTCCTGTGCCTGGTGTGAGCCCACAGGAGGATAATGTGTTGAAAATGTGACCCACTGAAACTATGACCCTTGACCTTTTGTTCCCATGGGTTCTGATGAGTCCTCTCTATGCTACTGATGAAAGGAGGAGGAGCTGATGGCAACTCAGCTGGCACAGGCACGTCTGGGTGCTGCTTGTAGAGCTCGCTCTTAGGATGTACCCTGACTGCTGCTGGACAGAGCTCCTGAACGGAAACATGTAAGTTTCACTGCTCTGGATTACTACAGGGATCCGGCAGTTGGGCTTCAGGTGTATATGGAAAACGGGGTTTGGGAGTTTTAACGAGGCTTGGACCAGCATTCTCTACTTAAGGCATGTGTTCAAGGTCTTTTCAGTTGGTTCTGGCAGTATATACACACTGTTAGGGCACTGAGCTCATTTGCCGCAGGCTGCGGAGATCTCAGGACTGTTTTCTCTCAAGGCTGCTTAATGACAGTCTCACAAAACACGGAATCTTTTACCTTCAGCAACACCATGTATACTTCCCTGATGAGGCTGGATCTCTCACAGCAAGGCACTTGTGAAAGAAAACAACACTGGTGGGGTGCCTGGGTGGCTCAGTCAGTTAAGTGTCTGACTCTTCAACTCAGCTCAGGTCTTGATCTCAGGGTCATGAGTTCAAGCCCCGTGTTGGGCTCCATGCTGTGCACGGAGCCTACTTCAACAACAACAACAACGAAACCAACAACACTGGTGACAACTCCTCTTCCTTTCTACCCCCACACTGCACTGATACCATGATGCAGGATGAAGACTGATTTAGTGATGAGGCATCACTTACTTCTAATCTTAATTTTCTATAATCAATATCCATATTATCATACTTTTCTCCCCAAAGCAGCATGCTATACAAGCATACTATATTCTGGATGTATTTGTTAAATTAATTAACTCCACTCTTTCAACAAAGCTTCTGGTCATTTTAGTATTAATGTAGCTAAAGACAGAGCCAAAGAAAGCAATCTTGTTTCCATTCCTAAAGGAACAACACACACACAAATAAACATTTAAGTTGATTTACAAGTACATAATTGTTTTTTTCTCTAAAGAAAGTAATTATCTGTGCTAGTAAATGTGGCTTAAAAGCATAAAATAAAATGTCTTTTCTCTCCTCTGCAGGCTTGATTTTTGGGTCTGTAGCCACAACATAAAATTCCTCTCCTATTTGTAAATCTGCCCCTGAGGTTCTCTACTTGATCATTTATTCACTTCCTATTTTTTGTTAAGTTTTTCATTCAATCATTCATTCACCAACCATTACTGGGCACTCACTGTGTACTGTGTGAGCCCTGAAGGAACCAGCTTTCTGGGATTCAAATCCTAGCTCTACTATGTACTAGCTGGGTAACTTGGGCTGGTTACTTAACCTTTCTGTTCTTCAGTTTCTCCAACTGGAACACAGGGATACCAACAGTTCCTGTTTTGCAATAAAACCCCTCTGGGACAGGGTCTGGCATTAACAACTATTATTGTTGCTCTTATTACAAAAATGAATAAAAACAGTTGCTTTCTCCAAGGAGCTAAGAGGGTGACCAAGGAGACAGATGTTTAATACAAATGTCACAATGTAATTTAAGTATGCAACAGCAAGTATTTAAAGGGTGCTAAGGGAAGACCAAGCTGGCGGCAGAAACTGCTAAGGGCATCAGTGTAAGCCTTCCTGGAAAAGGTGCCTTTGCCTCAAATGTTGAAGGCTGAGCTTCAGTTTATCAGAGTAAATCAAAGAATGGCATGGCTCACTCCATCATCTCCTTCCGGCTCCTCCTCCAACGCCACTTTATCTGTGAGGCCTTTCTTGGGTCTCTGTTCACAACTGCCCTCCTCCACTCCACCACCCAAACTGGCTACATCATGATTTTCAGGAACAGTATAGGGTCCTCCTGAGCATGGGGCTCTTTGCAATTGCACAGCTTGTGTGCCCATGAATACGGCCCTGTCAACACACACACACACACACCCTGTCCCCTGCAGTTGAAATAGGCTCCTGATTTCACTGGGGGGGGGGGGGGCTGGGGAGGGAGGGGATGGTATCCAAACAGTGGAACTCTACCTGAGTTAAACTCCAAAGGCTAGCCGGCATGCCTACTGGGGTCAGCAGTCACTGGCAGGATCATAGATATCTTGGACTGAAATGCATGGTCAGCCTACTAAGGTACTTTTTGATTGTTTTTTTTTTTTTTTTTTTTAGAAAAGGGGAAGTTAGGTAGGTTCAGTGAACAAAGACCTGACTTGAGTCCTCTCATATGAGACTCTATGAGTCCCCATCATTGAGAGTTATGATGTCAAACTTGAGTGTGTTCACACAGACTTCCTGAAATTAATTCCTGGGAACTCTTGAGGAAGGATTCTACAATTACCTACATTTTCACTAGAACTATTGCTGTCACAAGGGTTTGCAGAAACATATACCTTATAGTTTTTCCTAAACATGAACTTTTTTTTAAATAGAAAAACTTTCATGAAAGTTATTCAGAAATTGCTCAGCTCAGAACTAAATCTATGTATCTATCTATTTATCTATCCATCCATCGATCTATCTCCATCTATGCATTTTTTAAAAAAGTTTATTTATTTTGAGAGAGAGAGAGAGAGAGCAGGGGAAGGACAGAGACAGGGAGAGAGTGAATCCCAAGCAGGCTCCGCACTGACAGTGTATAGCCTGATGTGGGGCTTGAACTAGCAAACCATGAGATCATGACCTGAGCTGAGATCAAGAGCCGGTTGCTTAACTGACTGAGCCACCCAGGTGCCCCATCTCCATCTGTATATTAAAGTAATATTACTTTAATACAAACAGGAAAATATAAATATTTCTGATCAACTACTAACTTTGGACTTCTATGATTCAGTTTACTTTTAGTCTGACATTATAAACTCATACACTGCTTATTTACTATTGTCCCTCAGCCTCATGCCAACTCTTTTTATGTTCCCCTCTGTAATGCTATGTTTTTTAGGCTTCTTTGGTTGGTTGACTTATTATTGGACTCTGTCAATAGGGGGCACTGGTGGGATGTCAGAAGGTGGGAGGAAAGAAGCTGTGGTTCCTTCTATTTCTTGTTCTCTTTCCTTCCTTGGTGGTGAGTACTGGGGAGGCCTGCAGGAGTTTTGGGTAAGGGCTGTCTCCTCCACAGGTGCAGCTCCCGAGGCATCAGGTGCTTCTCCAGGCTTCTAGGTCTCTTTTATCCCCTCTGGCCCTAGGAGTGGTAGCTGCTTCCTATAATCATTAATCACTGAGTTAATTCTCTTCCCCTTTCTGTTCTTCCAGTTTTCCAACACCTGTGTAACCAATTCCTTGTTTTATATCCCCTCTGTTTGAAACACCTGGCATGGTTTCTGTTTCCCTGACTCAATCCTCATCCACTTTACAGACAAGGAAGCCAAAAAAGGTGAAGCCCAGAAAGCCCAGAAAGGTGAAGGGATTTTCCCAAAGTCACACAGCTGGTCAGCCAGAGTTGAACTCAAGTATTCTGATTAGAGAGTTCAACTCTCATGCTCCTTTCCTATCTGTTGCTGTTTCTCTGAAGTGAACTAGAAAAGAAATGGTATTTCATATGGAAAGACATTGTTGTAAATTTTGTAATTCAGTTGTATGTAGCTTATTCAAAGGAATCTGGACAACTTAGTGGTACTGCCTGGGCTATGAAGAAGGGTGAATCTCACACTTGGTTCTATTGTCATTCACGTTATTCAGATTCAGGGCCTAGATTTCTCTTGAAGAATGAAGACAATTGCTATGTTCCTCTCTTGCCCAGTGAAACTCAGTAAATTCTAGGAAGCCCTTTTATCACATAGGAATTTGATAAAACTAGCAGGCTGCGCTCAGTATCAGTCCTTGGAATCTGGAAGATATCAATGCAGGAATGCCTTTCTCATGAGGATCCATGTGGCACCAAAGCTGGGTTCCAAATTAGAAAGGCAACTGATAAAACTGGTGTTTAGAGAGAAAGTGGTATGCCCCCTATCTGTGTCAGTCAGCTCAGAATCATCATGGGACTACGTAACAGCTAAAACTGCCCTTTAGGTATTTCTTTGGTTATCTTAGAGTTGATGAACAGAGAAGGGGAAACAAATATTCATTACTATCTTTTCTTAGAACTGGCAACACCTTGACCCTGTGGAACCTTCATTTCAGCTGGGTGGTTCACCCTTTCTTCTCACCTCCTTCATGTGAGGCCTTAATTATTTTCTCACTCAGGTATGCATGGATATATTTCTCAGGTAAGTGACAAGCAAAATTTACACGTGATACAAATATAAGGTACTGTATTCATACTTACTCTAAAAGTATACAATGAAAACAGGAAATCTCCCTTCTGAAAGATTACATAATGAAGTTCATGGAATAATTTACAAAAAATTGAATTTCAGTATAAGTATAGATCCTAAAATAGGTATAAAATAGTAACTTTTTACATTTTTCAGTGTAAAATGAAAGTGAAAAGCATCCCACTCACTGGTAATAAAGTAGTAAAACTTGCATCTAGGTTTATAGTTTCATTTGAAAAACCGCCTCCAACAGAAAATTATTTTTTGAAAGGAGATTTTAAAAAAATTACCTAATTTCCATTTAAAATGACCTTTTCCCCATTCAAGAAACCAATGACCTTCCTTGACCAGAATTTTCTTGAGTCAGGGTTTGGTTTTACCTCCTCAACCCTTCTAGTGATTTCAAACCAACCATCAGCCACTCAATCTTCAACCAAAAAACACAAAACCTTTTTTAAGTCTTCCAATGGTGAGAGGTTTAGTCCCTCATCAGAGCCTTCTAATGGTTCCTCATATTAAGCCAAAATTCCCATCCTGGAAATCTAACCAGTTATGAGCCCTGATACCCTCCTCACTGCTCTCCTTTGGACCATCTTGAGTTTGACCACATCCCCAGCAGAGTATCTGGACTGAGTAAATACTCCAGTCACTGGTAGAGAGGACAGAACTATTACCTCCCTCAGTTCAGATCCTATTTCCAAGGAATGCTAAGATTTCATTGTCACTTATTACTTATGGTGCTATCAATGAACATCTCTGAGCTTTTTTTTCAGTATAAAACCTGTGTCCATCTTAATGTTGCAAAATTGATTTTTTTGACCCAAGAGTATATACTTGTCTAGATATTCAGATTTATTGTCCAGACAAATTATTCTTGATACAAGTTGCTCAATTTTTTAAAGATCCACTTTCTTCCCCTTTTTGAAAATTATGTCATTTTCTGATCTCCAGACTTCTGACACTTTTCTAGGTTCTGCAATTCTTCAAAGACTTTGACCAAAACAAGTTGTACCATATCATGTCTGATTTTTTTTTTCTCTGTAGTTTGAGGGATTTACTTCATTCACATTGGGAGTGTGGGTCTTTCTTTCTTTCTTTCTTTCTTTCTTTCTTTCTTTCTTTCGAAGCAGACTATTTATTTTTGAGAGAAAGAGACAGGCATAGTGAGTGGGGGAGAGGCAGAGAGAGAGGGAGAGAATCCCAAGCAGGCTCTGCACCGTCAGTGCAGAGCCTGACATGGGGCTTGAACCCACAAACTGTGAGATCATGACCTGAGCCAAAATCAAGAGTCAGACACTCAACCAACTGAGCCACCCAGGTGTCCCTTGGGTGTTTTCTTAATATTCATCTACCTGGGGTTTACATTTATTCCTCAAGTTTTTCTTATTTTTCCATCTCATAGACATTCTCCTTGAAACACAATATGGAGGTAACTCTAGACCCTTTACCATCCTCAAGAGTAAAATGGTGAGCCCCATGGAGCAGCTGTTGTTTTCCTTGCCTTCTTTTCTAAACAGAAACATACAATTATTTTCCTTGTCGGTTTAAACCCACATGCCCATCAGGGGATGAACAGAAAACCAAAATATGGTATACAAATACAATGGAATATTGCAGTTTTAAACAGGAAAGAAAGCCTGTCACATACTATAGCATGGATAAACGTTGAGGTCATTATGCTAAGTGCAATAAGCCAGTCACAAAAAGACAAATACTGTATGATTCCACTTATACGAGGTTATCTAATGTAGTAAAATTCATAGATACAGAAAATAGAATGGTGGTTATCAGGGGCTGGGGTCAAGGAAAAAAGGGGTGATTATTGTTTAATGGGTACAGAGTTTCAGATATGCAAGATGACAAGAGTTCTGGAGATGTGTTTCATAGCAATGTGAACATTTTTTTAAGTAAGGTGAATGTTTGATGGACTTTAGTAGAGTTCACTTAAAAATGGTTAAGATGGCAAATTTCATGTTGGGTTTTCCTTTTGTAATAAAGGAAAGGTCTTGAAATATTTCAGACTGTGCAAAATGTACTCTTTGACTATCACGTTCTCTAAGATCATATCTCTTTCTTTTATGGATCCTCTCATATGTGCTCCCATCAATTCCTTTTAGTTGGTCAGTATTGGACCAAAATAGCAATTCTACTCTTGTACTCTCTACCCTCTGGAAGGTGAGACTGCCAATATGGCAAATCAATAAGTACTCAGTATTCTCTTCTTAGAAGAGAATTCTGGTAACTATTCATATAGTTGAAGTTCTGCATCATGCTTCTCCTTTGCTCTAATTTTATAAACATGGAGTTCCTTCTCACAGCCCTATGTCAATGTGATATCCTTTTGCTCATTAGGTTACTAAGACATTCTATTTACCACCCTGGCAGTAATCTCCAATTCAATTTTTTAATTACTTCTGCTTCACCCATTGATGCATAGACATTGGAGACTTTAAGTATTTCTTCTGTCTTCCCCTTCTCCTTGGTTTATCCAGTGATTCACCAGATACTTCACACTTTCACATCAATGTCAAACCTCCTTGTTTCTGCAATAATTGATGTCACAAGTTTAGCAGGATATTCATCTCCCTCCTTCTCTGAGCACCTTCAGTTTAAAGCATGAGCCTTGGGCACTGCAGGTGCTTTATAACTATTAGTTGAACTGAACTGAGCTAACCCTAGTAATGCCCACCAGGGCAAGCAGACGGTTTGAGTCCTTCCTTCACATGACAATCCATCACATATTTGAAGACATCTGTCAACCCCAGTTAGGGATTTTTTTTTCTTCAAAAACTGAAGTCATATTTTCCATCTGAAATCAAAACTGAAATAGTGACAGATCACACGCTTCTTATGGAAAATGTTATTTGTTACTTGACTACTGGCACAAGTGGGTTTATACCCCATGAATACTCCGGTAGCCATGAGGACCCAGTGCCAACAAGAGAGGACCACTGATCTTGAGTGAGGAAGGTAATTTGATCCTGACAACATGAGACACTCTGCTGCCATTTCCCCCCTTTCATTTGCAAAATAGGAATAAACCAGGACATGCTGAAGAAATCATATACTTGAAGGCCTTTTGAGACACAAACATTAAAAATTCTAAAAGATGTATATCATTTTCTCATTGCCTTCTTCACTGCCTTTGCAACGGAAGGGGGTGTTACTGTGGCTTACAGAAGGGACAAAGCTGTGGATTTTGCCTTATGGGCATGGTTTATACAACAACAGTAATAGTATTTCTACAATCTTTAGTTTCCTTCATCTAAGTCTTTAAAAAAAATTTTTTTTTAATGTTTATTTTTGACAGAGAGAGAGAGAGAGAGAGAGAGAGAGAGACACAGAGCATGAGCGGGGGAGGGGTGGAGAGAGAGGGAGACACAGAATCCAAAGCAGGCTCCAGGCTCTGAGCTGTCAGCACAGAGCCCGACGCGGGGCTTGAACTCACGGACCGCGAGATCATGACCTGAGCCGGAGTCAGACGCTCAACCAACTGAGCCACCCGGGTGCCCCCATCTAAGTCCTTTTTAACTAACCTCCATATAACAGAAGCTGAGACACACTGACTGGGTTAACTGAGGCTCAGGGTTAAGGCATACGTCAGGGCTAAAGCATATATGGAAACCAGACTTTCCGCCAAAGGGACCGTGCACTGATTTTTCCTCCCTTCTCCTGTTTCTACAATGGGCTCTGCCAATGGAGAAGAGTTAATGCTGATGCAATGCAGGCACCATCTGTGCTCTGTGAGCATTTA
Organism: Leopardus geoffroyi; assembly: GCF_018350155.1. Taxonomy (NCBI): domain Eukaryota; kingdom Metazoa; phylum Chordata; class Mammalia; order Carnivora; family Felidae; genus Leopardus; species Leopardus geoffroyi. The sequence goes on from NC_059332.1 coordinate 80,793,892, forward strand.
ACCAGTGGCCATCAACACAAACCCCCATATGGGAATTGGACAGTGACTGCCCTGGAGCTATGGGACTAGCAGATAGAAAGCGCAGCTCTAGAGCTGTCCGGGCTGCAGAGACTGTACGACACAACACCCACACTCCTGCATAGGAGCCTGAAGTCAGGTTTGTCACTCAGCCACCTCCCCTCCATCCCCTCAAATTCGGATCTTTTCTATATGTGATTCCTGCCATCAGGGAAGAGAATGAAGAGGGAACCAATTCGGTCCATCTCTGTGGCCATGGTGCATGTTTTGCCTGATGTGTTGGGCTCTTGCCCTGCAGCCTTCCACAGTCTTCCCTGGGACACTAGGTTGCCGGGTTGGCAAATGACATCAAAGAGGACAGGGAGCAGGCCTTTGCTGAGAAGAGCAGCGTGTCTGGGACTTCAGACGACTGGGCACGAAGGGATGGTCCTGTTTTTGACAATGGTGTCATTTCTGGCAGTGCTGCTGCTGAAGCAGGTGAGGCAGAAAGTTCCCATAGCGTCTGATCGGTCGTGTCCAGTTTCTGTGGGGCCGAAACACACTTTTCATGCTAACTTGGGGGATGGTGAGAAAAGGAACTAAGTCATAGTTGCATCTAGAATGTGCACCATGGAGGAGTCTGTTCTGGGACATCTATTTTGAATGTGGCTTGGAGCTGTTATGAAAGACCTCCTTACTTACATCTCCTAACTAGGAAAACACCTTTCCTACTATGAATAAAGATAGCCAAACGCTCTTAAAAAGGAACTTTTGGGTTTTGACAAATACCCACGTCTCCACACCAGGTGTTCTTGGTTTGGGCTAATCAAACTACTCCTGAAGCATACGTTTAAAGAAGTGAGTTAAGGCATCTACAGTACCCGGGGGTGTTTTGATGGAATACCCGGGTATTTTGATGGAAGTTCAGTCACTGAAGTTGGAAGTCAGAAACCTAACAAACCCTAATAGAAAACAAGCCCTTTGGTTTCCTTGCATAATTACAGCCCATCCACAGCACATTACAGAGTGGTGTTGCTTTGAAAACCCCAACTAAGCTAGCAGGTGTCTGGACGACATTGTCATTTCTTTCCTTACCAAGTGTAGGAGACAAGGGCTTAAGAATCTCTAGGTGACCATTGTGTTAAAAATACTGAGACTCAAAGCAAAAGGAAAAAAAACCTCTCCTCTCTGTTGATACGATCTCTCCCATCCCCTGCACCTCCAAGATCCCTCTGAATCATCAATCATAGGGAGGGAGGCTGAAGAGTCTTTGGGAGAATGTTCCTGACAGGGACTTTGTTTCAAACAGCAACCCCCCTGCTTTAGAGAGCAAACTTTATTCTCTTCTGTCTGGTTTCCAGATTTTTCCCAGACTGAGTCCCCTTCCAGTCTCATTTCCAGTTGTCTTCTTGAGCCAGAATGCCAGCCTTTCTCTTGCCGTCTAGCATGTGCTCAGGCTATGCTCACTGGATGCATTCTTCACTTTGTTTTGCCCGTTCCAACTGTACCTATGATAGCTGTGAAGGACAGAGGTGGGGCTTCCATCAATACGGAATGTAATGGCCAGGACAAACCCTTGCAAAGGAGATGGCAATTTAACTGGACCCCATTCCCCCCAACTTGGATAATAGCTGTTGATTATAGATAACCAGTCCTGGCATTTCATCACACAAGTGCTATTTTTCATTGTTATCTAAATGTTCCATTGTGCCTATCTTGATTAGAAATCCCTGAAAGTCAGGGCACCTGGCTGGCTTAGTTGGTAGAGCATATGACTCTTAATCTCAGGGTTGTGAGGTCAATCCCCACATTGGGCATGGAGCCTACTTAAAAAAAAAAAAAAGTAAATAAGAAAAAATAAAGGATCCATATGACCAATCACTAAAAAAAAAGAAAAAAAAAAGAAAAAAAAAAGAGGGGCACCTGGGTGGCTCAATAGGTTGAGTGACTTTGGTTCAGGTCATGATCTCGCAGTTCATGAGTTTGAGCCCTGCATCAGGCTCTGTGCTGACAGCTCAGTACCTGGAGCCTGTTTTGGATTCTGTGTCTCCCTCTGTTCATGCTCTGTCTCTCTCTGCCTCTCAAAAATGAATAAAAGTAAAAGAAAAATTTAAATATAAAAAAAAGAAATTCCTGTAAGTGAAGTACTAAGTCTTATACTTTCCATATATCATCTACATGTACTCTAATAAAATTTGTTAAATATCTGCATTATGAAGATGAGTTGGTTACTTTTTTTCTGTTTTAAAAAAAATTATTTTTTTAATATTTTATTTATTTTTTATTGACAGAGAGAGACAGAGCACAAGTGGGGGAGGAAAAGAGAGAGAGAAGGAGACACAGAATCTGAAGCAGGCTCTCGGCTCTGAGCTGTCAGCACAGAACCCGATGTGGGGCTTGAACTCACAAACTGCGAGATCATGACCTGAGCCAAAGTCAGACGTTTAACCAACTGAGCCACCCCGGCACCCCAAGTTGGTTACTTTTTCTAGAAGGCAACAATATTACAAAGAAGGATTAACAGAAATTCACATTTTCATGTCAATCAGATGGTATACTATTCAAAAAAGGTTAATTAATAGGAAATCATCAGATCGCAGAGAAGTGCTGGGGCCATGAGTAGTTCCGTGTATATACTAGGCATCTTGAACAACCAAACTGCCACTAAATAATCAATCCAAAAATGTTTACTTGAGCATTTGCTATGTTGGGTGCTGAGATGAACTTCAAAGAAGCAAAAAAGGATAGTTGTACCTTGGAGAAGCTCACAATGTATTATCCACAACTAGAGAACAATTAAATGCTAAACTCTACACTGTTGAAACTCTTGTGCCACAGACTTTGAGAGAAGAGGGGTGCGCATGGGCTGTCAAAGGGCACTAAGATTGGATGGGAGCAGGCTGGAAGATGGGAGAGCACGAGACCCATGTGAGTCAGTCAACCTTTGCCCTCCAAATACTGTGGTCCTGTCAGAAACAGCCCCATAGCCTTCTAGGAAAGGAGCGCCTAGGATTTAACACTCTTCCCTACCCAAGAGAAACCGCTGCCCTCCACTCCATCTAAGTGAAACTTCAAAAGCACCTCATAAAAGGGAGCACCATGGTAGAAAAAGAAATAATCCATCGGGAAGAGGCCGACAGTACACAGGAGAAAACTATAGAACACAACAGTGGGGCTTCAGGAGAGGACACAGACACCATCGCTGCAGGAGTGGCAGGACAGAGGGAACAAGACTGGAAGCTGGTTTGAAAATGAAGGCTGGATGTGTTCAGTGGTTGAGCAAAACTGGCTCTTCCTTGGCATACTAAGTTAGAATAACAGAAATTTAAGATTTGGGGGTGTGTGCTCTTCTATATCGGCTTGAGAAAAAGCAAAAGCAAAATCCTCTTTTACACTAAAGTAGGAGAAATGACATATTTAGCAGGGAAGCTATTTTAGAAAGTCAAATGGGAAAAAAAAAGAATATAAGGTAAATGGGTAAAATTATGAAGTGCCTAAGAAGCAATTGCAACGACAGAAAGATGTGGGCAGGGTCAGAGTTCAAAGGTAGCTCCAGGGGATGCTAGGAGCCAAGGAGGCCAGGTAACGTCTGGAGTGTCGTCCTGTGAGCTCTGTGGCAGGACCTTGGACTGCCCTGTTCCCAGCCCTGTGCCCCTGATGTGAAGCACCGCCTCAGCCAGCTGTGAAGACCTTCTACGTTCTTACTCTGGGTGGGTAGAGAATACGGTGTGCCCCTCACCATGGTCACAGAGCAGATACCAGAACACTGTATCTGGCTTATGGAAGGAACAGAATGTCAAAAGGGTTTTTATTGCACCTGACCAGATAATTAGGTAATTAGCACTGTTCACTGATAGGGCACATCCTACATGCATCTGTACATCTCCAGGGAGGAATATTTTCAAAAATGTACTATCAAGTGCTTTTTATTATGTATTTTTTTTTTCTGGAGAGCATTTCATTTCTCAAAAAAGGATGCCAGGCACGTTTGTCTTCTGTGCCAGTATGGCGCTTTTTCACTTAGTCAAGCTGGACTGTAAACAACAAAGAAGTGACTCTGTTTCTGGTCCCCCGTGGATCTTACAACAAGCCCTGCAGTGCTGGTTAGCTTCTTTGTTAATATGCCAAGCCCCCACCTGGGGGGATGCCCAATTCTAGGAACATGGTCTTGCTGAAAGACAGAAAAGACCAGGAGAGGGAGCACAAGAACACAAGATATTTATATATCTGGATTGCAGGGCAAGTCACAGAAAGAGAGCAAGGCAAGGAGAAGCAAATTGCCTCAAAAAATATATGCAGAATCTGAATGGTATACTTTTTAGGGGTAAGAAGTGGGGGCATTTGAGACCTCTTATTTGTTCATCACATAGAAGAAATCTTTAGCTGATTATATTGAATGCCGACCTAAAAGGCCATTAGATTTGTTCTTGTTGTCTTCGATCATAACATTACTTTATGAACGGCTAAGTCTGTCAGCAGTTAATAACACTTTATTTATTTAGCTACCTTCCCTAGTCATTTTAGTTCACCTTCACCACACAGTGATATGGGAGCAAGTGCATCAAAATGGCAAGTGTGCAACCTCATGTAGAGACCAGTTAATCTCAGTTACATTGCAGTACTTAGCTGGGTTAAGTTTGGAGTCTGTGTCACCCAGTACAAGGTAGTGAGACCAGGCATTCCCCCCCCACCCCCGCCCCAGGGAATTCACTATACAGGATGCTGCTGGTGACCATCTTTGCAATGTAGGGTACAGCTCACTTTATTCCCTTAACAAACACATATTGACCACCTCCCATGGTTCTATGGAGTCTTAGGTGCTGGGAAGGTAAAACAGTGATTAAGGAAGAAAGGGTGCCTAGTCTGTGATGTTCTAGGCTGATGGGACAGAGACAAGTCAACAGGTAATTCCAGCACAGCATAAGAGCTGCAACAGGGCAAGTACAGGTGCTGGCAGAAGGGGAATCTAACTCTGAGGAAGTAAGATATAAGCTGAAGCCCAAGTGAGGATTAGCCAGGTATTTGGTGGGAACTGGTGTTGCACGTGGAAGAAAAGGAAGATGCAAAGACACATGAGAGAATCCAGCAGGCAGAGCAGTGAGGCAGGAGTCCAGCTGTAGTGGGGTGCTGGGTGACTCCAGTGACACTAGAGAGGTGAGCAGGGGGGCAGGCAGGAAAGCTGGTCTATGTCACACTGAAGAGGCTGGTTGGCAATGGAGAGCCATTGGAGTCTGCCAAGCAGGAGTACTGGGGAAATTACTCTAGCCACATCTGGGGACAACCTGGGCAGGGGGCATGTTAATCACAGAGGTCCAGGCATCCAGCTGCGGCCTGAATGTGGGTAGTGGTGGCGGAAGGGAGGTGGAGACAGATTAGAGAGACTGTTAGGGGGATTAGCTGCCGATGTGTGAGAGCACAGGTCAACTCAAGACTAAGAATCATATACGAAGGGCCACCCTGCTTCTAACCAACCAACCAACCAACCAATCAACCAAAGCCATAGCTTGGATATTGGTGAAAGGAGGGTTCCAGTTGTCCATTGGGGACACCTTACCACATGACTGTTATGATAGGAATTATGTAAAGATTCAGAGGAGAAACCAACATAGTTTGGGATTCAGAGTCATAACTTATTAAGGAGGAAGTGGATCAGAATTCTGTAGCCTGGAGCTTTCTTTAAGGGAACACAATCATTGATGACAGTCAGTTGTTTTACCCACCGCATGATGTAGGATTTTTAAGAACAGCAAACTTGCCCAATAAATCATTCTGGCCTGGCAGTGAGAAAGAGGTCGAAGTTCCCACAGAATGTGAGGAGTTCTTTTCATTTTAAAAGAAAGATGAATGGAAGATAGATGAACTAACACAATGAGAAGACTTGCTGAAAATAGCTTGTCAGAGATGGAGAAAAAGCAACCTTCCTCCCACCACCTGTTCATTGATTTTTATACTAATTGTGGAGCAACCAACCATTTCTGTGGCAAGGATTTCTACCTGGGCCTCTAGAAACTTCTTCCATCACCCCTTGAGTGGACCTCAAACTTCAGAGTAGACTTTTTGACTCTGACCCTCCTCTTGTCCTCCTATAAGCAATTTTGTGATTACATTGTACCCAACCGATAATCTGGGATAATCTCCCCATCTCAAGATCCTTAATTTAATCATTTGTGCAAACTCCTCTTTGTCATGTAAGGTAACATACTCACAGGTTTTGGGGGATCAGGACATGGACATCTTTGGAGGGCCATTATTCTGTTACCATACTGAGTTATCATAAAAAATTTTTTTTAATGTTTATTTTTTAAGAGACAGAGACAGAGCATGAGCAGGGGAGGGGCAGAGAGAGAGGGAGACACAGATTCCGAAGCAGGCTCCAGGCTCCCAGCTGTCAGCACAGAGCCGAACATGGGGCTTGAACTCACAAACCGCGAGATCATGACCTGAGCTGAAGTCAGATGCTTAACCGACTGAGCCATCCAGGTGCCCCCATACTGGCTTATTATAAAGTCTCTATAGCCAGTTTCTTAAACACCTTATGCCTCAAAACAGAGGCCCCAGACAAAGGCAAGTCCTTATGTAAGTCAAGATGATCTAGATATTAAGATGTTTATTTGATCAAGTGGCATGAATTGAAGAATCATCAAGGGGAAGAGAGAAGAACAAAAATTTATATACATTTTAAGTATTTTCTCTTTGCTATCATTTTATATTTCAATTTTTTTCAGCATCTTTTTCATTATTTCTTGCATACAGGAAAATTTCTATTGTTAGGCTCTTGGTGACTTCCGTGTGGTATAGGAAAACTATAGACAAGAGACGGAGATACTCGGGCACCTGGGTGGCTCAGTTGGTTAAGCCTCTGACTTTGGCTCAGGTCGTGATGTCAAGTTCGTGGGTTTGAGCCCCACATCGGCTCTGTGCTGATAGCTCAGAGCTTGGGGGCTGCTTCTCATTCTGTGTCTCCCTCTCTGCCCCTCTCCCATTTGTGCTCTCTCTGTCTCTCAAAAATAAATAAACATTAAAAAAAAGAAAGAGATGGAGATACTGGCTGTCTCCAATCTACAGAGGACTGGTGTGTCACCTGGGCCTCAGTTTTCCACCTGCTAAAAACACAGACGCCTGCATCTTTAATGAGTTTTCTGAGGCAAAGGATTAAGACTACCCTATAGCCTCCAGAACTGTGAGAGAATAAATGTCTTAAAAAAAAAAAAAAAAAAAAAAGAATATGGACCCTGGAGTCAGGCTGCCTCGGCTTCCATCCAGGCTCCTTGACTTAGGAGCTGACCTTGGGACATGTTAATTGAGGTCTCTTGCTTCAGTTTCTTCATCATACAGAGAAATTAATCATAATAATAGCAATTCCATAGGGTCAATGAGTTAAACATGTAAAAAAGTGCATAGAGCAGTGCCTGGCACATAGTGAATGCTCAATAAAGGTTATTTTTTTAAAACACCATCAGCATCACTGTATTAGACACGAGGGCTATACAAAAGATAAAATATAGCCCATTTCTTTAGTGCTGGGTCAGATGAATTTTAAGACCAAGGTTTTATGATTCCCAATATATCACAGAAGAAAAAACTCCCTTGATGTTCTTACTTCCCATGCATCATGCTGTGTTAGCAAGATCTTTTAATATTTCTCCTTGCTGCCAATTAAGGGCACCAAGTCAAAGTTGATATGCAAAAATTACTGTTCCATTATCACCTGCTGGCCTTGCTAATAAATCTGAGCTTAATGAAGCATATGTATCTTTTTAGTAGCACCAAGTATAACCAAAACTAGAGGGATAGGAGCTCCAGCTTGTTTATAATAGTACCTTAAGAAAGCCCAGTGCATAATTGCATGCCCATAAACACAAACGCTATAATTTTCTTGGATCAAAGATCATTTTTCAAAAAGTAAGCACATACACATCTATACTCATGGTAGCTTCTGAAGCAGGTTCTACAAGGCCCAATAAGTCAGTTTTGAGAGGAGGCCTTCAAATAGCTCTCTTCCTCTTGAAATCTGAAGTGTGGAAAGTAGAGTGGATGTATGTTTTACTGGAAGAGTCAGCAACAGAAAACAGAGTACACTCATAGCTGTAGCAAGCCAGGATGAATTTATACAGTGAATTTTAAATCAGGCTCAAAATTGGCTTGTGTTATCCATTGAAAAAAATTCCATTGATTTTGGGCTTCCTGATGATGTTTTCTGGGTGAGGCAGACCTTTGACTGAGAGCCAAGCAAAGCTTCAGATGCAGACTTCTCTATTTTCAAAAGATTTTGAAGAGGCAGAAATTGCTAACAGAATTCAGGAGCAAAAATGAATATTATATTTCTACTTGCAAGCAACTATCTTGGTATTTAACTTGACTTGATTCAGTTCTGTCCTTAGTGGCTGAAATCCTTCCACTTTATTATTACTTCTTTAGACAGCCTTTAAGAACTTCATCCCCTGCCCTTTTGTCTTTTCCCCTTTTCTGTCTTCTATTCAGATACTTCTGCAAGTGTTTATAATGGAACACAGTGTTCCATGGAAAAAAAAACCCAACTCTGGAAGTCCATTGATCTTTTTTGTTTCTCTGATCCTAAGATCTTTGTTATTTTGCTCAAATTATTTTCATATTTACTTGGTATAAAACCGGTGTTCAATAAATTTGGTTTCTCCCTTCGTTCTTTGCTTGGCCCCTATCTGATAACATATTTCTTCCTTTAGTCTTTGGTTTACAAACCATTTGCTAAATAATTGACTCTGAGAGCCCCCTTCAGAGTCCACATCATTTACTGGGAAACTTAGCCCAAACTGTGATAACTCTCATAAGACATCTTGGAAATGAAAAGGTTTCAGAGAAAAACAAAGTCCCACTTATCAAAAATGAAGTGCTTTTGTTCTCATTTCAGATCTGGTGGCAGAAGGGAAATACCAGCTTTCAGAGGTCCCAATGAAATATTTGACAAGATATGTGAAATGTTTTTCTTTATTTGGGCTGCCTGTTTCATAATACAGTTGATGTGTTTCACAAGAAAAACAAGGTCAATTCAATTGATCAAACATGGTTTCAGCGACAGACACACACACATACAAAAAGCTCACATTCTCCCGCTTATAATGACACTGAATCTAATTTAAAACCACAAGAGCTAGGGAATTAAGAGTTAATACTTAGGCCCCCAACCTTAATTCATCCTGTCATGCCTGAGTATCACTTCTCCTATAGCAAGCAAGATCACCCACTGTTCTGAGGCCACTAGACAGAGAATGAAATCGGCTCCAACATTACTGTGTCACAACGGAGGTAATTAGGGATGAGCCTGGAGAACAAGCTTGGGTGCTCTTTGTATGTGAGAGCGGGAAGCAGGACAGGAGGGAAAGAAAGGAAGACAAAATAAGAAGAGTAAGAAAGCAGGCACATTAGCCGCGGGCAAGCTCCCGCTTGTCTTCCATTCCGTTCCTACCGAGGGCATCTTTAGGGCAGGGTGCAGGCTCTGCTCTCATTACACAGCACAGGCTATTAGCAGTCTAAATTCCCAAACAAACTTGAAAGAATATATGAACCACGATGATCAAGCTGATAAAATGCTATGGTCCAACGCTTTCTCATGCAGTTGTGCATGTGGGCAGGAAAAGGGGGGGCGGGTCTCTTCTCAGCTGAAATGCTCCTTGGTTTGCTTATTTGAGGAATGGTTTGGATTACTGCACTTTCAACAACATTATGGGTCATATACCCACTAAAATGAAACAATCAACTTTATTTCTTTTTTTTCCACACTTAATTTCCTTAACATGAATCGCTGTTTTAATTTTTAACCTGACCCAGCAGGAAATTATGTGTTTAACCCCATGTAACTTTCATTAGATTATGGAATAGAATCTTTGTTACCAAACAGAACCCATGGCACTATCTCAGGGCAACAACAAATTTAAGGAGGCAATCACCCACCCTCTTCTCTGATGGCTTCTTGGTTCAGAGCAGGTAAAATCACACACAAACTAAGAAAAAGGAAATTTACAAACTTGCCTCCCTTATTTGCTACTTTACCATAAAGAGGTATGCTCTCTATTTATAAATTCATTTTTTCTTCAAGGCTTCCTTATCATATGACTAAGTCCTGCCAATAAGTAATACTCTTAGATTGTAATTTGCCTATAAACTTTTAGTGTTACGATTTTTTCATTTTCGCAATTTGGAAAATTTTATCACACAGTGAGGAATCACCATCTTGATGCTGTCTGCTAATATACACAATGAACTTCCTCCTTATCCTGTTTAAAGTACACCTCTCTAAGAGAAGAATGATATCACAAAATAAGGGTTCTGCTTAGATTTATTCAGAAAATAAATACATATACTTGTTATTAGGACTTCCCAAATTTATATAAAAAAATACCTATCTGAACCTAAAACATGGGCAGAAGGTTAGCTATTATCTTAATCCTAAATTCTGCTACTGTACTTACATCACAGATGTTTTGTGCTGATAGAAGAGTCTGAGCTATTTGGATTTGCCAGCTTGGATTAATAACTACCCATCTCAAATCATTAATGGTGCTAGTTCCAGTTCAGGGATTGAAATGGGTAAAAAAATTTCATTTTATTCTTTCCTTATGAAAGGGCCCTTGGCTCTGCAATGCACTTCTTTCTAGAAAAAGTCCTTTTGAAAGGAAGAATACCAAAAACGGTGTAAGAAGCACTAGAGAAGAATAGAAATTCATTTTAAAGCAGTGTTCCATGTACAAATGCTGTCTTACAAATAGGATTATTTAATTTAAACCTTAGATCTGTCAAGCCCCATTACTTCAAATGGAGCCTGTCGCTTCTTGAGTTCATTATATATCGAGATTATATTACAATTTATGTTAGGTTAAGTCAATGCTGAGACACAGGGCGGTTACAAAAATAATTACACAGCAGTGTCAGTAAATAGAGCAAAGTCACTGCAGTGTTCGGAAAGGCAAAAAGTCATCTTGCTAAATGAGGATCCAAGCTGTCCTGTACCAAGACTGTTACTAATAAATAAAAGGCCTCTGGGAAAAGTGCTGAGCGTATGCTGGATCTATTTTCAGCTTGCATCAGCAGCTGCTGCCCCTGGGATCACATCTTTACGCATACTCTACACCATATGTAATCACTCCAGTGCTGCAACCAGTAAGATAATGAAAGAGCATGGCATAAATCTATACTTGAGTGGAATGCTAAATGAGGAAAATAATACAAAAAGGGGGGAAATAAACCACATTTTCAAGTCATTAGGAAGAAAGACTTTGACATATGAAGTGTTGCAACCATTAATAGCACTTATCATATAGAGTGGAGACAAAGAGACAAATTAATCAAACTGACAGAACTGGGACATTTTATGCTAATGCAGGCTCCTGGGTTTTAGTCTGTATTCCTCTGCGTCTGGAAAACTGATACCATTACAGGGCAGGAAATTGCATGAATAACATGCAACAGATCATAAAAATTCACACACCAAGTGCAGACACACTGCCAAAAAGCTCTGTAAAAACAAGCATGGAGACCTCAACAGAGAAATGACCAGCAAGTAATGAATGCAAATAAGTCCAGGAATATCTTCCATTCATGCACTGTAATTAACCATAGGCTTCTCGCTCATAATTATAGTGGCAAAACTGAAGCCCAGAGAGCGAACTCTTCAGCTCGCCAGAGAAGGCTGTCTGAGCCCTCATTCAAGGCTCTTTGCCGTCAGCTGGGGCAAGTGCTACTGTGAAATTTACTGGCTGGATTGTGTTAGTGTTAAAAAAAATGCAAAATAAACATAAGAACATTAACTTAAGACTTTTTTTAAAAGGGAGGAGGGGAAGGAAAAATTGATAATGCAAAGAAAAGATAAGCAAAAACTTCCATGCATGTTTGTACAAGTGGTAGAAATAAAGAGAACCTAATACTGGAAATGTTTTTATGAAACACATGCTGTCCCTGACTTATAAACAGCTCCTACTTTGTGAATAAGCTGCACTTAAAAGTGAATGGCAGGCAAGTCCTCATTAAGGCTCATAGGAAAAACTGCCCTTTGTTCTCCAATCGTGAACACCCATGGCAGTTGGTAGAGATAGATCCACTGGCTCGTTAAGACCAATCGATAGAGATCTCTATCCCTCCCTGGAGGAAGCTGATGCATCCTTAATACTGCGAGAAGATGGGTTCCTTGGCTGGAACTCCAAAAAATATCTTCCCATAAAAATATAAAATGAGGGGCGCCTGGGTGGCGCAGTCGGTTAAGCGTCCGACTTCAGCCAGGTCACAATCTCGCGGTCCGTGAGTTTGAGCCCCGCGTCGGGCTCTGGGCTGATGGCTCAGAGCCTGGAGCCTGTTTCCGATTCTGTGTCTCCCTCTCTCTCTGCCCCTCCCCCGTTCATGCTCTGTCTCTCTCTGTCCCAAAAATAAATAAACGTTGAAAAAAATATATATATAAAATGAATAGAACTTAGGTGTGGCTGACAGAAAGTACACCAGAACTACAATCCAACTGTATCCTCTTTGCTGGCATCCAGACTCTGTCACATTCTTCCCTCCTATTCCCATCTAATACACACCACACATTTTCCTGCCTCTAGAACTTTTCTGAAGGATGCCCTTCATTTATTTGACAAACATTAATCAAATGGCTATCATGCTGGCATTGTTCTAGATGGTCAATTTGCAGACTGAAGATATCACCACCACCACACAGAAATCTTGCACAAGGATCTTACTGTCAAGATGAGAAGACAGACAAAAAATAATTCAATTGCAATACAATGCCAAAGGTGCTGTGACAGAAATATAGAGAAGGTGCTACAGGCATATAATGGCAGGGGTGGGGGACACTAAACCCAAGATGGCCTTTTCCCACTTCTTGAAATCCCTAGAATGATTTACTCTTCCCTTGTACTTTAATAGCCCTTCACTTATTCCTAAAGAATTAATTTCCTTCTCTCTTTGCATGATGATAAATATCTGTTCACTGAATAAATTAAAAAAAAAAAAAAAAGAAAGGCGATACAGATGTGAGATTTGGGAGCTGATTTAGGAAACAAATCATGATTTATAACCTATTTCTAGAAAAAAAATACATTCTAATTTGAAACAACTCATTTTTAAAGAAATTTTTGGAATGCAATTTACCCAAACTGCCTGTCCTAGCCTTTGTTCCTCGGACAATGGTCCACCAAAAATACAACCTGCATTTACACGGACCAATGCATGAGACAATGGAAATGTTTCAAGCAGTGCGAACGTGAAGTGAAGATTCTTCTCATAGTCATATAACTTGCATATTAAAAAAAAAAACCCTGAGTATTTCAGGGGAGGACTTCCACCCCATACTGGCCTTGGTAAAATGAAAAGTGAAAAGCACACCTGGCTCTACATATGAACTCAGGGTTATGTTTGGACAAATGCAGTACTTTAGATACAACTGCCTCATAAGTACCCTAAGCTGATCTACTATTATGATTATAATCACCAGTTTAGGCTGTTCATAGTGGCAGATCTGGGAACATGACTAGCCCACAGGGGCTAACCCTTACTACCACGGTACCGATACCTAGTCTGATTGGTAACTGTCCAGAAGGAAAAGAAGAGCAGGGTGTGGTTTCTCTTTAACTGCTTTTTAGCCCTGAGGACACTTGCCTGAGAACCCAGACCTTGGATGTAACAATCATCTAACAGGACATTTACAGAACCCTGCTGGCTTCTGCTGGAAGGTGTTGAGTCTTGGACTTATACTGCTGCTTTTTCTTTTTTGTAAAGTCTATATAACTTTTTTTTCTTAATATAATAGGATTTTTAAACATATTATTTTCAATGTTTGCCTTTTGTATAATTTGAGCATGCTTACCCTTTTACCCTTTTATCAATACAATCAGTTGTCATACTATTGACTAGCTGACAGCTAGCAACACTATAAGGAGAGCTTTAGTATTTTTACTAATGGCTGGGGTTAGAGTGGGCTTAATCTTTATGTAGTAGCCATAAAGAGATGTTTGATTCAGAATTCAAGTTTAAAGATGATAAGTGGTATAAGTTCTCGTTAGTCTTATAGACGCTAATATTTTGGAAGGAAAAAAGAAATAACCCAAATGTAAGATGGAAATAATTATTTAAGCTTATTTATCATGAAAACCAGTAGGATTTCTAGTAATTCCTGTCTTTAAATATGGTTAGAAAGAGAACATGTTCCCAGTGGGGAGGAATGTTGGGGACTAAGATGGCAAAGCTTGAAAACGGATGCTTAGATTCCTGGAATTGATGAACAGTTATTTGGATTGTATACAGTTATGGCCCTTTATTTTAATAAGTATATTAAAATCTAGGGAAAAAATGATAAAAAGCTCAGAAAAACAGTCATATTTACAAAAGCCTTAAAGAAATGGGCTTTATGTACTATGAGAAAATAATTCCAGTGGCAACTTAGTAACTATTTTCAACAGGAATCTCTTTACAAATCCTGGTTCTGAGGAACGGCATGAAATCATGACACGCAGGCCAAGTTTTGAAACTTTCCTGTAAGCAGTTGTTACCTCCAGGAAGAGCCTAAGTCAACGTGATGTTATTTGATAGGGTTATACAAAGCTCTACATCTGTGGATGGTCAGCATGCACGGAATGGTGACCAACTCTTTGCTGTAATCACGGAGAGTGGAGAAAAGGAAATGGGGGTGATGGAGGGAAAGTGGTAGTCCTGGGGGACTTGAGCTGATGTAGATGTTTCTTACTATATGACTCCAGGTGCTGCAGAAGTTATGTTTGACAAGGTCAGCTCAAGGAGAAAAAGAGTCTAATTTATTGCTAAGACAGGGGCCAGAGGCAGGTGATGGAAGCATAGAGCAGGGGAGATGGGAGAAGTGTATGCAGGGCTAGAGGGGCAAGTGGGAAGTGGTCCTGGGCAAATGGGGAAGAGGAGGTGGCCACTGCATCCAAAAGGGCAGAGACAGGGTGGAAAGATAAAGAACTTCCTGGAAATAAGCACTACTGAATCATAACAAGCTACTACAAGGAGGTTGTAGTATCAGCTTTTCCAGAGGCTTTTTTGTTTTGTTTTGAATTTTGTTTTTAATTTTTTTAATGTTTATTCATTTTTGAGAAAGAGAGAGAGAGAGAGAGAGAGAGAGAGAGAGAGAGGAGGAGGGGCAGAGAGACAGAGAGACACAGAATCCGAAGCGGGTTCCAGGCTCTAAGCTCTCAGCACAGAGCCCAACGTGGGGCTCTAACTCACGAATCGTGAGATCATGACCTGAGCCGAAGTCGGACACTCAACTGACTGAGTGCCCCTGTTCTGTTTTTTTAATGTTAGAGATAAAAGTCTTTTTTGGATTGTTTAGGTTTCGTTTTGGATGTAGGTGGCTAGAATTTGATGACTTCTTATTTTTCTTCTTCTGGAAGGCACATATCAGAATTCTATTTTAATATAACTGTGTCTTCCAGACACATACTCAGATATAACTCCAGTCTGTGTGAATTATAATAAACATCTGAATGGAATTTTATGGATTATGAACCACGAATTTTCCTATTGCCATATCATTTCTTCCTCCCAACAACTTGGTAAGTGAAGTGTTATGATTCTCATTCTCATTTTCTATGTAACTGTGGTTTGAAGAGCTTAAGCAACTTGCCCAAGGTCATGGGGTTTAAGTCCTGAGTCCCTCCACTCCAGATCATGTGTGGATCTCCCTGTATTCCTACAGCCATTTTAACAAAGCAGCTCCAACACATTTTCTTTTTATCATTCCTCATAAAATATTTTAAAAATTTTGATCATTGCCCATTTGCATTGAAATATGTAAATATTTCAAGCACGGGTATTGTACAATTCTACAATAGCCAGAAATGAAGACCAAGAAGTCAGGGGCCAACAGAACAGACCTTGGGCTTAGATATTCCCACCACATGGCTGACTTTCATCTAACCTTTTGGTTTGATCTTGGTCCACTGGTACATGCTGAGAGCTTGAGTTTAAACATTTGGGAAATATTCTAGATGTGTATGAGAAATCTCCATCCTCCTCCTTTAACGGGGGACCAAAATTCTCCATAAAAGAGTATATTGATTTGAACAGGACATAATCTTTGCCTCTGTTTTATAAGGTCTCATTTTATTCACTCATTTAATAAATGTTTATTAAGTACCTACTATGTGCCAGACAATGTTAGGCTCTAGAGAGAGAATGGCAAAGATGGCATGATACTTGGCACTTGTATTCTAGTCCTGTACCATATTGGTTAATCCAATATGATAGTCACTAGTCACATGTGACTATTTACATTAAAATTAGCTGAAATGAAATAAAATTTAAAAATTCAGTTTAATTAGTCACACTAGGCACATTGAAAGTGCTCAACAGCCACATGTGGCTAGTGGCTACCATATTGGACAGTGCAGTAAAACATTTTTATCATCACAGAAAATTTTATGGAATAGCAATGATCCGGAAGAATTACATAAGAAACAATTAAGTCAATGATGTTTGAAAATTATGACACAATTTTAGATCTTTTCTGTCATTCTTCAGTCTTCAAAAGGAACCTCTATCTTTCTTTTCCAACAAACATGCCTTATTTCATGGCCTTATTACTTCTTGCTTAGACCATTGTAACAACCTGGTCATTGTCTCTTTCTCCTTGAATTCTTCCTTTGTATCGTCACCTGATTAATCTTCCCAACGACAATCACTTTATCGCCCTGTTTCTTGCAGAATAAAACCCAAGCCCCTCTCACATGGCATTCAGGCTCTTTATAATTGGGTTCAACTGATCTCATGCCATATGTCCTCTCTTTCTCCCACAATTTTAGCAACAGAAAATCAGTTTATTGATATAAAACCTATTGTCCTCCATATCCATTCTTTGGAAGAACATCTAAATTATAAGGATATCCACAACAGCCAAATAAAGAGACCTTCTTTACAACTTCACTGAGCTGAAACATGAGAAGGAAAGAAGGCAGAGGTATGTGGTTACAGACTACTCACACAGAAGTGTAAATCATCTTAGTTAGTCTTGAAGACATTCTGCAACACAAAACAGTAGTCAGGTAGAGTAAGGAGAGCTACAGAAATAGGTGAGGAGGCAGTATAGATGCTTAGGAACCCAAGCCAGAGAGCTAGGGTATTTTAGAATACACAAATCAGATAACCAAGAATGTTGATTCAAAGAAACGCACACAAACACTGTTTTCATCTAAATGTACTTAATACAAAAAGCTTGTTCTAATGCAAAAAGAAAATAGGCATGACCCCGTGTTTCCAATAAGATGCCATTGTGGCTTTCTTTGGGTAAAAATTGCAGAAGACAGACAGGGCTTGTGGACAGAAAAAGTACTGAAATATGAAGTGTTTCCTAAACTACAGACACCTTGTGACCCACTATCACAATTTTTAGTATTTTCTCTAATGCAACTCCCTGTCTTCCTTAAATAAATTTAGCTTAAAAAGAAACCTGTCCTAAGCAAGATTGCCTGTGTCATGTCAGGTTATACCTTTTCTAATACTTATTAAACAAACACAATGATTCTGGAAAAAGTTCTACACCACTTGAGATCATTTCACTTCCATGTTGTGCTCCACATGTCCTATTTTGGGAAATACTTGGATTAGGAGATTCAACAATTATTCTGGCTAAGTACTGAGCTAGAAGACATTTGGACATGGCTTCTCCTACTTTCCAGTCTGAAACATGGGACTAGGACTGTGTGACACTCCCCTTGGTTGGGGGGGGGGTGCGTGGGCGCTCTAGAGTGAAGGAGCAAAAGGTGGTAAAATGTTGGTTGACG
Organism: Leopardus geoffroyi; assembly: GCF_018350155.1. NCBI lineage: Eukaryota > Metazoa > Chordata > Mammalia > Carnivora > Felidae > Leopardus > Leopardus geoffroyi. The sequence continues at coordinate 80,811,651 of NC_059332.1, forward strand.
TGAAGTGAAGTGTTAATCACTGATCAGCAACAACATCATTATCCTTTTTGAGGCTAGTGAGAATCAATGGGCTAACATTTGCAAGGAGCACAGAACTTTCCAAATGTCTATTGTCATTATCAGTTGTTTGTAGGAAAGTAAACAACTGAGGAGGGGGCCACCCGGGCAGCCTCATTGGCACTAATGAGGCTTTAGTTCCTCAAGCTCCTGGAAGAGGCTGACAGGGTACAAGTTTGTGGGTGGTCTCAGGGGGTCCTGTTGTCATTTTCCAGCCTCTGTGGTGACAGGCTACCTCCTCTCTGTCTAGTCCAGAACTTCAGATGCTGTAGTGAGGTGGCAGCAGCTCAGTGAGGGCGGGGATGCTAAAATTCTCAACGCAAGGATGCATAGACTTCGGAACTCCTTGGCTGTGTCCCTGAAAATGGCACAGGGCTGCCTCTGGGGCCGCCGCATAAGATCACCTGAATTGGACCCTACAGGGACTCAGCTAGGCAGCGCCTCTACAGCTTGTGGCAGAGACTTATTTTTCCTGAAAAAAAAAAAAAAAAAAAAAAAAAAAGGGAGAAAAACCTGACTCCCCAAATGAAGGAGATTTTATGTAACTCTTCTGCCATTTTTCTCTCACCTCTACAGTGTAGCTGAGCTCTTAGAAAACTGGTGTTAAAGCACTTCAGCAAGAAGCCAGGCAATTGAAAGCCCCTTCTAACAGCTGTTAATGGTTGTCGATGAGCAGGCAGGCACAGGGCTGGAAGGAAGGGAGCCAAAAATAACTCCACAGCAGTATTTTCCAGGTTTCGATAATTTCTGGTGCTGGAAAGAAGGAGCTTGAGGAACTGAAGTACAGCTCTCCGAAAACAGTGAAGAAGCTAGAGGGTTGAGGGCCATGGACTGTTGCCTACAAATCCCCGTCCTCATATAGCAGGACTTTCTCAGCAGGCTTTCTCAGGAACCTGGTATCTGAGAAAGACTAAAACAGGAGAATGGAAAAAACAAAGTACGGAAGACTGATGTTGGAAGTGAACTGAACTCAGCTTCTTGAGCGTTAACGTCTGGGCCATGTACTGGGGGAGTTTTGTGAGGCTGTTCCTTCTTAGTGTGTGTGTGTGTGTGTGTGTGTGTGTGTTAAAGTTTATTTATTTATTTTGAGAGAGAGAGAGAGCAGGGGAGGTCAGAGAGAAGGAGAGGGAGAATCCCAAGCAGGCTCTGCACCACCAGCGCAGAACCCAATGTGGGGCTTGAACTCATGAACCATGAGACCATGAACTGAGCCAAAACCATGAGTTGGACGCCCAACTGACTGAGCCACCCAGGCACCCCTTGGTGTGTTTTTAACCTGTGTTTCATTCTGTGGGATTTACAAACCCATTCCATGGTCAAGGAGTCATTCTAGGCATATTTCTCTTTGCCCTTGATTCCTAGCCTGGATGGTGTTGCCTCTCTACTACCTTTCCATTCAACACGTTCTCTCTTTGATAGAGATTTGTAGCACTGTGGGCTTTAGGGACTCAAAGTTTTTTTTTTTTTCTTTTTTTCTAACATCCTGCCTCCATTTATGTTTTTCAACCATATCTCAATCTTATCAGCCATTTTCCCAAGAATTGTGGTCACAATACCATTATTTTTTTTGGTTTTCTTTTCTTTTCTTTTTTTAAAAAAGATTTTATTTTTGGGGTGCCTGGGTGGCTCAGTCAGTTAAGCATCTGACTTCAGCTCAGGTCATGATCTCCTGGTTCATGAGTTCGAGGCCTGCATTGGGCTCTGTTCTGAAGTTCAGACTCTGGAGCCTGCTTTGGATTCTGTGTCTTCTTCTCTCTCTGCCCCTCCCTCACTCATGCTCTGTCTCTGTCTCTCTCAAAAATAAGTAAACATTAAAAAAACACTTTTTAAGTAATCTTTATACCCAACGTGGGGCTCGAACTCACAACCCTGAGATTAAGAGTTGCATGCTCCACCCACTGAGCCAGCCAGGTGCCCCATGGTTTTCTTTTCATTCTTATAATGTATATGCATAATGGAGGAGTCTTTTCCCTGACATTTCCCTGTCACTCAATTCAGATGTGCATGTGGCACTCTTAAATCTTTCTACCTGCTCTCTGAAAGTTTTGATACTCTTTGTGAGTAAAACTAAGTCTCTGAACAGCACTTCCCTTTGAACTGTGTACTTGATCTTTCTGGGCTTGGCAAACCATCACCCACTCAGATCCGAGACAGGAAGGTGGCAGATGATTCAAGCTTCATTAGGAACAAGTCATGCTAGAATAACTTCACTTCTGGTTTTGATAGGATTACTGCTCAGAGAATGCAGTAGAAAGAGAATCCCAGGATTTCAGCAAGGCAGCTGATATCTCTTAGGTCATTCTTTGAATAATATGAAAAAATGGGGTCTGGAAGATAGTAAAATTAAGTGATCAATAGCTCGGTGATGGATCAATGTCAACTTCAACCTGAAGGAAAGGGTGGCTATATGACCCAAGCTTCTGTTGTCTGCTCTGTTATGTTTAAGTTTCTATATCTAACTTGGAAAAGATGTTGGTGGCAAGCTGGTAAGATACTTCAAGAGAGAGAATCAAGATCCCAAATAAAAACCACAAGTTGATATTATAGGATAAAGTATAAAGATTCACTTTAGCAAAAATAGAATCAAATCCTGCACTGGTATTAAAAAAGTCAACTTTGTAAGGACAGGATGGAAAGGTGCTGGCTTAACTGGGTGAGTCAGGACAGTGGCACAGACGCCAGGAAATTTAGCATAATCCTGGGCTACATCAAGAGATGTATAATGCATTGACAGGGTTATAGCTTTATTCTATACTGTTCAGATTACAGCGAGACTCTAGTATTTAGTCTTGTGCTGTATGTTACGAGCAGGCCTGACCAACAAGGATCATGATGAGCACTGAATCCAAGTGATATATGGAGCTAAGCTATTAAATTCTGAGAAAGCAAGATTTATGGGACCCACATAAGAGCTATCTTTTTAAAAATTGTTTAGAAAAATGTTTATTTGTTTTGAGTGAGAGAAAGAGAGAGACCAAGCAGGGGAGGGGCAGAGACAGAGGGAGGTAGAGAATCCCAAGCAGGCTCCGCACTGTCAGCACAGAGCCTAATGTGGAGCTTGAACCCACGAACTGTGAGATCATGATCTGAGCCAAAATCAAGAGTTGGATGCTTAACTCACTGAGCTACCCAGGTGCCCCAAAGCTGTCTTTGGAGAGCTAATGGGCTATTATGAGGAGAAAAGATAGATTTTTTCCTCTTTAATTCCAGAGGACATAAATAAGATCACAAATAAAAATGTAAGGGAGGTAGATTTCTGCTAAAAAGGAAGGAGACTTTTCTAGTAATCACAGATGTACAAAATGGAAGCAGCTCTTGAGTGGTGGTGAGCTCCTGATTGCTGAAAGTGTTCCGGCAGAGACTGAAGAGCTACCTATGTCATTATCATAAAAGGATTCCAAATTGGATGGGAATTGGGTTAGATGACTTTTAACATGGCTTATTTTTTAACCTTTAATCCTTGGCAGTCCTCATTCCCCGATCCCCCCCCACCCCATGATAATTAAGAGGAGTTATGGTTCTTAGTATTCCTTAAATACTTCATACAAAAATTGACAACGAAGGGTGCTTGGGTGGCTCAGTTGGTTAAGGGTCTGACTTTTGATTTTGGCTCAGGTCATGATCTCACGGTTTGTGAGACTGAGCCCATGTCAGACTCTGTGCTGTCAGTGCGTAGCCTGCTTGGGATTCTCTCCTCTCCCTCTCTCTCTGCCCCTCCTCTGCTCACGGTCTTGATCTCTCTCTCTCTCAAAATAAATAAATAAACATTAAGAAAATTGACAAGGAAGAAAGACAAGGTTGATAGTAAATTCATTTACTCTGGATACCACTGCCAAAATATATGGACTTGTGAGTTGGCAAAGCAAACAAAGCTTTTTTGAACTTCCCCAAGTCTCCTATAAGTCAATGAATGCATATCCTTCAATCTACTTTAGTTTGGAATGCTGGCCTAGTCCAACCAGTCTGCTGAGATCATGAACAATTTGCAGAGAACACAGGGAGTCTTGACAGAATATAATGGAAGGCACTATTAAAAAAAATAAAGAAGTCAGTGATTTCCTAAGTATGTACGTTTTCAGAAGCCATCATACCTATTCAACAAAAATTCAAGTGTATAGTTGCAGAACCTTGAAATTAAACAAATGCAGACTTAGCAGTCTGAGTTTCAGGCATTATTTCCAGGCATGATTTTCCCTTGCTGAATAAGTAAGCTCTTTCTATTTAGACCTGTCAGAGGAGCAAGTGTAATCAGTCACATGGACCTACAATTTTGTTTGAATGAATAGCAGCATGCCCCATCTTGTATTTTCCTGGGTTTGACATAATAACAGCCATTTAATAATACCATAAAAGTTGTACACACCCTGCCATTCTATACACCATAAAATGGCAGGAGAAAATAGCCCGAAGCCTTTCCTCCCTCATAATCTCTGGGACAGGTTTTAGTACCGAACCAGGTAATCCTGAAATCTTTGCTAATTAGGGGAAAGAAACCAGAAGATATGACCCCAAGTAGAAGAGATGGAGGACACCAGGCAATGAAAGAAGTGAGATGACGGTAAAGGATATATTCTACAACATGGCAATAAGTACTGTGATTCACTTATGGTTGAAACTCATGGTAGATATCTCTAATTTATCAAGAATGGTCAGAGCTTACAAGAGAACATAGCTCTTTACCAGCAACCTGAGGCAAAGACAAAAGAGATGCTCATGCAATGATGAGACCAACCAGGTTCCTGGAGACCACCCATTCTAGCACCTGCTTACCTGTCTGTTTCCTGTGCCAATGCTTAGGGCTCTAATCTGGGTTGGAATTTTTTGGGTAGTTCTCCCAGGTCTGTGACCTTGCTATCTAATTAATGATTCTAACTCAAACTTTAGACACACAGTTGAGGCGAACAATTGAACTAGGGCTTCCTGTTGTGGAGTTGGCAGTGGAGGGACCTTCTCTTGACACTGGCCTTTGATCACAGATGGCCATGCTGATACAGAGGCTGCCCCTCTAAGTTCTATTAAGATAGATCAGGAAGAAAGCCTTGGATGCTAAGATGATCATGCTCTTTCAGAAATCTTTAACTCAAAGCAAGTTACATTTTCAAATAATATCATACATTTTTCCCCCAAAAGGATTGAAGTGAATCGTAAGATCCAAAAATAACCTTCTGACACAGACTGAGGAACCCATGGAGGCCAGACTCTATAAGACCCAGGGAATTATACAATTCAATAAGTGGTTAGAAAAGGGGCCCAAGTGTGTATGAACCATAAAAGAGGCTGAATTTCAGTGAGTTTTGGACCAAGAGACAATTGTATTTGAAGTAACAGTAGGAGCTGGAATAGAAATTTGTGCCAAGTAGAGCTGTCCTGGACTGCTGCTTGACATTAAGCCTAGCAGAGGACTACCCAGTGGGATGCTGGGTAACTCAAGGGTGATTCTGAAATCTTTTTCCTGTCATGAATGGTAAGGATGACCACAAATGGGAGACCCATGTGCCATGTGCAAGGTACTCACTCCCACCCTGCAGAGCAGTTATATTATCCCCAGGAGCCAGGCTCAGAGGTTTAGGGACTTGCATGGGGCTAAACTGGTTGGTGTAGGAGCTGGGATTAGAACCCTAACTGTTGTTTTCAAGAGGCCACTCTCTCTACTCATCTTGCTACCTACTGCTTCATGAAATCCATGCTCTTTAATCCTGGCCAGAGCGGGAGTGTTGCCTGAGATAAAGAGAGATTCCGGGACTAGGCCTGAGGCAGACATAGGCATCCTGGATTTTCCGGTAATCCATTACATGAGCCTAAGTATTTCATCCTACTCCTTGGTCTTCTTTTTTTTTTAAGTGTTTTATTTTTTTTTATTTTTGAGACAGAGAGAGACAGAGCATGAACGGGGGAGGGTCAGAGAGAGAGGGAGACACAGAATCTGAAACAGGCTCCAGGCTCTGAGCTGTTAGCACAGAGCCCGACGCGGGGTTCGAACTCACAGACTGTGAGATCATGACCTGAGCCAAAGTTGGACGCTCAACCAACTGAGCCACCCAGGCGCCCCTCCTTGGTCTTTCTTTAAAATGCATAATAGTATTAGGTCCATCGTGTGGATGAGCCCCTCGAAGTAACTAATAAATGTCTACAAAATGCTGGAGTGCTTACACATAGACACACAGACATACACACGATATGTGTGTGCATCTTGCAGAATCATAGGGAGGTGGGTAATAGAAACATCTACGGTTATAACATAAAAACCTTTACTCCATGGACTCTGCTTGTTTGCTATGTCCTAAGGCATTCGAGTTTTAGAACTTATATATTTTTCCCTCCATGGAAGTAATGCTGTTAATGTGGCTTTTAAAAATTGTGGTAGGGGTCCCTGGGTGGCAGAGTTGGTTGAGTTGGTGTCCAACTCTCAATTTCAGCTCAGGTCATGATGCCAGGGTTGCGGGATTGAACCCTGAGTCAGGCTCTGGGCTGAGCATGGAACCTGCTTGAGATTCTCTCCTTCCCTCTCAATCTCTCTCTCTGCCCCTCCCTTGCTTGCACACACACTCTCTCTCTCAAATTAAAAAAAATTTTTTTTAATTGTGGTAAAAAAACACGTACCATAAAATTTACCATAGTGATCATTTTCAAGTGTATAGTTCGGCAGTGGTAAGTATATTCATATCGTTGTGAAACAGACCTCCAGGACTTTTTAATCTTGATATCTGAAACTCCATAACCATTAAACGATTCCTCTTTCCCCTCTTTCCCAGGCCCTGGTAACCACCATTCTATTCTTTGAACTTGACTATTTTAGATACGTCATATACATGGACTCATACAGTGTTTGTCTTTTTGTGACTGGCTTATTCCACTAATATGGCTTTTGCAATAAACCTAGGGAGGTGGGAAGAAAAGGCATGAAGAATGAGAGGGAAAGGGCAAATACACCTCCCCTCTGTTTCTGGTGTTGGCCAGAAAGGTCAGTGTCCTGGACTGTTCTCTGGGGCTGGTCCACAGCTGGCGGTGTGTACTCTGGCTGTGGAGAGAGGGTCCAGGCAGGGTGGGCGCAAAGGCCTATCCTCTCTCCCAATGAGTGTCTACTGAGGGCCCAAGTTATTGGAGTCCCCGTTTTCAGTATACTTTCTGAAGTCCACAGAACTTCAGCAAGTTTTGAAGAAGTCTCATAAAAAGCCCTCAGCATCTTCCCGGAGGAGGAAGAATCTGAATAAATAAGGCCTCCTTATTTTAAGAGCAGCCTCTGTTGGAATCTTGGCGGGAGAGCAGAAGAGGCAATGGAATGTGAATGAATAGTTTCAAAGCTGCCAGAGCCTGCTCTTGAGGAACGAAATATGCTTAGAATGTGCGTCCCTCACGGACACAGGCGTAGGGCAGAGAAGGAAGGGAAATTTGGGTTCAAACTGAAAGGCAGTCTGTGAAATCTGGTCACATGCTGAAAGGGTCATTGGCAAAAAATGTCTGGGAACCACTGTTACACTCCGGCTGAACCTTGCAGGGCGGCTCCCACACTGCTGCCTCACATGTCACTGTGACTAGGGCCACATCTTCAGCACAAATTCCTCCTTTTCCCACCAAAACTACCATCCAGCGCCCAGCACTGGGGAGGCCTCCTACAGCAGCTTCACATGGGAGCTAGACTCTTAGAGTCAGAAGACAGAATGAACCGGGAGTTAACCCTTTTGTCTGAACTGACAGCTCAACTTGCCAGTTAGGTGTATTTATAAACAAAAAGAAATTCTCTGAAAAGATTTACACAAGGCAATCATAATTATCCTTGCACAGGCCTGCTGTGAAATTCTCAGCAGATCTTTAAGTTTTTGCCTTTTTCCTCCACCTGACTGCCGATCGTCCCCTGATCTTGCCATCCACCCACCCAAAGCCTCGTTTCCTCTCCTAAACCTGCTCCTCGGACAGACTTTGCTTCGCACCTCAGTTCCAGGCAACTCCTATCCTGGTTCTTGCGGCCAAAAACCTCAGTCATCTTGGATCCTTTATTTTCTCTCATATCCCACTTCCAATCAGTTAGTGGGAAATTCTGGCAGCTTTGCCTTTAAAATAGAGTCAGAATCCAAACTTTTGCATTCCCTCCCTGCTACGTTCTTGGATAGAGCACCTCTTGCTTGGATTATTTCAGGAGATGCTTAACAAGTATCCCTTCCTCTGCCCTCCTCCGTTGGCAGGCCTATTCTCAAACCCAGCACCTGGAGTCATCCTTTAGAAAGATAAGCCGGACTACATCACTGTTCTAGCCAAAATCCTCCAAAACATTCCCAATTCACTGAGTCAAAGCCAGTCACTTAAGTGTCCCGTCAGATGCTATGTGATCTGTCTCTTCCCAACCCCAGCTCTCGCTCTGGTCTCTGTGTGATGCTTGCTTGACGAGGCCTTTCTGAACAACTATATCTAAAATTTCAACTCCTGTCCTCATTAACTATCCCCTCCTTGCTTTATTTTACCCTGAACACTGATCACCAACTTACATATTCTTGTTTACTGTATGTAAACCCTAAAGGGAACATAAACTTTATGATGGCAGAGGGGTTTCTCCTGTATACACAATGCTCAATGCAAATCGCCTGAACAAATGGATGGCTCCTTCTGGCTATTAAGGTCTCAGCTCAAAGGCCTCCTTCTTGGGGAAGTCTTCCCTGGCCATCGTTACCTAATGCCACCTTTCCCTTGATGGCTGTCTATCATATCACCCTCTTTGTTTTGCTTCTAGCACTTTCTACATTCTAAAGTTATCTTGTTTTCTTATTTGTCTTCCCTGCTAAAACGTAGGTCCACGAGAGCTCCAACTTACTCTGTCCTATCCTTTGCTATATCCCCAGCACTAAGAACAGGGCGTGGCACAGAGCAGGTGCTCAGTGAATGCTTCCTAAATGAAGGGAGCACTTTCATGACAAAATCAATTCAAATCCATTGTTTGTTTGCCCTGAATTTTTTAATTTGAAAATTTCAATCTACAGAAAAAAATGAAAGAAATGTACATTCATATACCATTAGCATGAATCCACCAACTGTTTAATTTTGCTAGATTTGTGTGCTCTCTTCTCTGTACTATCTATCAATGTATACACACACACACATCTCTTTCTAGAACCACTTGAAAATAAATCATGACATTTCACCTCTAGATAGTTCAGCATATATTTCTTGAGAATAAGAATATTCTACATAACAAAAATACCATTTTCCTACCCAAGAAAAGTAACGTTGATACAACATTATAAACTAATATTGCAGTCTGTCTATATTCAGGGTCTCTAAATTGCCCCAAGGATGTCCTTTACAGATATTTTTTTTCCAATTTGGGAGCCAAAGGTCACATATTGCATTCATCTGGGACAGTCCCTCATCATTTTTGTCTGTTGTGACAGTGGTGTTTTTAAAAAGTTCAGTCCAACTGTCTTGAAGAATGTCCCATAGAGAATGTCTAGTCATAGGACCAGATGTAAAACTCAATATAACTTATTCTTTTAGTCTATGTGGTTAACTAACCAATTTAATATACAGTGAGTTCATTTGTTCTATTTCTTTAAAATTTTTAGGTTTGCAGCTTTTCATCTTTTTGTCTAAATTTAAATTTTTTGACTATGTAAAACATTTATTTTTGGGGGGATTTTTTAATGTTTATTTATTTTTGAGAGAGAGAGAGAGAGAGAGAGAGAGCGCACAAGTGGGGGAGGGGCAGAGAGAGAGAGGGAGACACAGAATCCAAACGTAGGCTCCAGGTTCTGAGCTGTCAGCACAGAGCCTGATGTGGAGCTCGAACCCACAAATGGAGAGATCATGACCTGAGCTCAAGTTGGATGTTTAACCAACTGAGTCACCCAGGTACCCCAATTATGTAAAACATTTAAATGGTTCAAAAGTCAATATCAAATAAAAATACACACTCAGAAAGTCATTTCCATCCCAAAACTTTTACTCTGTTTTCACCCCCTTTCTATAGGTCACCTTTTTCATAATTCCTTATTTTTCTTTTCTTCTTCTTTTCACAAAATATGCAAATGTGTACGTGTGTATATACTTCTGAGTTATACATACACTTCTGTACATTATAAATATATATTCTTATTTTCCATTTTTTCTTGTACAAAAGGAATAATACTATATGTACTGTATGTATGTGCTCTTTTGCATCTTATTTTTGTTTCTAAAATATATTCTGGAAATTACTCCTTATCAGTTCATGGAGGTCTTCTTTTTTTCTTTCTCATGACTGCCTAGTACGTGGTTATGTGGTTGTACATCTGTGGATAATCTTGTGTGTGTGTTGTTTTGTATTTGTACAAATCCATCATTTTTTAGTGGATTGTTAAGGACTGAATTACACCCCCCACCAAATCCACAGTTTGAAGGCCTAATCCCTAATGTGACCGTATTTGGAGATGGGGTCTTTAAGGAGATAATTAAGGTTAAATGATGTCATAAGGTGAGAACTTGATCTCATAAAAATGGTGTCCTTATAAGAAGAGACACCAGTGCTTTCTCTCTGCACACAGAGGAAAGGCCACATGAGGATACAGTGAGAAGGTGGCCTCCTACGAGCCTCCAGCCTCCAGAACTGTGAGAAAATAAACTTCTGTTTAAGCCACCCAATCTGTGGTATTTTGTTATGGCAGCCTGAGCTAATACATGGGTATTAGAAGAGTCAAATACTGGGGCACCTGGGTGGCTCAGTCGGTTAAGTGTCTGATTTTGGCTCAGGTCATGATCTCAGGTTCATGGGTTCAAGCCCTGCGTTGGTCTCTGTGCTGACAGCTCAGAGCCTGGAGCTTGCTTCGGATTCTGTGTCTCCCACTCTCTCACTGCACCCCCCCCCGCCACTTGTGCTCGCTCTCTCTCTCTCTCAAATAAATAAATATTCAAAAAAAGATGAGTTAACTATTATAGACCTCCCATGTAAACAAACTAAAGATTGATTTAAGAAAAAAATCACTTAAAAAAAAAACTTTAAAAAAGAGACATTTCTGGAGGTCTCTGAGGAGGAAGTAGGGAAGGACCAGCATTCTGTTGGCCACAGAGTAGGTATCAGTTTGCCTGTTAGGTAAAAGTTGTTTTAAACACCAGTGTGAGCCTTCCAGGTGCAGATCCATTAGAGCATCACTTTCTATTCTGACTCACTCTTCTGAAGTTTCAATCATACACGTATCAGTTGTCTTCTTCCAGATTTTGGGCTTGACGTGGGGAAGGGAACTATCTTATTGCTGCTGGGCCCCCGTGAGCAGCCCCCCTGACACAAGGGAAATGTGGAGAGGAATGAAAATAGTGGAGGTTCTAGGGGCACTCAGGGGCCTAGCCTTCTCCGGGTCAGGCGGTGACTTCGTGATGTGTTCTTAATTTTAATAAAGCCGAGTTGAAGATGAAAGAAGCCTTTTACTGATTGGTTTTGCAAAACGTCATCATCCGTCTGATTAATATAAAGACATGTCCTTATCTCCAAACATTTTGACATATCCTGGAAGAAGCAACTACCTGGACATAATCTGTATACAACCAGAGCCTGATGTAAATACTAAGGTTATTGAGTGACCTCCCAAAGGATACCTTTATAGATATTTATACATGTTGGAAAATGCCTATGAAAAGACTCTTCAGTTTCAGTACTTGTACACCAGCTGACAGGAAAGGAGAAGAGACACTCCCCACATCCTCTCCTTCTTTCAGAGCTGCTCAAGATTTAACTACATGGTGAGACTTTCCTTCTCTTTCTGGGGATGCTAGGGTTAGAGACTTGGAAAACATCTGAGCTATTTCCATTTAAGATAACACTAGTAATTTCCAGAGATGTCACTCTAAAACACAGACAGGAAGGCGAGGGCATCGGTAGGTTTCAATGATCAAGGTAAATTTAAATATGAAAAAAGGTCTTAAACTTTTAATAAGAAAGAATGAGAAGAAATCAACTCTTTTTATTTATTGATTTTGGTTGATTTTCATTTAACCATTGAGACCATGAGTACAAGTTTGTTCAGCCCAAGTTAAGGACTTTAGTTTCTTAGGAGAATGCAGATCCCTGAGCTGGACAGAAGGGACCAGAAAGCCTGGGGGACAGCACTGACACTTTTATTATCTATCTATCTATCTATCTATCTATCTATCTATCTAATGTTTATTTATTTTTGAGAGACAGAGTGTGAGTGGTGGAGGGGCAGAGAGAGAGGGAGACACAGAATCTGAAGCAGGCTCCAGGCTCTGAGCCATCAGCACAGAGCCCGACGTGGGACTTGAACTCATGGACCAGACAGCGAGATCATGACCTGAGCTGAAGTTGGATGCTCAACCGAGTGAGCCACCCAGGTGCCCCTAAAAATTTTTTTAACTAAAAAAAATTTTTCCATTTGCAACTACATGGATGGGACTAGAGGGTATTATGCTAAGCGAAATTAGTCAGAGGAAGACAAATATCGTATGACTTCACTCATATGAGGACTTTAAGATATAAAACAGATGAACATAAGAGAAGGGAAGCAAAAATAATATAAAAACAGGGAGGGGGACAAAACATAAAAGACTCTTAAATATGGAGAACAAACAGAGGGTTACTGGAGGGGTTGTGGGAAGGGGGATGGGCTAAACGAGTAAGAGGCATTAAGGAATCTACCCCTGAAATCATTGTTGCACTATATGCTAACTAATTTGGATGTAAATTAAAAAAAAAAATTTTTTTTTTTGAGAGAGAGAGTGTGTGTGCATAAGTAGCAGAGAGGCAGAGGGAGAGAGAGAGAATCTTAAGCAGGCTCCATGCCCGGCACAGTGCCTGACATGGGGCTCAATCTCACAACCATGAGATCATGACCTGAGCCGAAATCAAGGGTCAGATGCTTAACTGACTGAGCCACCCAGGCGCCCCTGATTTCTATGGTTTTATCTTGATTCTTCAACTATATTAAAGCTCTTTGAAGGAAATGATCTTGCTTAATATTTTTAACTTAAGCCCCCAAAGAAGCGGCCTATGAAAGGGTCATGTGTTCCCTTCCTCTGCTTCTATGAACCGTTTTACTTAAGCCACCCTGTCGTTTTGAATATCTGCTTTAAACACACCACACAAACACACCCCAACTCCTCTGAAGGTAATTCTGTATTTCTTTGTACCTTATTCCAGTGTCTCGCATCTTACGCTGTCCTTTAATATAGCTGAAATCCCTCACATGTAGCAGGGATACTATTTCTTCTGTTCTGTGAGTGAGAACATCTGGTCAACATTTACTGTAACAGCCTTTAGGTGGCACGAAGATCCTTTGTTAAACAGAACTTTGAAAGGTCATCGCAGTTCTCTCTATGAGCATCTTGTAAATCTGATGGATTTAACTCACCCCAAAAATCTGCAGAGTTACAAAATTTGTGCTTCAAGCATCTTTTAGTACCCTACCGGTTTCCCCAAACTCTGAAGCTCTTACCCTAAATCCTGGTGTTCTACATTCCTGATCTTCCTGCCTTCCTGTCGTAGGTCACAGTTCAATTCCTGGGCTACTACAGCTTCTTTAGGGAGAAAGAAAATTCTCACACAGTCTACAGTGTCTACTGGGAAGGAAGAAGGGCTGTGCAGACATGAAAACGGCCCTCGTGCTACTTACTGGGCATGAGGCAAGACCCTTAAGCATCCTGTCTTTTAGTAACTTGTCTGTTCTCCCTACCCTTCTCTTTTTGTAAATAATAAGACAAAAGTAATAGATACGTTGGGGGGGTGTCAGAGGCCTCTCTGGACAGATCTCTGAAGTGACTTTGCACACGTAATTCCACTGCAATCCATGTCACTTAACATGGCCTAGCGAACGTGTGTGTGGCTGCTGCTCCCAGAAACCCGCTCTGCCCTACTCCGTTCTGGCTGCTGGTGCCACCTCCGTGAATGGTATCACCTCTACACTGTCTTTAGGAAGACTAACTTGTCATCTGCTTTTGCAAATAAAGAATTAAAAGAGAAATCTATAGAACAAGAATGAAGACTCAGAAATAATGAATCAGAAAAAATGAGTAGCAATAATATTTAATACTCTCCTTTAGAAAGCAGAAGATGAAATGAAATAGTTGTTACTTCAACTGTAATTGTGACCTTCTGTATCCTTCCTTTGATTTTCTTCTAAACACAGGAATCTTTTGTTGGCTAAATCCCAGCATTTTTTTTTTTTTTTTAACCCCTGGGCCAACTTTTTGGCTTGCTTGAGAACAGCTGCCGGTATTTCTTTTTGCTGCCAGTCAGTCAAAAAATGTGCTCACGTTGGAGGCCTGGCTCCGTCCCACCCAGGGTGCTGAATGCATTAACTTTTTCACACACAGTCTTTGCCAGGCTGCACACAGAAGTCCATCTCAGACAGTAAAGCTCACTGAATCATCAGCTAGCTTGGAGTTGGTGCCAATGTCGGTTAGAGAGACTGTCAACATATTTTAGGAGTCTATGTCAAAGTGATAAATTTTACTATATGCACCAAGTTAATAGGAAAAAGAACACTTCTGAAATATCAGGAAACCAAAAGTGCCATTATTTAGCTGCTCCACTCTTGAAAGCAAAAACAACCCAACCCTCAATCTAGCCTGTGATTTGGTTAAAAACCAAAACAAACAAGAATGTAAACATAAGGTATTAACTGATTACTGCCAACAATTTTATTTCACTTTCTTTGTGCTTCTAAGGGCAGCTTTTTTTCTGTTGACATCCACGCACCACTCCAATGCCTGGATCTGATCCATTTTATTAAGAAATCCCTGAATCAATGTCCTGGTTTACAGCGTGTCCAACCAAGAATCCAGGTGTTCTCACCCTAAGAAGGGTGTCTTTCAAAAGCTGTCTGCTTGTACAACTGCACACCCAACAGAAATGTCACGGACACCCCAACAATAGAGCTGCAACCTGAAGCAGCTTGGTGACATTCCAAGTTTTTGAATGGAATGTGAATCCATTAAGATTATTAGGTAACTTTACTGATATCCTCCAATTTGTGCCAAGTGTTAAAGCTGCCAAAGAAAAGACAGAATAAAAACTGACTCTTGGATCCCAACTCTGAGTATTTTGGTATAGAAACTATATTTTCTTGTAACTCATTTAAAAAACACACCATGATTTCACTGTTTTAATTGCAATCTCAGTTTTCAGGAAGCAAAGGGAAACAAGATACATAATCGATGTTTCTCTTCCGTTCGGCTTTCAGCCTAAATGGTCCTGTGCTTTTATTGGCAAAGCAGGGCAGGTAATAACAGTGAACAAGAAACCTATTCTAAGAAGAACTGGCTCAAGTGAAGTACCACTACATCATGAGTGACTCAACCATCTCCTCAAGAGTGATTTACTCTGCAACGATGAAGCCATGCTAATTGGACAATGGCCTGCTGCCAGCTCATGTTGGCATGACCTACAATACCCTTGGCTGACTGCCATTATGTTTCTCTAGCACACTGTTTTTTTTTTTTTTTTTTTTTTTGGTAATCTGGATGGGAAGTGGAAATAATTTTTAAAAACTCTCCCAAGTGCTATTTAACTTCTTATCATGAATTAAAAGTTTAATTAAGAACCCTGTTAAAGGCTCAGGTTCTATGATTAAATATGACAAAATAATAGTTATGATTACTGATCAAGTGAGGAACTTTACAGCTCTGAACTTTGTCTTTAAAGCTATTATTAATTTTAATTGAAATAGCTAAGAGACTCCATAATAGGGGAAAGAAAGAATCGTAAGGGACATTTAATTCATATATACAGAAGAGTTTTAAAACGAATAGGTATGCGGGTAACAATTTTATAAAATGTAATGCAAACAACTTTACTGTCAGAGGCTTTGTTTGAATCCATTAAAAAATGTTAACTACTGCGGTCATCTCATATAGCAATAAATAGGTAGAGTGAAAAGAATCCTTAAACTGGCTTTGAAATCAGGTCACTTAAAAATAATTTTTAAATATGTCTTAGTTTTTGTCAACTCAACTCCTTCTACTATGCCAAAATAGGAGCACGATTCTGCTAAGTTTCTTTAAATAGGACTTACTGGCCTCAGGATTTAAAAAATGTAAGAGGTTTGGAAACAGCTTATGCATTTCAGTTTTAAAATTAGCTATTGCTGTGGCTATTTTCACACCAGATTTCCCTCCCTCTGTATCAGCACCATTGAGCAGCCTTTGGAGATGGAATCACAATAGTATTAGCTCTTCTTTTCATGGCTTTGCTTTATTACACCCCCATTTGAGACTGAGGCCCAGATTTCAGGGCTGGAAGTCACCTTTACGTTACTATAAATAAGTTCTGCCTTCAGGCATTTCAAAATTATCAGCATGATTCTGGGACTTGAAAACTTCTTACTTGCCAGCAAGTAGTTACCTGGAATATTTTGACTTATTATTTATTTGCTTTTTTTTTTCATCTGCTGCCAAGTCTCACTAACGCAACTTGGAAAATTGCACCACAGCTTTTAATGAGGATTCTGAGGTAAGAGCCATTTCATCAGAGAAGACTCTGCTTTCCTTTTATGGGAATAACAACACCTCCTGTTTATATAGCACCATCCTTCCAAGAAGTGTAACATACCACATTTCATTAATCTGAACAGCAGCCCCACAAGTCAAGCTGGTAACCAGTGTCATTACTCCCTACAAACTCATGTTGAAATTGAGGTCATGAAATGCAACTGTTTTTTTCAAAATCCCAAAACCTTCTGAAACGGAGAGCAATAATCTGAATCTTCTGTGATTTGCTTGTGTTCCAGGCTATCAAACAGCCCTGTGGTTCTACAGCTCTTAACTGTCATCTTCTGTGAACTGTTGTAACACCATTTCTGAAAAGTCCGAGAATTCATGAAGGTGAGTATGAGAAGTGAGCTCGCTCTTCTTGGTGAAATTCTACGGTTCTTCCTTTTCCTGACTGGTGTGACTCCCACGGCCTCTCTCCACCTTTCAATCCAAACATCTCTCCTCTCTTTCTGACTAGTAGGATGTATTCATTCTGTCAGACTTCAGAGATCATTCAGTTCAACTCCATCATTTTCAGGTAAGGATGTGCCTTGCTAAGTTGAGTCTGCCCACTTGGTCGGTAGCTCCCATCCTCTTTAAAGTACCTAAGGGCATCTGTTTAGCAATTGGCCTTTATTATTAAGTTTTCTCTCTTTTGCAACATTCCCATAAGCCCAAATATTAATTAGGATGGGCTAGGCTCTGCTGAGGAAACAAACACCAAATCTTAATGACTTAACATAAGGGTTTATTTCTCATTCACGTCAGAGTCTGATTTGAGTCAGATGGATCTTCTCCAACAGTGACTCAGGGATCTGGGCTGCAGTTCCAACATCTTGGCGTTCTTAGAGTTCTTTGACACCAGTTAAATGGATGGGAAAGAACATGAAGAACTCATACCTACTTTTAACTGTCTCAGACCAGAAGGGACCCATGACTTCTACTCATATTTCTTTCGCTGCATCTAGTTACATAGCACTCCTGATTGTAAATTTGGTCTTCCTATGCGTCCGGGAAAGAAAGGAAAATTGACTGATCATCTTTACCACAGAGTGCAAACATGCTGGGATTCCTTCCTACTTAAAACACACACACACACACACACACACACACACACACACACACACACACACCCCAAATAAAGCCTTCGACACCATTTACCTCCAGCTGCTGGCCCATTTCTCTGCTCCTTATAACTAGAAAGGCCTAAAAAATGTAGCCTGCACTAGCTTTTTCAAATTCCTCTCTTCCAATTCTCTTCAGAACATAATCACATTGGATTTTGATCCCTCTGTTCCCTCAAAATGCTCAATGAAATCATAAATGGCTTCCAGACTGCTAGGTGGTCAATTTTCAGCCTTCATCTTAGCTGACTATTGGCATCATTTGACAAAGTTAATTACTCTCTCCTCCTTGAAATGCTTTCTTTATCTGGCTTCCAGCATACTATATATGTCTGCTTTTCCTTCTATCTTAATGCTTATTCCTTCTGGTCTACTATGCTGACTCCTCTTTCTCTCTCTGACTTCTTGATTCTAGAAAGCCCCAAGGCTCAATCCTGGTACCTCTTTGTTTTTCCTTCCCTACCTACACTGGTTCCCTTGGTGATTGTATTTTGTCTTGTGGCTTTCAATATCACCAATAATCTGGTATTAAAACTTCTATCTCTAGGCTGGAGTTGTCCCATGAATTCCAACCGTGATATCCTACCGTATACTAGACATCTCTACTTTGATGTTAACACACATCTCAAACTTAATGTGTATGGAACAGAACTCCTATTCCCATTCCTACCACTTGAAACCTACTCCTTCCAGTCTTCACCAATTCCAGTTAATGGCAACTCCATTCTTTCAACAGTTCAAACCCCAAACCTTGGAGTTATCTTTAACTCCTTTCTTTTCTTTCCATCCTATATCCATTCTCTAAGGGAATCCCATTATCTCTTCCTTAAAAATATCACCAGGATCTGACATGGATCATCACTACTAGTATCACTCTGATTTAATCCAATGTGTTGTGCCTGGGTTGTTGCCTTAGCATCTTGCTTTTGCCTTTGCCCTCTCTTTTAATCTATATTCATATAGCAGTCAGGATGATCTCCTGTGAAACCCTCCATTGGCCTCCCAACTCATTCCAAGAAAAGGTGATGTATCTAAGAGGTGCACAGCCTGGCACTGTTACTGGACAGGCCTCCTTCCACTCTACCACTTGCTTATTCTGTTACTTTGTGTAAATCATGCCAAGCCCATTCCACCCTCTGGGCCCTTCCCTTGCTATTCCTTCTGTCTAGATCACCCAGATGTCAGCATGGCTGGCTCTCTCACCTCCTTCAAGTCTTTACTCAAAGTCATCCCCTCTAAAAAATTCCTTTTTTGACCATCTTTATCTATCTATCTATCTATCTATCTATCTATCTATCTATCTATCTACTTACCCACCTACCTATTTATCTATCTACTTATTGAGTATAGTTGACACACAATGTTACATTAGTTTCAGGTGTACAACATGATGATTCAACAAGTTCATACACTATACTACGTTCACCACAAGTGTGGCTACCATCTGTCATAATGCAATGCTATTGCAATGTCATTGTTGGCCACTCCTTAACATCCTTCTGTTTTATTTTCCTTAATAGTATCTACCCAAGTACATATTATATTTATTTATTTTCCGTCTCTTTTCCTTCTCCCTCACTGGAATATAAACTCAGTTTTGTTCACTAAGTTTACCCAATAGCTAGAACAGTGCTTCCTGGTAAATAATAGGGCCCTGATAAATATTTGTTCAATGAATGAAAAGATGAATGTGGAAACAGAAGTCCAAAGAGGCTGACTGGTTTGGTAAAGACTTTACATGAAGTTAGTGAAAAGGTTCAGACTGTGGTTTTTCCAGATCCTCAGGGCTGATGTTGCTTAAATCTAAAACTTTTCCTATTACTCTTCTTCAGAGGTTTGTCCAGGTAGTGAATGGGGTGATGCTATAGGGCTGGCTCCGTGCTCTGGGGTGGGTGAGTGTTTTATTCTTCTTATCCTG
The DNA here is from genome assembly GCF_018350155.1 of Leopardus geoffroyi. Taxonomy (NCBI): domain Eukaryota; kingdom Metazoa; phylum Chordata; class Mammalia; order Carnivora; family Felidae; genus Leopardus; species Leopardus geoffroyi. The sequence goes on from NC_059332.1 coordinate 80,831,190, forward strand.
GTCACATACCTCAATTACTGTTTCCCATCAATTCTCACCTCCCCCAAAGTTACAGTCAGACTAAGAATGCTGTTGACATCCTGTGCTATATATAGTGTTAAATACTTTCTGTAGTATTACACACTGAAAAGACTGTCCAAAGATAATCATGACTATCTTATTGCTTCTTTAAAAGACTGGACCTAAGCCATCCCAGATACATTAACAGCTTTCATCTCCTCTAAAAACTTTCAGGCAAGAAGATTCCATAGTTTCCTTATTGTTCTCTGTACTAGGCAATACTACTGCAAGAACATTCTTTATTGTGCCCTGTGGTTAAGACTTAACAACAAATACCTTTGCTTCAGAATCCTTCTGGGTCAGTTTTCCTTTTTGTTTAGCCCTGAAAAAAATGAGATCTGCCCTAAAATGTTGAGAGGGAGGGAGATGGGGGGGGGGAGAGAGAGAGACTGAGAGAGAGAGAGAGAGAGAGAGAGAGATGTGAAAGAGAGAGAAGGCAAAAGACAGAGATAGAAAGTGAATGAACCAAAGTTTGAGATATACTTATACCTAGGAAAGCATATGGTCTGCCTGAAAGGGCATACTGACCCCTACCCAATAGCTATTCTCTGCATGAACCTTTCCTCTTCTCTAGAGAGTGAAAAACACCATGGGTAGTAAACCCAAAGAAAAGTGGTGGCGTTTTGGCAATAACCTTTTTTCCTCCCCTTGTTTTAAAAATATTTATTTATTTTTTTACAAATAAAAATTATATATACTTAAGGTATATAATGTGACATTTATACACACACACATACACACTGTGAAATGATCACCATAATCAAGCTAATTAACATATCTGTCACCTCGCATGCTTATCATTTGTGTGTGTGTATGTGTGTAGTGAGAACAACTGAGATCTATTATCTTAGCAAATTTCAATTATATAATACATTATTATTAACTGGTCACCATGCTATATATTAGGTTTCCAGAACTTACTCATCTTATAACTGAAAGTCTGTACCCTTTGATCAATATTTCCACTTTTTCCCTCCCACCTCCCCAAGCTTCTGATAACCACCATTTACTCTCTGTTACTATCCTTTGACTTTTTTTTTTTAGATGCCACATATAGTGAGATCCTGCAATATTTGTCTTTCTATGTCTGGCTTTCACTTAGCATAATGTCCTCCAGGTTTACTCATGTTGCGGCAAATAGCAGGATTTCTTTCCTTTTTGAGACTGAATAAGACACATGCATACCACCTTCTCTTTATCCAGTCATCTGTCAATAGACAAGTTGTTTTCATATCTTGACTGTTGTCAATAATGCTGCAGTGAACATGGGAGTGCAGATATCTCCTCGAGATAGTGATTATATTTCTTTAAGATATATATCCAAAAGTGGGATTGCTGGATCACATTGTAGTTCTATTTTTAGTGTTTTGAGGAACCTCCATCCTATCTTCCACAGTGGCTGCACCAATTTACATTTCCACCAGCAGTGCAAAAGGGTTCCCTTTTCTCCACATCCTCACCCATACTTGTTACCTTTTGACTTTTTGATAATAGACCTTGGCAATAACCTCTTAACAGCCGCTCTTCCTCTGGCATTCTGGGAGGGAGCCAAGCAGTCCCATAAGGGCAGGGTTGATATGCAAACCCACAGTGGGCTCCATGTCTTCACAGGAAGCACACCCCATCCCTGCCCTCTGTACTTGACATGCCATAAGACTGAACTTCATGACTGTGATGCCATCCAGCATGGTTGGCATCCAGCCCAAAATGGTCTCCAGGACTACAGCTAAGGAGGTGTTTGTTGAGCCAGCTTTAATACTAATGAGCAGTGGAGTAATGGCCTTGCAATGCTTGGCACATCGACCACTTTCTCTTCATCTGTAAGCACAAAATACACTTACTAATTATAAATTAAATGATCTGTTTTATTATTTAACTAAAGTACTAAGTACAATGCCTTATGTTCTACTATTTGCTGATACACATTCTTGGGTGTGTTTTTCAAAAGGGAGCCAACACTCAAGTCATGTAAACTCTAGGGACTATCTGTCATTCCATTTTTAGAAAAAAAAAAAAAAAAAAAAAAAAAAACCCAGAAAAGAAAAAGAGAAGAGCAAGACATTTCAATTACTTCTTGACTTCCAGAAGGGGACCTCTATTTTTGTTTCTCACCCTTTTATTTTAGAGGCTATACTGGGCACTGTGAGTGGCTCTAATTTGCTGGTAATCACATTGCCCATCAGGAGTCACGTTTTTGGGGTAGAACTGCACAACTGGACAACCAGAGACCAGAGCTGGCTTTGACCTAGACTGACCGTGGGGCAGCAGTATGTATCTGGAAGTTTTGTAGTCCAAAAAAGAGCTTTCAGGCACGGCCATGAGGGGTCCCTGAGAAGCACAGAGGCTGGCTGGTCAGGAAGTGTAAGGTGGGCCAAGTGTGAACAAGGCTGGGACAGACCAGAAGTTGATTTGAACTTGGGGACAGGATTATGATGAGGTTTAAAAATTTCCAAGGAGCTAACAAAAAAAATTTTTTTTAATGTTTATTTACTTTTGACAGAAAGAGACAGAGCATGAGCAGGAGGGGCAGAGAGAGAAAGAGACACAGAGTCTGAAGCAGGCTCCACGCTCTGAGCTGTCAGCACAGAGCCTGATGTGGGGCACGAACCCACGAACCATGAGATCATGACTTGAGACGGAGTTGGATGTTTAACTGACTGAGCCACCCAGGTGCCCCTCAAATGTTTTTTCTTACGTTATATGAACCAAATGCCAATTAGTTCCAAGCAACTACTTTCCAAGGTAATGTTTGGGATGTTTGCTTATTTGCTACTTAATTCAAATTCTAAAGTCATTCACTGAACCAAGTGGACAATGCTATAGAGCCTGCAAGGACATTTCAGTGTGCACATAGGAAAGAAAAACAATGCTTAGCACTTGGGGCCACAGGAGGGTGCTCTGAGCAGAGGGAGCGGGCTCTTTAGGAAGGAGGCATTAGGAACAATTATAGACCCACAAAGGAAAATGCCAACTGTGGCTGGTTTGCCTGCCCTATCAGCAAGATACTCAAAGCTGGGTTACTGACAATATAAATCCATGTTTCATAGGAAGGAAAAAAAAATCTAGTTATATCTGAAGGTTTCAGGTACATGAGCAACCAGAAGGTTTTAATGGTTTGGAAATGCAGATAATGTAGAAACAGCGATCATTTTCATGACTAAGAAGAAAGAAAATCAACACATAGCAAATTCCCACTTAGCTGGAATACAAACAATCAAAAAGGCCAAACAGCAGATTTTTGTGTGATGTCTATATAATGTACCTCTTGCTTTAAAGAGTCCCTAATACCAAGGAAATAAGTGATTATCAGGGATTTGATCTAAAGAAACTTAGTTATGCCATATGCATTTATATCCTGATTTCCTTTAAATTTTACTGTCTTGTTACTGTAATATGATAAATAACTCAAGGATTTCAGAGTGTGAGGAGTTTTTATAGGTAGAAACCGGAGCTCAGAGAGGTTAAGTGACTGGATCAGGATCCCACAGCTAACTAGGGGCAGGCCAGGGCTTTTGGGCACACAGTCAAGGAAGTCTAGAGGTGGGGCTGTCAACGAAGAGAGACTAAATTACATAAAATATGATTTTCATTTATAAATATATTTTAATATAACCTTTTTCTTTAAAATTTTTTTTAACGTTTATTTATTTTTGAGACAGGGAGAGACAGAGCATGAACGGGGGAGGGTCAGAGAGAGAGGGAGACACAGAATCTGAAGCAGGCTCCAGGCTCTGAGCTGTTAGCACAGAGCCCGACGTGGGGCTCAAACTCACGGACCATGAGATCATGACCTGAGCCGAAGTCGGACACTCAACTGACTGAGCCACCCAGGCGCCCCTTTAATATAACCTTTTTTTTGAAAATCAGTAAAAAACATAAATGAAGTAGCTCTCAAAAAGATACAGATAATAAATAAACTATAAGCCACACCTTCTCCCCAAGACCATTCTGGATAACTGGAAGTTTCCCAAATATTTGCAGGGAAGTCCAGAGTTGGAATAAATTGCAAGGCATTCTTGGTGCCCATCTAGAGAAGAAAGAGTCTTACATTTGATGAATGCCTACTATGCGATAGAGACCATGCTGAGAAATTTTATGTTTATCGTCTCACCTAATGACAGGTTAAGTGTTCACCCAATTGACCTGGATGAGGAAACTCCAGCTCAGGATCACACCATTCCTTGGCCTTCCTCCATTACTTGGTACATAAACTTCCCTCCCTACACCAGTCCCAATTACCAATTTGTCCTTTTGCTTCTAGTATTGGGATCTTTCTACTTAAGATTTCTTAGGGGTGTGAAGAGTGATACTGGAGCCTTTCATGTGGGTACATAAAAAAGAATAGTAATGTGAAAATGTTGAGTGCTTATGCAATCCTTGCTATCAGCTGGCCACTCTCCTGCTCTGCAGGGTTAACAGCAGATGTTTAACAAGGGACTGGATCTGGTGACCACCCTCCCCTCCAAGCCCCCATGACTTGTTTGCATATTTGTTTCTTATGTTGAATTTGGATGCCTTTCTGTGGAGCAGGTGCTTGCTCCACTGCTTCCTAGTGTCTTGTACACAACCTGCTTTAATTTATTTATATTATTTTCCAGGCCTCTGGAGGCATTTGGATTTGTGAGCCCTGGGATTTAATGCTAGTTTTACTCATTAGCACCTCACATCAGGGTCATAGGGTCTCTGGCTTCTTTCAGAGTTGCTGTGAAAAGCTGCTGAGTTGCTGTGGGTCACTGCGCAACCCTGGAGCTCTGTTCGCATACGCTGTGGATTTGAGTTGTACCTTGGGAAATTGTGCAGTGCACAGCCTGGCCCTAGTGTTACACACTGTGTAGATGCACAAGGGAAGATTCTGGACCTGAACACAAAGTGTAAGGCTACTCAGTGTTACCCTTGGTCCCATGTAAATGAAGGGGAGGTAAGATGATGGAGGCAGCGGGGTCCTTGGGTGGCTCAGCTGGTTGAGTGACCAACTTCGGCTCAGGTCATGATCTCATTGTTTGTGGGTTCAAGCCCCACGTCATGCTGTGCACTGACAGCATGGAGCCTGCTTTGGATTCTCTGTCTCTTTTTCTCTCTCTGCCCCTCCTCCACTTGTGCATGTGTGCGTGTGCTCTCTCTCCCTCTCTCTCAAAAACAAATAAACATAAAAAAAAAAAAACCAACAGGGGCTATCAGTTGGACTATGTCCAAGTTACTCCTACCAAAAAAAAATAAAAAAAAAAAGACTATAGAAATAGAGGAACTGTATCCACAGTTTGAAGGGTGACCAATTTAATATTCTGTCATTATGAAGCCCATCTTTTGAGTTCGTCCAGCTTAGGCTGTCTAGCTGAATGAATGTCAACTCTCAACAGAATGAGTCCAGCTACTAGTGTCCCTAAAGTACAGACATAACTGTGCTCACTGAAGTAATTAAGAAACATGAGTAGGGTATTTTCAACAATGGTGAGAAAAGCAAGTTTACACTTCTTAGAATCCTACTATATTAACTGTGAAAATTACTGACTCCTTTAACTTTTCCCCCAAGCAAGGAATGCGCTGTGAATACTTTCATTCTTTTACTCTCAAGGGAAATCAAGTGCTCCTTCAACCATCTGAAAGAGAAAAATCATAGCCACAAGTCCCAGTGACTCAGATCGCACATCCAGGACTGTAACAAACTTTGGCTATACTACTCAAAACCTGAAGAGTAAGTGAACTAGAAACTATGAATGACTGTGACATTCAGTTCCCTTCAAGAAAGACACTCTGCTCCGATTCATGCCTCTGAGATTTTAAATGCATCACATAGAAACTGGCTACGCCACAAACCTAACAGTGTTGGTGACTTGGACATCAAGCCCTTGGGCAGGAATGTGGGCCAGGGTCCACCTTCTAGCTCCTACTTAGACAACTGTCTATAAGTCAGTAAGCCTCCACGAGCAGCCACACAAACAAAGCAAACTACTATACCTCCTCAGGCAAGCTGACCACCAAGTCATTTTTCGTCTGTCCAACCAGCGCCTGCCAGAAGTATTCACTGCATGCGGCCAGCACAGCCCGGTGGGCCCGGAACTCCTTCCTTTCCACGATCAGAGTCACGTCACAGAGAATATCCTTTTTCCGTTGGTCATTGAGGCCCAGGAGGATGTTGGTGCAGTGGACTGTGGACTCATACACATACATGGGGGAGTCAGGCTTCTCATCCACAGACATGCCGTTCACACCCTGAAAGAAAGAAAGGCATAGCTACCTGAGTCGGATACAGAAGGTGAGAAGAACATCATGGTTCCTGTGTCTCACTGCCATGAGCTAGGCAAAAGGGAGAATTGTCCATTAGCATATTCATGATCAGCATAATGAGCTCACAAAACATATCTGGAAAGTCACATTCAACAGCTGACTTTTATACTTTCCACTTACTGGATCCTTTTACTTTATGGAAAACAAAGCCAAGTCTCTTAATAAAACACCCCATACATTTAAAACACATACGCACTCTAAAACTTGGTAGTTTTGATTTTGTTAGCCAACTGGAGAGGAACTTCCACATATGCATAGTCCCAATTCAAGTATTAATTGAGCTTTGTGTTAAGGGGAAATGAATCATTTTAAAGTATCTGCAATGCCCTCTTGATGAAGTACATGTAAGCTCCTAGGTTGATATTTGGCTAAGATGCCAACCAGAATAGATATCTGATCACAAGACACAATTTAACAAGTGAGGTAAACTGTATGTGTTCCAAAGTGTAGATATGGCCAGCTATTGCAATTGCCCTCTGCCACTTTAAGACAAAGCAGAGCGAACATCATGCTACTGTTGCACATGAAAATCTCTTGAAAAGAATTGTGTGTCATTATCCCAGCAGACTGGATATTTATCCTGATGAAGGAAACACAATATATCACATTAAGAGTCACAAGAAAGATGTATTCCACAGTGAAGATTACTTTTACAAAAGGGTTCTTTGCTGTAAGAAGTGTCCACTGATGCACTTTAAACAATAGCATCTGTAACTAATTTGCATAACATAGTTTTCCAGTAATGTCTTCTACTAGTATGGATTCCAATAAAGTTTTACTTTCTTTTTGGCTTCATTCTTATTTTAATAACTTTAACACACAATAAACTACATGTATTTATAGTGGGTGGTTTGATAAGTTTGGCATATAGCCACAACCGTGAAACCGTTAATCATGATCAAGAGAGGGAACATAGGCTTCACGACCAAAAAGTCTCTTTATGCCCCTGAATAGTCCCTCCCTCCCACCTCTCTGTGGTCCACCCCCTTGAAACAACAGTTTTGCTTTTTGACACTATATATTAGTTTGCATTTTCTGTATCTTATATAAATGGAATCATACAGCTTATATTCTTTTATGTCTGGCTTCTTTGACTCAGCATAGTTATTTTGCAATTCATTCATGTTGCTGCATGCATCAAACATTTGTTCCTTTATTGCTGAGTAGCGTTCCATCGTATGGATACAGCACAATTTTTTATCCATTCATCTACTGGCAGAAATTTGGATGTTTCCAGTTTGGGGCTATTACAAACAAAGCTGCTCTGAGTTAGTGTATAAATCTTTGTATGAACATGCTTTCATTTCTCTTGTGTAAATTCCTAGGGGTAAAACGGATGGATCATTTGGTATATGTAACTCTAACTTTTTTTTAAGTTTATTTATTTAATTTGAGAGACAATGAGCAGGGGTGAGGCAGAGAGAAAGGGTGGTGGTCAGAGGATCAGAAACAGGCTCCATGCTGACAGCACAGAGACCAATGCAGGGCTCAAACTCACAAACCGAGAGATTATGACCTGAGCCGAAGTCAGTTGCTTAACCCAATGAGCCACCCAGATGCTCCTGTAAGTCTATTAAAAAGTGACTGTCCCTGTTTTATACAGTGGCTGTATCATTTTGCATTTCAACAGCAGAGTATGAGTTCCAGCTCTTTCACATCCTTGTCGCCACTTGTTATACTCAGTCTTTCTAATTTTGGCCATTCTAATAAGTATTCTGTTATATCTCTTTGTGGTTTTAATTTGTTTTCCTCTAATGACTAAAGATGCTGAGCATCTTTCATGTGCTTATTTGTCATCAATTTACCTCCTCTGGAGAGATGTCTATTCAGATTATTTGCCCATTTTCTATTGGGTTGTTTCCTTGTTATTGAGTTTTGAGCATTCATTATATATTCTGGATACAAGTCCTTTATCAGATATGTGATTTGAAAGTACTTTCTCCAAGCCTGTAGCTTGTCTTTTCTTTCTCTGAATAGTGTGTTTCAAAGAGCAGAAAGTCTTCATCTGAAGAAGACCAATCAAGCAATTTTTCTTTTATGGATCATGCTTTTGGTGTCATATCTTAAAAAAAAAAAAACTTGGCTTAAACCAAGGTCACATCTTCTGTACCTAATTTATACCTAATATATATATTTTTAATTTTTTAAATGTTTTATTTATTTTTGAGAGATAGAGAGAGACAAAGCATGAGTAGGGGAGGGGCAGAGAGAGACAGAGACACAGAATCTGAAGCAGGCTCCAGGCTCTGAGCTGTCAGCACAGAGTCGGATGTGAGATCATGACCTGAGCTGAAGTCAGACGCTTAACTGACTGAGCCACCCAGGTACCCCTATACCTAATATTTTTAATGCAATTACAAATAGTTTTGCTTTTTAGTTTAAATTCATGATTTTTCATTGCTACTATAGAGTAATGCAAATGATTTTTGTGTATTGATCTTATATCCTGCAGCTTTGCCTAACTTATTAATTCTCATAGGCTTCTTTCTTTCTTCCTTCCTTCCTTCCTTCCTTCCTTCCTTCCTTCCTTCCTTCCTTCCTTCCTTCCTTCCTTCCTTCCTTTCTTTCTTTCTTTCTTTCTTTCTTTCTTTCTTTCTTGGTACATAACATAGATTTTCTACATAGAAAATTATGTTATCTGTGAATGAAGACATTTTACTTCCTTTCCAATCTGAACGATTTCAACGTCTTTTTCTTGCCTTACTGCATTGTCTAGAGCCTCTAGTGCAATGTTGAATAGAAGCAGTAAGAGCAAACATCCTTGCTGATGTTAGGGGAACACTTTGTCCTTTCACTGTTATTTTTGATGGTAACTATAGGTGCTTCACAGACGCCCCTATTAAGTTAAGGAAGTTTCTTTCAATTCCTAGTTTGCTGGGAATTAAAAAAAAAAAGATCAGGAATGGATGGTGGATTTTGTTAACTGTGTTTTCTGCATGTATTGAAGTAATCACATAGTTTTTCTTAAGATGTTAATATGAATAATATGATTGATTTGAGTATTAAATCAATCTTACATCTCTAAAATAAACTCCACTTGACCCTAATGTACTTTTCTTGCTATACATTGTTGGATTCATTTTTCTAACATTTTGCTAAGAATTTTTGCATCTATGCTCAGTAGGATATTAATCTGTAGTTTTCATATATTTAATTTTTTCTTAAAAAAATTAATTTATTTAAATTCAACTTAGTTAACATACAGTGTAGTATTGGTTTCTCATATATATTTTTAATCAGGGTAATGCTGGTCTCACAAAATGAGTTGGAAAGTATTTCTTCCTCTTTAATTTTCTAGAAGAGTTCTTGTAGAATTGGTATCATTTCTTCCTTAAATATTTGGCAGAATTTACCTGTGAAGTCACCTTGACCTGGAATTTTAACTACAAATTCAATTAAAAAAATTGTCGGGGCACCTGGGTGGCGCAGTCGGTTAAGCGTCCGACTTCAGCCAGGTCACGATCTCGCGGTCCGTGAGTTCAAGCCCCGCGTTGGGCTCTGGGCTGATGGCTCAGAGCCTGGAGCCTGTTTCCGATTCTGTGTCTCCCTCTCTCTCTGCCCCTCCCCCGTTCATGCTCTGTCTCTCTCTGTCCCCCCAAAAATAAATAAACGTTGAAAAAAATTGTCATATTCATTATCAAAAAGTTGTACATAATATTTTATTATTTTCCTTTTAATATCAGAATCTATATTGATGCTCACATTTCTGATATTGGGAATTTGTGTCACCTTTCTTTTCTGATCAGTTCAGCTAGAGGTTTATACACTGAATCAATATTCAAGGAACTAGTTTTTTGTTAAGTTGATTTTCTTTATTGTTCTGTTTTCTCTAACATTGATTTCTCCTCTCATTGTTGTATCATTTCTTCTGCTTACTTTAGGATTTAATTTGCTCTTCTATTTATATTACATTTATTATTTTTAAAATTTTATTTTAATTCCAGTATGGTTAACATACACTGTTACATTAGTTTCAGATATAAAATATAGTTATTCAACAATTCTATACATTACTCAGTGCTCATCATGATAAGTGTACTCTTAATCCTCTTTACCTGTCTCACCCATTCCCCCTCTGATAACCATCAGTTTGTTCTCTATAGTTAGGCATTTGTTTTTTGGTTTGTCTCTTTTTTATTTTGTTCATTTGTTTTGTTTCTTAAATTACACATATGAGTGAGATCATATGGTATTTCTTTCTCTGACTTATGTCACTTAGCATTATACTCTCTAGATCCATCCATGTTGTTGCAAATGGAAAGGTTTCATTTTTTTTTATGGTTGAGTAGTATTTCATCACACACACACACACACACACACACACACACACCACATCTTCTTTATCCATTCATCTGTCAATGGACACTTGGGCTGCTTCCATAATTTGGCTATTGTAAATAGTGCTGCAATAAACATAGGGGGGCACATATCCTTTTGAATTAGTGTTTTAGTATTCTTTCAGTGAATACCCAGTAGTGGAATTACTGGACCATATAATTGTATTTTTAAATTTTTTACTAACCTCCATACTGTTTTCCACAGTGGCTATACCAGTTTGCATCCCCACCAGTAGTACATTAGGGTTTTTTTTTTTTTTCCCACATCCTCCCTAACACTTGCTGTTTCTTGTGTTTTTGATTTTAGCCACTCTGACCGATGTGAGGTGTTATTCCATTGTAGTTTTGATTTGCATTTCCCTGATGATGAGTGATGTTGAGCATCTTTTCATGTCTGTTGGCCATCTGGATGTTTTTGAATAAATGTCTGTTCGTGTCTTTGGCCCATTTTTAAATCAGATTATTTGTTTTTTGGGCGTTGAGTTTTATAAGTTCTTTATATATTTCAGATACTAAGCCTTTATCAGATAAGTCATTTGAAAACATCTCTTATTCAGTAGATTGTCTTTTAGTGTTGTTGACTGTTTCTTTTCCTGTGCAGAAGTCTTTTATTTGGATTAGTCCCAATAGATTATTTTTGCTTTTGTTTCCCTTGCCTCAGGAGATATATCTAGAAAAATGCTGCTAAGGCTGATGTCAGAGAAATTACTGCCTGTGCTCTTTTCTAGGATTTTTATGGTTTCAGGTCTCAAATTGAGGTCCTTAATCCATTTTGAGTTTATTTTTGTGTATGGTGTAAGAAAGTGGTCCAGTTTCATTCTTTTGCATGTAGCTGTCCAGTTTTCCCAATACCATCTATTGAAGAGACTTTTTCCCATTGCATATTCTTGCCTTCTTTGTCAAAGATTCGTTAACCATTAATTTGCTCTTCTTTTCCTAGTTTCCAAAGGTGGAAGTTGAGATAATTAATCTGAGATCTTTCATCTTTTCTAATAAAAGCTTTAGTACTATACATTTCACTCTAAGTAATGCTTTAGCAGCATCTCACAAATTTTGAAATGTTTTTATGTTCATTAATTTTAAAAGCCTTCTAATTTTCCTTTTGATTTCTTCCTTGATGTATACATTATTTGAAAATGTTATTTAGTTTCCAAATGTTTGAAGGAGATTTAAGATATCTTTCTCTTACCGTTTTCTGATTTATTTATTTATTTAAAAAAACACCTTTTTTTTAAATTTTTTTTTTCAACGTTTATTTATTTTTGGGACAGAGAGAGACAGAGCATGAATGGGGGAGGGTCAGAGAGAGGGAGACACAGAATCGGAAACAGGGTCCAGGCTCTGAGCCATCAGCTCAGGTCGTACTCAGCTCAGGTCGTACTCAGGATTCATGAGTTCAAGCCCCACATCAGGCTTGCTGCTGTCACAGCACAGCCCACTTCAGATCCTCTGTCCCCCTCCCCTCTCTCTGCCCCTCCCCGGCTTGTGCTCTCTCAAAAATAAATAAAAATGTTTAAAAAAAGATATCCAATTACTCCTCTAACTTTTTGAACATTTGGAATACTGTTATAATAACTAATTCTGTTAATTCCAACATCTGTGTCAGTTCTGGTTTAGTTCTGATTGATTGATATTTCTCTTCATTATTAGTCATATTTCCCTGCTTTTATGCATGCCTGGACAGTTCTGATTGAATGCCAGACATTGTGGATTTTACCTTGTTGGATGCTTGATGTTTGTGTGTTCTTATTAACATTCTTAAACTTTGTCCTAGGACTCAACCCCTTGAATTATGGGTTTTCTAGTCTGGCTGATAGGAATGTGTACTATTCCTGATCCTCTGTGAGCTCTGAGTACTGTTCCTTCTAATTGTTTTGGGTGACTGTTTTCCCATTTTTGGTATTTTTCTAACACACATATGCTAATGAGTACTCTGCAGAATATTTAAGGAAACCCTCTGCAGATCTCTGAAGTTTTCTCTCTGTGAAGCTCTCTCTTCTTTGCTACTCTGCTTTCCAAAGTATAGCCACCACACTCTCTCCAGACTATTAGCTCTGTCTCCTTAGCTCAGGAGTCAGTCAAGATCTTCTTTGGTTTCTCTTTCCCCTGTCATTGTCTGGAAACACTCTCAAAACAGTAAGGTGGGCTCAGCTTATTCTCCTTCTTTTAGAGATCAATGTCCTTTGTTGCTTTGTGTCCAATGTCTTGAAAAGCATTGTTTGATATATTTTATGTTTTTATAGTTGCTTCAGGTGGGAGTAAATTTAGAAAATCTGGTACCTGTTATTCCCTCTTGGCTGGAAGTAAAAATCCTTGATTTAGTCTTTATGTTATAGGTACACCAAATATGTTACAAATAATAATTTATCACATTGCTAAACATACAGTGTAAACTTCACTTACTATAAATGAGGATTTGTAATACCTACTTACAAAAATATTTCTGCAAAAAAGAAATTTTAGTTCTTTGTATTACAATAAAAGATGAACTATCTGTAAGCTTTATTTTCTGGAATCATTTTTTGTGCAATAAGCACAGCTTTTTATTTATTATTATTTTTAAATGTTTATTTATTTTGAGAGAGAAAGCGAGAGAGAGAGTGAGCATGTGCATGCAAGGAGGGAGGGGCAGAGAAAGGGAGAGGGAGAGAATCCCAAGCAGGCTTCATGCTCAGTGCGGAGCCTGTGCAGGGCTGGATCTCACTACCACAAGATCATGACCTGAGCTGATATCAAGAGTCGGACACTTAACCAACTGAGCCACCAAGGCACCCTGAGAATAGCATTTTAAATGAGACAATTCAGTTACAATGACCATTAAGCCATGGAATAAACCTGAATTTACATGGCTTTTGTCTTTGTGACTAGTTAATTGCTCCTAAATTCTTTTTTTAGTAAGAAGACAAATATTTCCTATCCTGGCTTCTTTTACATGAAATGCTTCCAGGATTTTCTTATCTCCCATATAGGGTCTCAAGTCTGATTTATTTTCTCCATTCTTAGTTCACAAATTATTACTCTTTTTCCAATCACATTCAGTTTTCTCAATCAGTCTATGGAAATTTGTTTATTTATTTACTCATTTAAATCACAATGGCTTACATATAGCAGGCAGTATTCAAAACTAGGTGGAAAAATTAATGTTCTACAATGTAAATGTTATACTCAATTCATAAGAAGGAGGAGATTTATAAGAGATAGTTCATTTTTCCAATCCATTTGTTGTGTAATTGATATTAATGCACTTAACACCAAGAAGCCAGAAGCTTGCTATAAAGGATTCAAAGTCTACACAAAATGAAAGAAAATCCAAAGAGAAATGAAAGTGAAGTGCAGCGGAAAGAGGAATATACCAGGGATCCAGATCTTTTCATCCGGCTCTGGCACCGACCAGCTTTGTGGATTCTGGATAAACTGTCTAAATTTCTCTGGACCTGCTTCCATATTTGTAAAATGAAAAATCTGAACTAGAGGGTCAGCAAAGTTCTTACATATCTACAATTCTAGGAGTCTTAGAGTCTATAAAATACCATATTGGTCACACAAAGTGGGTCACTGTTATTGTAGTTGAGAGAAGCTAGCTTTCTTTGACCTTATAAAGACCATTTATATATCTTCTTTTATTGTTGTTGATGTTGAATGGCTTAAAAAAAAAACCCTACCTCTGAAGAGGTGGTTACAGGGAATGGGGTAGACAATATGCAGGGAAAAAACCAATGCCTTTTTGGAGAGAAGGAACCATAATCCCAACCCCTGCTCTCACAGGTTCCAAGTTAGGAAGGTCTGTCTGGATACACTATGATATCCCTGAGTAAATGGAGGAGAACAAGTCCCTTGAGGTGAAATTACCTTTCAGAAATGGAGAATCCAAATCTAGGAAGACATTTGGTGCAACATGTAGAGCTGATGCTATTAGCTCTTTCAGTTCTGGACATCTTAGCCCATAGGTTTATTCTGGGAACCATGGCTGAGTAAAGGAGTATAAACTAAAAGAATATGTCACCCGGGAACCCAAAGTGCAGTTTCACTGAGGTCCGAGTGGGGGCCTGACTGCTATAGAGCAGCACTGGGTAAGGGTCTACCCTACTAGGTGGGGAGAAGTCCTAAATAGTGGTGAAGCCAAGGCAGTGGGTGGACTCTCAGATTCCATTTCACAAGCAAGATGGTTTCTTTCTGGCTTTAAGACAGCTGGGCAGAGGGGGCTCATGAAATGACTCAATATCCTGCTAATAGGGCAGGTTTGGGAAAATAAAGGGGTTGTAGCAATTTATGCTCCCCGAGTCAATGAAGAGGCTATGAACATGAACTGCTTTTTGGGTTAAACCTTCCAGAGAGTTTTAAGACACTTAAAACAGATTAGATCTGTTCGTTAAATGGTATAATCTAAAATCTATCATTCCCAGGAAGCTGTTGCTAGACTTTAACCTGTCTGAGGATTTTCATGCTTGTATTACATTATTCCTGGATAATCCTTCCTTATGCTATGCCAGCACCACTCTCTTCCTCTTGGCCTTTACATTCCTATTGGATCTTATCACACCCCTCACTGTTGGCCCCTCTTCAAGCATAATGGAACATACTGTTTCTTCTTCTTTTAGAAATCAGTCAGCCTTTCTCATCCTCCAGTTATCATGGGTGCTCTTCTAGGAACTCCCTCCAATTTGTTTTTGACTCACCAATACCAACCTGAATTCTGTTTCTCCTATCCCTGCATTATATCCCACTGAGTTTCTTTTTTTTTTCACTTGCCTTGCTAATATTAATTAAAAAACATCCCCCTGCCCCCAATGCAGCAAATCCTGAAATCCACAGCAGGACCCATGGGATCTAAGAATGAAATACTTTGTAGTGAGTAACTGAGCCCAGAATAGCATGTAGGAGTCTGACAGCCAGTCTTTACACTAAGCATTAGACAATGTGTTAAAGTGTGTAGACATTAGCTGAAATCAGATTGTAAGGAAGCTTTCCAAAGGTTCTGATTTGGGTTTTGGCTGGATCTCATTCTTCTTTCTGTAGGCCAAAAACCCCAGCTGCACATGTACATACACATATACCCCAATCATCTTATCATATGGTTCAGCAGTAAAAGTTAATTACTATTATTTTATCATAATATGCTCATTCCCTCAAAAAACTACACAGACCACAGCTCTCATCAGTCAAAGATGTAATATTAATGAATACATACTTGCTTATTCACTTACTCATTCAGTCTTCATTCATTATTGGTTCATACTCAGAAATCAAAACATCTAACACTTAGTTCTGAAGGTTAAAAGTATAAATTGAAAAACCAAGAAGAAAAAAAATCTACAGTGGGAAATCTGAAAAGCTAAAATTCACAAAAAAGTAGTATGTTAGGTTTTTCAGACAACCTGTCATGTCTAGAATGGCTCAGATGAAAAGAAATGAATACACCTTGCAGGTAATGAAAAAGACCGAATTATAAACCATTTCACTTGAAATTCCAACCACATTTCCCATAGAAACAGGGCACTAAATAAATACTTTTGTGAATGAAACACTAAACTATTTAGTAATTGCTGACTAAATTCCTGCTCTTATCAAGCATGCTTTTTTAAAAAAAAGTTATTTACAATGAAACTATAAGGGTTAGTTTTTATAAAAGAAAGTTATCAAGTCTATAGAAATTTTAGAGTGCGTAGTGCCATTAAAATTACTAAGTTATTGCTTTTGGATTGGAAACACTTTTCAATCTCATCAAGACTCAAACTTCTTACTTAAAGTGGAAAGCAATCCAATTTCAGTATTTTATAATGGAAAACTGGAGTGCCTGTCATTTAATGTCTCTAATGCCTTAGATAGCTAAAGTAAGGGCCTGACATTGAGCAGCTAAAACGTTCTGTGTTCTTTATTTACTCAAACACTCCATCTGCGTGTGTGCTCGTCAGTGCCAAGGGAACTGAAATTTAAGGCTGCTGTTAGAAGGAAGCACTTGCAATTGTATCATCAAATCCTTAATAGCTCTGAATGGTTTTTGTACTTCAACATAAACTTCCATCTTCTTTGACCTTTCAGGAGGAAGTTCAATTTACTGACATAGTTTGTGACAATGGTTTTTACTGTACAGCTGAAAAAAAAAAAAAAAGAAACCAAAAAACATAAAGAGTTTAGGGACAGTTATCATAAGCCCCAATTTTGGAGTGATTTTTGTTGATGATGTTGTTGTTTCACTCATTTTTAAAAAACAGACCAAAATAAAAAATAACCCAAGCTTTCTAAATATCTACTAATAAAACAGTGACAACTACTTGCACGTCTGTATTTAAATGTGAACTATATGGAGAGGCAAGCTATGATACAGAGGCTGGGCTAGAAGTATTGGAAGGCCGTATGTATTAACGTAAAGGTAATAAAGAATTAAAGATATTTTACACATCCACCAAACTGGAAAGAATTACAAAGTCTGGCAATTTCAAGTGTTTGTGAAGATGTAAAACAACAGGGACTCTCATACATATGCACTGATTATGACCCAGTATTTCCATTTCCAGGTTACGCCTGAGACACTCCTGCACGTCTGTGACAGGAACTTTGTATAAGAGTGTTCACAGCAGCGTTCTTCAGCATTGCTCCCAACTGGAAACAGTATGATGTCTGTCAGTAGCTGAATGAACAAATACACTGAGGTGTATTCATATATTCATATAATGGAAAGACACAAAGCAAGTTAGAGCCACATGCAACAACATGGATGAATCTCACTAATCTAATGTTGAAGACTGAGCTGGAGAAGCAAGACACAAAATAATATACACATTTGGGTTCCATTTATATCAAGTTCAAAAATGGGCAAAACTTAAATATCTAGGTATACATATGTAGGTGGTAAAACTATAAAGGAAAGACTCAGAAGTTCCATTTGTGGGGAGTTATAATTGGACAGTGGTACTGGGGGGGAGGGGCTCAGGCGTGCTGTCATAATGTTCTATCTCTTGACTTTGATATGCATTCACTTTGTGTTAAATTATGCATTTGTCTAATGCACTTTTCCATATCTACATTATATTTTGTAAGTAAAAAAGAAAACCCCACTCCAATTAAAGATCGTAGGAAAGGATTAACAGTTCAAGTTACCTGCCTCACGTTCTACCACTTAATCATGAAAGTCCTAGGGTGGGCTTTGGGCTTCAAATGAAAACACATAAAATCTGCAAAAATGGGCCAAATGTGGGGATGAGGCCCTTCAGGAGAAGGTGAGAAATCTGAGGTTGGCTTTTGCTTTCGAACAGGACTCTTTTCAGAGATCTTATGTTTCATCTTCTCTTGTGAAAACCAAATCACATCAATGCACTTCCATGTCCTTATCTATAAAATGAGGAAATGGACTAGGTGACCTGCAAAGTATTTCTAGTTCTAATTTCTATGGTTCTATAAAAGTACAAAAACTTTTGGAAAAACTTCAAACATGAGCTTCTCTAACTACAGTTCTTGAGAAGGCTATTTTTGAGAAGCTAGAGATGGTCAAAATAACACAGCTGGCTGGAAGGGAGAAATGCCATCGCGTAACTTCTGGGAGTCATGAAGCAGAGAGGAAGACTTGCCCAATAATGCGATGTGCAGGACAGGTTCTCAGAGGCTGTCTTAGATATATGGCTACGGAATCAAGGGGGGGGGGGTGGCTCATCAACTCCTCCTGTCTGAGTCTCCACCCAGTGATGTCACGTGAGAGAACACTGTTTAGGGCCTCAGGGAAAGCTACAGTTTGGGTTTAACAATAACATAGTACATATAGTGTCATCTCCAAAAGTAGATGAAAGAAATTACATGCTTTGAAATCAATGGGTGAGAAGGACTCCATGCCAGGCTGTCCAAGATACGCCAATTATTGTTAGTGGAGGCTGGCCATGATGGGGGTGTGTGTATGGTTAGGGAGAAGAACGAGCAGGCAGAAAGTGTGGAATTAAGGAGTGGCAGATTTGGATACGCGGCCCTGTGATCATCTACCCTGCTCCTCTTTTCTGCATCTTGATGCTTGTTTTTGGTTCTTTTGAGATAGTCCCCCAGCTAAGGGTGTAGCCAAAGCCCCCATTTATTCTGCTGGGGTAGGTCCTTTTCTACCCTTGACTAGTTTTCTTTTCTATCTTGTCACTTCCAGTTTGTCTCTTATACTACTTCTTTGTATCTATGTTCTCCATTTATATTCATTTCTCATACATCAATCTCTGCTTCCTATTAGCATTTGCTTCTTGCCTTATTAGGAGGTAGAGGACAGAGAGAAGTCATTTCGTTTCTACATTTTTCTTTATCAGGGCATCTGTGTGAAATATTCTCTCCCAGTATCCCCTTCCCTCCCCTTCTAGCCAGAGAATATTACCCTAGAGCTTCATGCTGCTAATGTGAGAAGAAATTATGAACAGTGATTAGGAGGCTAAATAAGGGTGGTGGAACCTATTTACTTCATTAGGTTCCTTCAGGGAAAAAGCAAGGATGGGAAACTAAGAGATAAGGGTTAATACTAAAAGAATAAAAGATCCATTTGACTCAGAGCAATCTTCAGTCTGCCTGGATTCTATCAGACACCCTTCTCCATGGGGAAATCATTAGAGAGAAATGACATGCAAAGTACGCCATAAAGCATCTGAGTCAAACCAGAGGGAGGATGACTCAACGGATCATTTTACATTTTAATAGAAGGCGCTGCAGATTTGTACCCAGTGCACAGTTCAACACACGGCGCACATCCCCTCCCCAAAACTTCTCCATCGGGTGGGAGGGGAGTTCCCAGAACTGACAGAAATTATTCTGTCTTAGATAAGAACCAAGTCAAAACTCGCAACAGAGAATCAAAGACTAAGAAAAGACAACAGATAGTCAAATGCAGAAAAGAGGGGAGACTGCAAGTCTGTCTGATTCCAACTTCAGCATTACTGTCAAAACTAAGACTGTCAAAAACTGAACTCAGTAATTCGTGGACTTCCAATCTGATGAAGGGTGGGGGGAAGAAAAGGGAGTGGCAGAGGGAAGCAGGAAAGGAAGGGGGAAGAAAGGAGAAAAGAAAGAAGAGAACATCTAAGTGTTATAAGTAAAAAAAAAAAAATGCTCCTTGAATTAGCTTCAAAAGGTACTGTGTAATACTGCCAGAAGTTTACCCACCAGGTCAGTGCCCACGCTCGGCCTGGGTGTCCACACGAAGTCAAGAAACCATATTAGCGATGCCAGAGTTCCCAGCATATTTTCTGGGCTAGTTTATTGCTGGTAGGTTCTAACAAGTGCAACCTGCCAAAGGTAAATTCATCTGAAGAGGAGTCATAATGCTAGAGACTGGATTTTCAACTCTAACTCTTTCTCAAGGGGGTCAAGTCCACATGAGGTTTGTGTCTGCCTGTACCTGAAGGGGATCTATGGTTATGTGGCTGTTCATCTCCGTGATCTTTATCAATGCTTGTCCCACTTCCTAAGTGGGCACACTGTTTATGGGTGGGAAAGAAAACAGAAGTTAGTTTCCAAGCCTTAGCAGAAATACAGATTTCACAGAAAAGGTTCTTAATAAAAGGAAACTTGTTTCTTTCACGTATTAGGGTCTCTTGGACAACATGATTCTGTTCTGAAATATCATCTCTGCAGGGATGCAGGCTGGAATGGACAAAGTTTAGATTGCAAGATGGTTCTAAAACAATCAAAACTCAGCACTCATGGCAGGCAGCATCTAATCAGGGCAGAGGAGTCCTCTGGCTCAAGGGTGATTTGGGGAAGTGCTTTGGGAAAGGTTTGTGAGTTTTCACTGAAGCCTCAACACCCTTACTCCTATTTTTTTCCATTTAAAAATGATTAAAACCATGAGACTAAGACCACTGGTCGGCAGTTTGTTAAATTCCACACCTGCTAATAAAAGCACTTGAACCATCTGTCACAATGCAGGAGACTGAATGGAGTTGGAATATTAACACACAGGTGAAATGTTCTCCAGGGAGTCTGAGGAAAAGGCAGGAGTTCAGAGGAGAGAGATGGGGGGAAAGGAGTGCTTGGAGCCTTCCAAGTCCCTGTCTTGCCCTTGGCAGCATCTCAGAATGATGATTATTGTTACCAAAAGGCAGGGACACAAATGCTTCAGGACATTGAATATGCTGTTCAAAACAGAAGTCCTATTACAGGCTTACACCACCACCAGTCACACACACCACTTGTACCCCACAGGATATGCTTCAGATAAAGCAAAGTGTACTGAAGAAGACACTGTTTTCTAACTCACTCATTATAAACAGTCAAAACCGCACTGCAACGGGGGAGAAAATACCTTCTCTCCACATGGCCAGGAAGGGGTTTGACAAGGTCCAGCTCTTTAGCCAGGTGGTAGTGGACAAGCACAGAGAAGCCCCCAGAATCACCAGGTGGGAAGAGACTCCTCAGCACTTTCTGGACTCTGTAGCGCACCAGTTTCCCATTTCTCCTTTTATCCCTCAGCAGAGGGGCCTCCTTTTGAGTCCTGCTCTTCCCATTCCTAGCTGTAGGGCTTTGGGTACATTAATTAGATTCTGCAATCCTTCTTTTTTCCATGTGCAAAATGGCTGTGAGGATTAGATGAGCTGAGGATACAAGGTTTTTAGGACAGCCTTTGTTTTATAGTAAACGCTCCACAAATAAAAGCTATTATGAGAGGAAAATTAATTTCTTTGTACATTATGTAAATCTGTAATTCTGCACAGGCTGAGGGGTTCTTATATTGAGGCAAACCTGACTGCATGAGGAATGAGGCACATCTTCGTTTGCCAGATTTTTCTGCTTAAACTTGGGGAAAGGCCAATTTGCTTGACTTCCATCCATGGCCTATGAGAAAATAATAGGTCAATGTGTGGGATCTGGTGCTTTCTGGTCTTCAGCCATGACACCACTGCAGCCTTCCCTCTGTAACCTCCCACAATGACCATGAAGGTCAAACAAGGCAATAGATCTGAGAGCTCTCAGAGAAGTACAAAGTACTTTGCTTGCATCAGGAATTATCCTCACCACCATTTGACTAATTCTACACATAATTATATCAAGAATGTCTGCTCTTATGGGCACTTAACCCTGATATATTTCTCTTTCATGCCAAGAGAAAGCATCTGGCAGATGGGGGACTTGGACTGATTCTCATCTAATAACACTTCCAAAAGATTCTATCCCTTTATATTTGCTAAAAGTGCGTGCTTTGAATAATCCACCTTCCTATTACAGGCTTCTTCTGTTTCTCTCTCCGCTACCTTTTGCTGATGTTTCATCCAAATCAAACTCTTCCTCCATCATGAGATGCTGTGTGATGTAGTGGTGACAAACCAGTCTCTAGAGTCCGTCTGCTGGTATCTGAATACTGACTGCTACACCCCCTCAGACAAATTGTGTAAGCTCTCAGTAAGGATTCCTCATCCGCAATTCTGTTGTCATGAGGAGTAAATAATTTAAAGCACAAATATGCAAAGTGCCTAGAACAATTCTTGGAGTATAGTAAGCACTCACTAAATACTGTACATATTACGGTTTTTGGAGAGAGTATAGTGGAATGGTTGAGAATGCGGGCTGTGGAGCAGACTGTCTGGCTTTGAATCCTGACTCTGCCACTCACCTCTGGAAAACCTCTGGCAATGGGAAAAAGACAGTCTCTTCAACAACTGGTGCTGGGAAAACTGGGCAGCCACATGCAGAAGAATGAAACTGGACCACTTTCTTACACCATACACAACAATAAATTCAAAGTGGATGAAAGACCTAAATGTGAGACAGAAAACCATCAAAATCCTAGAGGAGAAAACAGGCAGCAACCTCTTTGACCTCGGCTGGAGCAACTTCTTACTAGACATGCTGCCAGAGAGAAGGAAAAAAAAAGCAAAAGTGAATTACTGGGACTTCATCGAGATGAAAAGCTTTTGCACAGCAAAGGACAACAGTCAACAAAATGTTGCCTACAGAATGGGAGAAGATATTTGCAAATGACATATCAGATAAGCAGTGACCATCCAAAATCTTCCCAAATTCAACACGCAAAAACCAAATCATCCAGTAAAGAAATGGGCAGAAGACATGAATAGACATTTTTCCAAAGAAGACATCCAGATGGCCAACAGACACATGAAAAGGTGCTCAACATCACTCATCATCAAGGAAATACAAATCAAAACCATGAAGAGATACCACCTCACACCAGACAGAATGGTAAAATTAACAACACAAGAAACAACAGGTGTTGGCAAGGATGTGGAGAAAGGGGAACACTTTTGCACTGCTGGTAAAATGCAAACTGGTGCAGCCACTCTGGAAAATAGTATGGAGGTTCCTCAAAAAGTTAAAGATAGAACTATCCTACAACCCAGTAGCTGCACTACTAGCTATTTACCTAAAGGATACTAAAATGCTGAGTTGAAGGGCACATGCACCCCAGTGTTTATAGCAGTGTTATCAACAACAGCCAAACTATGGATAGAGCACAAATGTTCATCAACTGATAAATGAATAAAGAAAATGTGGTACACAGACTCACACACACACACACAGACACACACAATGGAATATTACTTGGTGATCAAAAAGAATGAAATCTTGCCATTTGCAACAACGTGGATGGAATAGTGTGTATTATTCTAAGCAAAATAAGTCAGTCAAAGACAAATATCATATGATTTCACTCATGTGGTATTTAAGAAACAAAACAGATGAACACATGGGAAGGGGAAAAAAATAGAGAGAGAAAGAGAAACAAATCACAAGAGACTCTTAACCATTGAGAACAAACTGAGGGTTGATGGAGGGGGGTGGGTACGGGATGGGTTAGATGGGCGATGGGTATTAAGGAAGGTACTTGTTACCATGAGTGTTGGGTGTTGTATGTAAGTGATGAATCACTGAATCCTACTCCTGAAACCAATATTGCACTGTATGTTAACTAACTAGAATTTAAATAAAAATGAAAGAAAAAACCCTCTGGCAAGACACTAAACTTTTCTGTGCCTCAGTTTCCTGATTTGTATGAAAAGGGTATGATAAAGAGCATCTGTTTCATAGGCTGTGAGGAGTAAAACACTCCACATGATTGTTCACGAATTCATTAATTCACTCATTCAACATGCAGTAAATGTTATATAAAATTAGCTCTTCTTTATTACCATGCCAACTATTTCCATTCACCTTTCACTCCCAGACTGATAATGGCTTGTCCTTTCACATCAGTATCTCCTGCTTTCAGTCCTGCCCACATAACTCAGACTCTCTCTGCTGCCTTCCTAGCTCTTGGAATTACAACAGTTCTCAAACTGCATGGATTTAGGGTAACTGGGGTGGGGCTGGAAATCTACAGTTTAACCTCCACGGCAGCTGATCCAAGGCAGCCCTACAAACCTGGAATGTCTGCCCTGCCACTTCCAAGAACTACAGAGAGGACTACTTAAGTCTTACTTATGTACTCACTTCCTTCTCCATCTCCTTATATGTGCAAGGAAGGTAAGACATGCCTCCTATGAGACTGTCATGTGATTTCAACGTGATGGCTCACTTCCTGACCTCCCTCGGGTCTTTGCTCAGATGTTACCTACTCAGGAAGGCCTCCTGGACCACCCTACTTAAATCCCAAGCCCAGATTCCTGCGTTTACTTTTTGTTCTTCCTCCCCTGCTTTATGTTACTTTTATTTCTGCTGAGGTCTCCTTCGAACCTATTTTTTCGCACATCTTTCTATACACTCTGGAGCTGCCTGGTCTTTCTGGGCTTCCAGGTTGCCTTGCCTATCCATTTATCCACAGAAAACTCCGTCTATTGTGAGCAACGCTAATGTTAGAGGAAACTAATGATGTACCCTCCAAGACATGCAACTCAGATAATGGGAAGGTACAAAAGCTATAGGGAAAGATTGGACTGATAGACTGAAGGAAAAGCTAACATCTGCAGAGTTTCTCAGTGGAAAGGTCTTAAGTGTACTTTATTTCCAAAGCTTTCTGGGCCTAACCATTCACAAACAGTGAGACCTATTCTTTCTCTGTTGTTCTGTACAGTGTAGATTTGTACAGAGTATAATTTAGCTGTTCTATCCTGGTAACAGCCTCCTTGCTCCCACTTCTGAAAGATGGCTCTGATTTTCTGCAAGTTCACAGCCTCCCACCTCAAACTGCCAAGCCAATCATGCCTTCCCTTTCAGCATTACCTAAGCCTCCAAGCCTTGGGGAGATTATGGCCACACAGGACCCTTGATGGCATCCTCAGGACGACCATGTTTTTCAGAGTGTGACTGTTGCCCGGGCTTCTGTTGCTCTGGATCCATACACAGTTCTGGAGGGCTTGGGATTGAGAGAAGATGGGAAGAGGAGGTTTCTGATGTTCATTTCAAAGTCAGACAAGCAACTCTCCCTTGGAAACTACAGAAATAGGCCTTAGTTCTACTTACAGTGGTGTGATGACAAAGTCCTCTTTAATAATTTAGAATTTGGAATTATAAGACATTCGCGCCAATGCAAACCAATGTAAAAATAAACTACTCATGATTTTCCTAGGAAAAGTGGAGATACACAGCAATCCCCAGGAACAGTCCCCTGTGGATGTTTTTCTGATCAGCTTAGAAAAGCACTGATTAAAATACAGCATATGTATTATAAAGTTCCGTATCACAATCCTTCAAAATTCTTTGGAAAGAAAGATGTTCACCTGTTTAAAAAAATAAAAACAAACCATATGTTTCTAAAGGAGACACTTTGAAAACCAAAAAAAAAAAAAAAAAAAAAAAAAAAAAAAAAAAAAAGCATCACCTTCTTTAAAAAACAAAATAAAGTGGCCCAGCAGAAGTTCACATAAAATGCCTGACAATGTTCCTTTTCAATAGAACTCAGGCTGAGTGAAAGACATTCTTGGATTCTGAGCTTTGGCTGGTTACCTAGGTTGCAAAGGATACCAAAAGAGACTCACACCAGGAATTCTTAGTTAGAATGCCAGTCAAGGAAAAGTTCATAATCCTTTCAGATTTTAAATTCGGTGTGTCTGTGAGGAGGAAAATCAGTTAGTTTTTTGGACAATTGGAAAAGAAGATTAGGCCAGACTTTGCCTATAAAGACTTTGTACACTATGGGTTATGCTCATCAAAGGTAGAAGAAAATGGCTTTTCAGGCTGTAGCACTGTTATTCTCACTTTGAAATTGTGGTTATATGAAGGCTGCTGCTTGTTTAATTAGAATGGAAATTGATACACAGGAAAACACATGAACTGTATCTAGTGTATTAACCTGATATTCATAACCAACATCTGATTACTTAAAATTGACCAGATTTTTGAAATCTATTAAGATTTCTTAATTATTCATATGTGCTCACAGTTATTGCCTTCTTTTAAGGAAACATGAAAGGCTTAATGATTAATATAACAATTTCAAAAGCTTTCTCATACAGATTGGACTAGACTCCACGGTCTTTACAGAATGATCATTACTTGGTTAATGAACTCAGCACACTGAACATTTTTCAGCCACCTGAAACTCCCAAGTATTGTGTGAGTTTTGGGCCAATTAATTATCAATTACAACATCATAAAACATTAGCACAAAAATAGGAATAATGAAATTTAATTATATATTATTCTTCTGAGTTGCTGCAAATACTATACAAGACTGATTCTGATTAATAATTCATTCAGCAATAAAGTATCAGGAAAGATAATTATGCAGTGCCACAATTCTCACACTGATTTCTATAATTACAGATTACAACAGTGTTAGCAATTTAAAAGGTTAGAGAGCTGTGGTAATTTGCTATGTCATCCTCAGCTATATTAATGTCTCTCTTTGAGCATCAAAGATAATTGAAAATATAATAATGGACCAAATCAGATGGCTTGCCCATGCTCTTCTCACCTAAAACATCTCCAACCTAAGTACATTAGTAAAGTCAAGTCCTTGGTAATTAGCGTCTTTCATTATGTAAGTAGCCCTACAACTCATATTCGGTTTATAGCTAACTGAAAGGAGAAAATATGTAGGTGTATGTGCCAAAATATGCAAACATAGAAACATAATCTATAGAAAAGATATAACATGAAAACTACATTTGGTATATAACTCATATCTTGCTTGACTATGAGCACACATATTTATATCTGTATAATTACCCCTCAGGTAATTAGATCTGCCAAGGGACCCACATAATGGAAGTTGAGTTTCTGTCTTTGACAATACAGTTGAGTAAATAGTGCAGGAGGAGACACAAAGTTTATCCAACTGCCCTCTTCGGGTTGTTTATATATTGTGACACACCAAACTACTCTTGCCTTTGAATTCTATTATACCCTGAGAATGAAAATAGACTCATTCCTATAGGAATACTTACTCCGTTCTGCTTTAATTTCTTGGGAAAAACACCTGGCTAGCAATTGATAGTCTCCTCCTATAATCAGTATTTAAATGAAATTTTCACCTGGGGATAAGCCCAAGTAAACAAAACACACTGTTCCACAAATAGAAAAATCACTTTATTCTTTGCATTTTTTTGATATTTTTGGATGAGATGCCCTCTAAGACACTGTAGCTTTCCTCTCCTGAGTGTCTTAAATATTCAACTAGTTTCATGTCCAACTAATACGGAGAAACAGATAGAAAATTCACTGGGGCCAAAATCTTAAGTTATTACCTAAATGAGCTTCTAGCAAAGTCTTTTGTGTGTTTTGTTGGGATTGGGGGTCCCTTCCTCTATTTAGAGTTTGTCTGGATTCAAGATTTCATTAAAGCTGGCCCCAAAGTGATGATATAGGGTAAAACAAGCAAAGTTTCATTCCAATGCTAGAAGGGATTTGTAGATCATCTGATTGAATCTGTTCACTTTACAATTGTGGAAATTTAGGCTCAAAGAATTTAAAATCAATAATGTCAAGAGCACAGAACCATTTAGAGTAACAAAAACAAGAGAATGCAAGTGTTTCTGACTTCCAGGTTTCTACTATATCGTATTAAGGAACATATAATAGATGAGGAGGGGTATGGGTAAGCACTTAGAAGACAATTTTTGTTCCTAACTTAAATGCATTTATTTACATTTACTTTCCACAAGGGAGATAATTATGATATTGGGTGGGGGTGGGTAGAGGAAGAGTAATTCTAAGAGAATTCATAGAATTGTAGTTCTTCATATCTTTCTTCAAGTAAAAATAAATGGATTTCCTTTGCGTCATGAGCACAATTATAAAACAAGGCATTGTTTTTAAAGGAGCCTAATCAGCTTTCTTCCTGGGCCACGTGTAGGCGGCTGGCACAAGATCATATTGTATGATGCCACATTGAAATGTAAATGTCCTTTGCCCTTTTTCAACTATTTCCTTTTCAAAGCCTTACTCCCAAAAGGACAATAAAACAGGCTCCCTGTATATTCCTATGAATCCGCTGTTGGATTCACCAGGAGACCCCCTAGCAGGTGATACTGTTCCCTGTTTTAAGTAGTAGACATTCAAGTTTGTGACAGGAATAAAAATGGCAAGTAGACTTTGGTCCCACATGCGCAAGGTCGTGTATGGTTTTGGGTTTTGAATTTTCTAACATCTCATTATGAAAACTTTCAAACTTAACAGAAAAGTTTAAAGAATTTTATAGTGAACACCTAATATCTAACATCTAGATTATATAATTAATATTTTGCTATGCTTATCTCATTACACATCTATCTATATCCATCTCTATCTATCTGTCTAATTCATCTTATTTTTTAATGCACATCAAAATAAATTGCAGACATCAGCACACTTTCCCCTAAACTCTAACAGGCATATCATTTGCTAGAGTTCAAGATTTGTTTCTAGTTTTTTTTTTCTTTTGATGTAAAATTTAACACAATGAAATGTACAAATCTTAACTGGACATCTACTGAGTTTAATAAATGGATACCTATATATTCTGAACCTCAGCAACCTATAGAAGATAACCATCACCCCAGAAATATTCCCCATCCCAGCCAATTTCCTCTGCCAAAGTCAATCACTGTTCTACTAAGTTTTTTAACATAGACTAATTTTGCCTGCCTTAGAATGACTGAATTTTGAAATTGTTATTGAAGGCTTCATTTGACAGTTAAATGGTTCAGTGTTGTTCTATTTTTCTTCCTCCACTCGACAAACACTTATTGAACACATACAACAAGCCATGCACACTGGAAGCCAGTGACAACAAAATAGTTATTTCATTAAATTAGAAAAATCATTTCAATGGTGGTGAGAATTGTGGGATTAATTATACCTCAAGGGCAATTTGGATGCACAACCAAAAGGGAAGCCACACACCACACCCAGTGTCTGTTACTCATTTGGAAACTTGCTGACTCTTTGATAGAGAAACAAAACCCATCCATGCCCAGTGAAAAATGAAGGCTTTGCAGGATCCTTGGAGTAAATCTGAAAAATGAGGAGGCTTTTTACAAAAGCCCATCTTTAGACCAACATTATTGCTCTATGATGAAGATGAATGGTCACAGTGCGCCAAGCTGTATCCTATAAAGACACAGCCCCTAGTTTTATGGAACTGTAAAATCGTGAAGGAGGCTACCAAAGGAGCCAAAAAGCTCCTTGTTTATTTTCTTTTAATCTAACTACGGGTAGTCAGTGTATTAGGCCCTTATTTTCTAGTAACTGAATTATTGCTAAGGAGATGACACAATTGGTAGACACCATACTGGGCTACTTTTTTTGGTAAGAGCTCAGAAATGGCACACATCACACATCAGTCACTAAAACGGGACTAAAACATCCTTCTATAGCAACTCTTAATACTCTACATATTCTCCATGAATCTTTGTTATAGGTTGATTGTGTGCCCCTACCCTCCAAAAAGATGTGCTGAATTCCTAACCTCCGGGTACCTGAGAGTGTGACTTTATTTGGAAATAGGGTCATTGCATGTGTAATTAGTTAAGATGAGGTCATACTGGAGTAGAGGGAGCCCTAATCCAACATGACTGTTGTCTTTACAAAAGGAACTCCATGTGAAGACCCTAGGTGGAGATGGAGGCAGAGATCAGAGTGATGCATCTACAAGCCAACAAATGCCAAGGATTAATGGCTGCCACCAGAAGCTAGGAAGAGGCAAGGAAGGATTCTTCCCTATAGGTTTCAGGGGGAGTACAACCCTACTGACACTTTGAGTTTGAACTTGCAGAGTCCAGAACTGTGAGACAAGAAATTTCTGGTGTTTTAAGCCCCCCAGTTTGTGGTACTTTGTTAAACGGCAGCTCTAGGGAACGAATACAACCCTATGGAATTTTTTTTCTTTTTGATACTTTTTTAAAATTGAAATATAATTTACATGCAGAAAAGTACACCAACCATAAGAGTACAGATCAATGAATTTTTCCAAGTGAAAACACTCATATAGCCACCACCCAAATCAACAATATTACGAGCAACCCAAAAGTCTCCCTCATGCCTCACCTCAGTCATTATCTCCACCAAGACAACCACCATTGTAATTTCCTTCACCATTAGTTTTATCTCCTTTTGAAATTTAGATATGCACATATACTGTGTGTGTGTATTTATATTTAGGCATATCTGTTTTTTTTTTCTTAATATTATGCTGGTAGGATTCACCCATGTTGTGTGAAACTGGTTTCTTCTGAAGACAAATTTAAAAACACAATTAAAATTTTGTTGGTTGGTTCAAATTTCAAAAAATACAAATGGTATACAGCGAAAGTCTTAAAAATCTCCCCAGCACTGCATCCCAGTCACATGATTCCATTTCCAAAAAGCAACTAATATTTCTTGTGTACCCTTCTAGAGGGATTTTATACCTCTTAAAGCAAAGATAGATGCATTTATAGATAAATCTTTCTCTCTTTTCCTTTTTGCACAAAACTTAACATACTATACTAATATCATGCACCTTTCACTTTAAAATACATCTTGGGTGGGTGATAGGTATTAAGGAGGGCACTTGTTCTGATGAGCACTGGGTGTTATATGTAAGTGATGAATCACTGAGTTCTACTCCCAAAACCAATATTGCACTGTATACTAACTAGAATTTAAATAAAAAAAAAATACATCTTGGGTAATAAACCATACTAACACATAAAAGCTTTCTCATCCTGTTTTGTAGTTACACAGTATTTGACTATAAGAATATAGTATATGTAACACACACATACACACACACACAAGCAATTCTCTATTGATAGCCATTTGGGTTATTTTCAATCTTGTATTATTGTAAAGAAGGTTGCAATGTGTAACTTTGTAATTTTGCACATGATGAGCACATCCATATGTTTTCCCCAAGGAAGAACTGATGCATCAAAAGATATAAGCTTTTGAAATTTTGATATTGCCAAAATGTTCTCCATTGAGACTGTACTAATTTGAACTCCTACTAGCGAAGTACAAGAGTACCTTTTATGCATAGTCTTGCTAATAGATTATGTGATCAAACTTAAAAATCTTCAAAATAGCATTTCATTATAGTTTTAATTTATCTTCCCTTTTTATAAATGAAGCTGGTTATGTTTCATATGTTAATAGACAGCTATTTATATTTCCTCTTCTGTAAACTATTAATAACCTTACTTCTTTTTTTTCTATTGCATTGTTGGTCTTTTTTCTTAGTGCCTTGTAGAAACTCTTTACATATTAGGGAAATCGGTCCTTTCTCTTATATCAGTTGCAAAATATGTTTCCTAGTTTGTCACTTGTCTTTTGCCTTTGTTATGGTGGTGGCTGTCTCTCAGAAAAATTCTGACTTTAAGTAATTGAAATCATTTTGTGGCTTTCCTTTTATGACTTACTGATTTTGTATCATACTTTCACTCATGGATATAAAAAATTCCCCCTAAATTCTTTTAGCAATTCTAATTTTTTTTTAATTTAAGCCTTTGATGTATTTAGAATTTATCTTAGTGTAAAATATATCAATATATCCATATCAATAAACTTAATTTTTCCAGACAGCTATTTAGTTATCCCAGCACCATTTATTCAACAATCTAGTTTTATCACACTGATCTGAGATGCTTATTGTAAAGTAAAATTGCAAATGTATTTAAAATTATTCCTGTATTACACTGTGTCATTGAACTATTAATACCCTAATTCAAATACATAAATATATTTGAAATATGTTTTAATATTTAAAAGGCAACTTTCTCTCATTGTTTTCTTTTTTTCATTTTTGGCTATTCTTGATTAAAAATAATTTTTTTCACATAAACTTCAGCATCAGATTTTTTGGTTACAAACCATTCTGTTGGTATTTTTATTGGGATCATGTTAAATTTCTGATGCTGAGATTTTCTATCCAAGAACATAGACTGCCTTTCTATTTATTTATATCCTTTTTCCTTTGCATCTCAGGGAACTAAAGAAGTTTCATTCATTTATATAAATAAATATTTATATCTTACAGATTCTTTAAGTTAAATTCCTATATTTACATATGATATATTTACATATATATTTATATTTACATTTGTATTTTCCATTTTTTTGCTACTGTAAATAAGATTTTTCTTGCATTATATCTTCTAACTAGCTGTTGATAGTGTATATGAATACTGTTCATTTTTACATAATAAATTGGTACTCAACCACCTTACTGAGTTGTTATTGTTTATAACTTTCCAGTTGATTCATAGAAATACACATACAACTATACAATTATATCATCTGCAAATAAATATAAACATTAGTTCAACCTTTTCCTTTTGATTTTTTATGCTTCTAGCTTCTTTCTCTTGTACTGCATTGGCCAGCGCATTCAGAACAGTAAACAATGTTAAAGAACAGTTATAATGAGAGAGCTCCCTTCTTTGACAATTTTTTTTAATGTTTATTTATTTTTGAGAGAGAGAGAGTGAGTGGAAGAGGGGCAGAGAGAGAGAGGGAGACACAGATCTGAAGCAGGCTCCAGGCTCTGAGATGTCAGCACAGAGCCCGATGTGGGGCTTCAACTTGGGAACAGCAAGATCATGACCTAGATGGAAGTGGGACATTTAACCACTGAGCCACCCAGATGCCCTGAGGGGGCTCCCTTCTACTTGCTGGATGGCATGCTGCCTGATTCATGAATCATTTAATAAAGCCAATTAGATTTTTTTAAAAAGTAAAGAAAGAACAGTTATAACAATGAATACCCTTGTCTTCATTCTTTCTGACATAATATGGCTTCTAAGTATTTCCCTATCAAACATGACAATTCTTGGTGAAATTCTTATTTTTATCATGTTAAGGAGGTATCCATCACTTCCTAATTTATAAAGTGTTTTTTTAATGAAAAATTGATATTGAATTACATCAATATCTTTGCAGCATTTATGAAGATGCTCAAATGAGTTTTTTTAATGTTTTATTTTGAGACAGCAAGTGAGAGGTGGGAAGGGGAGGGGAGGGGCAGAGAGAGAGAGAAGGAGAGAGAGAATCCCAAGAAGGTTCCTGACACTGGGATCAAGCTCACAAACTGTGAGACATTGACCTGAGCTGAAATCAAGAGTAGGATGCTTAACTGACTGAGCTGCACAGGCACCCCCAAATTAGTTTTCTATAAAGATCTATTGAATTTTAAAAAATGATAAATAATATTAATAGATTTCTCAATACTGTATCTTTCTTGCACTGCTGGAACAAACTTCATTAAGTCATGGGCACATTGTTCTTTCAAAATGCTGCTAGACCCTGTTTGCTAATATTTTATTTAGAATGTAACATTAGGGGGCACCTGGGTGGCTCAGTCGGTTAAGCGTCCGACTTTGGCCCAGGTCATGATCTCACAGTTCGTGAGCTCGAGCCCCATGTCAGGCTCTGCGCTGACAGCTTGGAGCCTGGAGCCTGCTTCAGATTCTGTGTCCGCCTCTCTCTCTGCCCCTCCCCAGCTCATGCTTGCACTCTGTCTCTGTCAAAACTAAAGAAACTTAAATAAAATAAAATAAAATAAAATAAAATAAAATAAAATAAAAGAATGTAACATTAGTAGTCCTCTATGGTAGTTGTTCTGATGGATTTTCCTTCTCTTTGAAAGTCAGGGTGGGCAAATTATATTATGCTTTTCATCTGGGTTTTCAAATTTATTTGTAAAAAGTTTAATGAAACAGATTTCATTGTTCCTTTTAAATATACCTTATATTCATCTCTTTTGCACTACTTGTGGGAATGCAAATTGGTGCAGGCACTCTGGGAAACAGTATGGAGGTTCCTCAAAAAATTAAAAATAGAACTACCCTACAACCCAGCAAAATTGCACTACTAGGTATTTATTCAAGGGATACAGGTGTGCTGTTTCTTTTCTTTTCTTTTTAACGTTTATTTATTATTGAGAGACAGAGACACACAGAGCATGAGTGGAGGGCAGGGGCAGAGAGGGGTAGACACAGAATCTGAAGCAGACTCCAGGCCCTGAGCTGTCAGCCCAGAGCCCGACGGGGGCTTGAGTTCACAAACTGCGAGATCATGACCTGAGCCGAAGTCGGTTGCCTAACCAACGGAGCCACCCAGGCGCCCCTAGGTGTGCTGTTTCGAAGGGGCACATGCACCTCAAAGTTTATAGCAGTGCTATCGACAATAGCCAAAGTATGGAAAGAGCCCAAATGTCCACTGATGGATGAATGGATAAAGAAGATGTGGTATATATATACAATGGAGTATTACTCGGCAATAAAAAAAATGAAATCTTGCATTTCCAACTGTGTGGATAGAACTAGAGAGTACTATGCTAAGCGATATTAGTCAGAGAAAGACAATGATCATATGACTTCACTCATATGAGGAATTTAAGATACAAAACAGATGAACATAAGGGTAGGGAAGCAAAAATAATATAAAAACATGGAGGGAGACAAAACATAACAGACTCTTAAATACACAGAACTGAGGGTTGCTATGGGTGGGGGGATGGGCTAAATGGGTAAGGGCCATTAAGGAAGACACTGGTTGGGATGAGCACTGGGTGTTATACATTGCGGAATCTACTCCTGAAATCATTATTGCACTATATGCTAACTAACTTGGATGTAAATTACTTACCTTCACTGTGGATATCCACGATAACCTACCTTAATGCCAACTCATTGTACATAAAATAAAAATACTTCAATTATGAAAAAAAATATATATATACCTTATTTTATTTCCCCTATTTTTACTAATCAAGTTGGCCAAAGTTTCCTCTATTCTGTTGTTTTCAAATAATATGATTTTTGCATTTATTAACTTATTTTCCAGTTTTTGAATTCATGCTTTAATTTTATTTCCTTCCTGCTGTTTTTCTTAGGTTTTATTGTTCTTTTCCTAACTTTTTGAATTGGATGCTTAATTCATCTACTTAATGTTTTTATTATTTACCAAAATAAGTACTTGTGGGCCATGACTTTCTTCTGACCATTGCTTTAGCTGCATCTCTTGGATACTGTAAGAGTAACTTACTTCGATCAGGTTGGTTTTAGGTAATAGATGTTTACCTAACCACTGTATATAAAAACAAATTTTAGGAAATTCATCATTTTATAAAAGGTGGTAGGATCATTAAAGGAACCCAGCAGTGAGTCTGTAGTAATGTGAAGAATAATTCTTTCATGGACATGCACGGTGTATTGACCAATGCCAGCCACGGCGCTGGATACTGAGAACACAGATGCACATGAAGGGTTCTCTGTCTTTCCATTGTTAAGGGAAAAACCCCACACATGAACACATCATCACGTACCATAATGCCACAGAACCATTAAGACAAGGCATACAAATATAAAGAAGATACAAACTTTGATATTAAGATAATTTCATTCCACTACTCAAAACATGTACTAATACTCTTTAATAAGAACCCATTTTATTGATAATGACCTAAGTTGCTCTTCCAGTTTTAACTTCAAAGCTTTCACAATGACAATGTTGGGTTTTGTAGGAACATGGGTCATCGTGGGGTCAGAAGAGAAGCAGGGAGGCTTATTGGGAGGCTTCTGTAGTTGTCTAGGTGAGCAATGATGATGGTCTGAACTAGGGAGGGAGTGGAGGGGATGGTGACTAGAAGCTGGATTCAGCATATAATTGGAAGGTAGAGCTGATGGGATTTGCTAACGGACTGGATGTGGAGTGTGAGAGAATGAAAAGAATTATCGATGAGTGAGAATTTCACTATAAGCAATGACATGAACTGGGCGTGTTATTTACTGAAGGGGAAAACTCCAGAGGATGATGTTTGGGGTCTAGGATTAAAATTAATTATTGTTTCTTGGCAGCTCATCTATCTGAACTCATCTCATATATGTCTCCCACAAGTTGGCCATATTCAAGATCTTTGTCGACAGCTCCATGCTGTTTTATATGTTGTTTCCACACATGAAGTGTCCTTCCCTCTCTTCCCTATCTGGCAAACACCTGCTCATCCTTCAAGACTAATCTCCAATGTCAGTTCCTCCAGTTACCTTCCTGACTCCTGCAGGCACAGGAGATTCTTGCTTGAGCTTCCCCAGCACCCCAGCCATATCACAATCACAGATTTGTTCATGCGTCTGTCTCTGCTACCTGGGACAAGTCCTTCAATGGCAGAAGCCATGCTCTTTTTTTCATTTTTCTTTTCCTGTAGCATAATGCCTGAAACCAAGTTGGCTGCTGTTTTAATTCACTCAATCAGTGCTGACTGAGTGCCTACCATGTACAGTACACGATGTTATGCACTATTCTAGGTGCCTGAGGTTGCAGCAATGAGCCCAGCAAAGCTGTGCTGTCAAGGAGCTTACGTTCTATTGGGGGATACGGCAATACACAATCAAGTAGATATGTAATAAAATGTGCAATAGAGAAAAAAAATAAGACAGAGGAAGACAACTGAAGGGTGAGAATTGAAAACAAAGGTCCTGTTTTAGACAGTGCAGAAATGGGAGGTCTCATTTAAGCAGACTCTAAATAAAATCTGGGAGAGAGCATTCCTGGTAAATAGCTAGCCAAAAATCTAGACTGCCTGGAGGGTAGTGGCCACAGAAGGCTGCTGACGTAGTCGGGACAGTGAGGCTCTGCAGTTCAGGGTGGGTGTCTGGGTTTTAAGCTAAGTACTACGGAAAGCCACAGCAGGCAAGGATCTGACTTACAGTTTTAAAAGGGGACTTTGATTTCTATGCGGAAAATGGGATGTTGTGGGGTCAGACTGGAAGCAAGTTGAAAGGCTCTCAGCATCTAGGTGAGCAATGACAATGGATTCGACTAGGGAGGGAGCAGAAGAGGCGGTGACAAGTAGCTGGATTTGACACGTGTGGAAGGTAGAACTGATGGGCCTTGCAAATGGATTGGATGTGGGATGTGAAAGAATGTGTTAAGGATGGCTTTGAGGATTTCAGCCTAAGTAACCAGATGAATAGGGGTGTCATCTACCGAGATGGGAAACTTCAGGGGAGAATGACGTTTGGGGGGGATGAGGGGAGAAGAAGGGTTGCTTTGGGATGGGCTAAGTATGAGGACAGCCTTATTAGACAGGCTTTGAAGGTACCAAATAAGCAGCTGAATACAGAACTTGAGAGTCAAAGCAGGGTTGATTCTAGAAATATAAATTTGGGAGGCATTAGTGTGGAGACAGTATTTAAAAGCCACAGTACTGGGTGAGATCACCCAGGAAGAAAGCTCGTGTGGGTTGAAGGAATGAATAAGCAAGTTTATGTGCAGGAAGGAAGATGTTAACAGGTTCATATAATCTGTATAGAGTTTGGATGAAGAAAGAATATATAGAGGGATGACAGTGCACAGAATGAATTTTTCTGTCTAGGCGGCCAATTCAGATTTTTCCCTTGGACTCTCAGAGGAGCCTGGATCTCAAATTATTTGATGGTTAGTGGATCATAGGACTCCCTGGAGCAAGTTTCCATCTTGCAGCATGTGGATAAGGTGCGTCAACCTTCAGGCTGTTTGGGAACTAAGCATCTCTCTGGGAGAGCGCCCTACTAAAGCATGAGGTGTGGGCTGCAATCCACGAGGGTGAGTCTTTCTGGAAAAAGAAGAGATTTACATATGTACACAATGTGTTTCAAATTAGAAAGGAGGGAAAAGATCGCAAATCTAACATCTGTAGACATCTTTCATGTGCAACATGTTGTTCCTACTGATGACACAGGCAGGCACCCTTCCACAATTCAGATAAAGTAATCTTTGCCATAAACCCAGGACAGGTTTTGTGGAATTTGAGATAGTTAAGTTGTATTTCTCAGAAGTCAAAAGCAGGTCAGTGGGTCCACCAAGTTCTTCTGGTTACTTCAAATATCATATTACCCAATACCAATAGCTTCTCAGGCCCATGGGAATAAAATCACATTTAAAAACACTACAAAAGGATAATAATGTAAGAGATATCCACTGTGAAAAACCTCTTTTGCATACTTCCTAAGATCAATATTTCCTTCTAAGTACACAGTTGTGTCTATCTCTTGTTATTTTGCTTTTTAATCACAAGGCGTTAAAAATTGTCATTTAAGGCTCCAGCTTCTTTTGACCTTTTTTGGATCTCCATTCAGTCCCATGGTATTCCAGGCTATTCTCACTTAAAAATTATCAACACATTGCTCATATTTGCTCCCCTACTCCACTGTGATTACAGCTATTCCTCAGTGTAATCCTCAAAATAGGAAATAAAGACCCAACATGAAATCTTATTGCTTGTGCCTTCTCAAGTATCCTATCCACATCCCAAAGAGATAAAGCATTGTTCTAGAATTATTGTTAACTGCTAGTGAAAGCCAGTCGTCTACTCTTACCTACCCAAACTACATAAATCACTGTGTTGATT
Source organism: Leopardus geoffroyi (assembly GCF_018350155.1). Taxonomy (NCBI): domain Eukaryota; kingdom Metazoa; phylum Chordata; class Mammalia; order Carnivora; family Felidae; genus Leopardus; species Leopardus geoffroyi. The sequence continues at coordinate 80,869,563 of NC_059332.1, forward strand.
TCTGGGTGTCTTGAAACAGACAAACTAAAATACTCAAAGAAGAGAAAAGTTGTGTGGAACTTTGGAAAGATAGAAAGGTTGTGATTTATAAAACCAGGAAATATTTAGTGATTGTCTACCACATGCCAGTCACTTAGGTAGGAGCTAGGTCATAAACACAAATAGCCTCTGGGGTGTAGAACATGGCGGTTAATCAGGCAAATAGATACTATGCCATAAGGGATGCTGCAGGGGTATTTCAGCATGCTATCAAGGACAGATGGGACCCTTCCCGGCAGTGACAATCTCTGAGCTGAACTCTAAATGACAAACTAGGAGTTAAGAGAATGAGGAAAGAGCAACTAAAATTTGCAAAGAGTCAACTAATATTTGTGGATGTCTAACTATATTTTCCCTCCTAAGCTTGGTGCTATGTATACAAAGATGGATATGAAGATATAGTAGCTATATTCAAACTTCTAAGGAGCAATGTAGAAAAAAAAAAAAGCATCAGACTTTTCCGAGTGGCCCTATGAGTGATATCAACAGAGAAGGTACCACAGAGGAGGCTTCTAGAAAGTAGGTTCAACAGGCTATTATGGATGTTTTTTCTCCTGAACTATAGCAATGAGTTTGTGAAAAAGATCACCTTTATGGGCCTTCAGAAACGGACGGAGCAGGGGAATTAGAATCTTTCACAATTGAGCTCAGGCATGATTATTAATGGGAATCAAGAAAATCTGAGTATCAGGTAACTAAGCCTTTTAATGTTAATATGAGACTATGACCCTGACCGTTTTGCATCCCCAGGAAGAGATGGTCTGTACCATAACGTGTACGTTGCCAGCCTGGGGGCAGCCCTACAGTTTTATGGCTTGCTGCTTCTACTTCAGAAGCTAGAGACTCCTTAAGTCCTGGCAAAGATTCCAACACATGTTAAAGATGAAAAAAAAAAAAAAAGATGAACAAGAACTCTACAATGGATTAAAGTCCCAGGAGAAGTAGATACTACGGAGAGAGAAGAAATATATGATACACACTACAGTAGTGACTTCATGGTGGGTACACATTGGCAGTGGGAGGAACATGTGTAGTCTGAAATAGGTTTGTGTTGCTGGTGGGGATGTACATAAGGGTGAGACAGTCCTCTAGGGAATTTGGGTTAAAAACCTCAACAGAACAATTATGTGACTGGTTTTCATACTTAATTGCAAGAATGAAAGGAAGGGTGAAGCTAAAGCATATCCTCAAGGCCAAGCAAATCGTTAGCAGAAGCCAAGCCCAAGTCTTGACCAACTAACCAAAGTAGTTCTATGATTATTATCCTCTAGGTGCCTTGAGGAAGTTCCAGGTTGGGGCAGTGGGAGAGGCCTGCAGTGTAGCTGTTTTATGTTGGATAGGCCAGTTCCTTTCCCATTGCTGGTGAGAACCCCATGTCAACTAGAACCACATTGGCACATCCACAGTCCACCCTACAAAAGACTCAGATAAGGCAAAGGCTTTTCCTAAGACACCCCCCTTTCCTCCTTCTGTCTCCTGGATGTCTGTGCTCCTTTGCTGACATATCTTCCCCTGCCCCCGCTCCCATTTTCCAAAATCACTTCCCTTTCCTCTCTGTTCTTCTCACTATAGTTTCCTCAGTGTGCACCTTTTTGTGTTTAGAGTTTAATTGCTTTTTGGAAAGTTGTGAGTGACTTCAAATCTCTCCTGAACTTGTCAGGAGTATTTATATTCTCACTGAATGTGAATTAAGGTAATAGATAACTGTGGACCTAAACACAGGTGGAAAAGAAAGGCCCTTTGAGTGCCTACTATATAGAGTCACACCATTAAACCCTGCAGGAAAGCTGGCCCTGAGTTCTCACTAACCATTTTAAAAACAGAACTTGGATAAAACACTGGCACCCCACTTTATTTTTTTAAAGTTACAGGTCTCAGGGCTAGCAAACACAATCCTCGGGAACTGTCAAAGGTTCTGTATGGTGTCTAATGAGCGATTCTAGGACCTCCCTTGAAAGTCTGTTGGTAAATCTCTCCTTGGTATTAAAGATTTCACATAAAACTTGAAGCAAACAGAGCATCTGTCTAGACAGTAAGAGGGCTGACTTGTATTCCATGTTCTATTGTTGATTCTGTGTAACCCCTAAAATCTGGTCATAGCTTCTCTGTGGCATAATCTATGAAGTAGTTATAATGGCTGAGCTAGGTTCAGGCCTAAGTCTCTGTGCTGACATGCATGTTATCACCTATTACTGGACCCTTGTTCCAGCCAGGAACCAGGTAAAGAAGAGATGTTCAGTGCGAATGTAACTTGAAAACTTCATGCTCATTTGCCATTGTTACAGTTCCTATGAAAGATCCTAAGAACTTCTGGGCAAAAGACTGAAGAAATTCAATGGTTTCTTGGGAATTGACGATTGAGGTAAACATTTCTAAAATGTGCAAATAAGTTAATTTTGAAAATCTGCTGCTCATTTGTTATAACTTCAGAGTTTCAATTTTAATTATTTTAAAAATTCCCTCTAACAAACACACTTTCTGAATGACTACTGCCTCATCATTTGGCAGCCAATTCTTGAAACCTTGGCACTCTGAGCAAGAATTATGATTATGTATCAATGTGCATCCATTGAGTTACTGTTTCACCTGGCAGGAAGATGGATATGAATTCAAGTTTTGGCTCTAACACTTACCATATCTTTAGGTTTGCAATAGTTTTTATTGATTTTTTTTTTTTTTGGTAAAAAGGGATAAATAATACTTAGCTTTCAGGGTGCTTGTGAGGACTATGTTAAAAACATGTAAAATGCAACACTCAAAAGTTCCTTCTGTTATTATCCATAGAATCTAGAGTGAGTACAAAATAGCTGTTGACAGCCATGAGCCCATCTGAGTGGGAAATGATGAGAATCCCAACTGCCTGTGCACCATCTCAACTTGATTCAATAACTCCTCAAACATTTACTGAGTACTTATTTTCCAAGTACTATTTTAGGTCTTGGAGATATAGTTGTACTGAACATGACAGACAAGTTCCCTGCATTCTCAAGTCTTATATCCAGTTGGGGGAGACAGATACTAAACAAATAAATAGATAATAAATTATCAAGTAATGACAGTGCTATGAGAAAAGCCAAATAGGGTGATATGTTAGGGAGTCCCTAGGGGCTATGTAGGACAGTTCTTTCTGAGGTCATGGCATTTAAACTATGATCTGAATGACATGAAGGAGAGAGCCACATGAAGGTCTGTGGTAACTGATCTCAAGTGTGGTCTACAGAAACCTAAGGGATACCAAGACCCTTTCAGAAAGTCAATGAAGTCATAATATTAAGATGTTACTTGTTTTTTTCACAGGTTGGCATTGGAGCTAATGGTGCAAATATAATGGTTGGTAAAACTGCTGGTGCTTCAGCATGAAACAAGGCCATGGCACTAACTGTACTAGTTTTTCACTATCACACTCACAGTAAAATAAAATATTACTTTCACTCAAGAATGTATTGATCAAGCAGTAAGAATTATTACTTGTATTAAATTTACATTAAACCCCAACATTTGAGTACATATCATGTTAACACTGGGTGACAAATGTGCATAAGATACATTTACTGCATACTGAGGTATGATTGTTGTCTCAGGGAAAAATATTTGTGGGGTTATCTAAGTTGCAAGTTGAACAAGCCACTTTCATAGAACACCATTTTTACTCGAAAGAATGCCTGACAAACTACGGTTATTCAGATTTAGGTATCTGGCAGATATTTTCTTGAAAATGAAAAGAAGTGAGCTGTCACTTCAAGGAAAACCACTGGTAGAATTTATTGCTAATGATACAATGCAAGGTTTTAAAAATCAGATTTTTAGAAAGTGTGTATTTGCTACTGTGAACTTGACAGCTTCCCAAAACCGAAAAACTGTTCTGATGAGATTGCTGGTAATATTAAGCTGTGATTTTTTTGGACATTGCAAAATAAAATGTGTTACCATTTTGAAGATCTGTAAAAACTTTGTTAACCAATATTTTCCAAATAACCAATCACGGTCTTAAAAAATCATGCTTTCGTAACAGATCCATTCAATATGCAAAGTAGACCAATAAATTTTAATGTAATAGAGTATGGGTCCATTGATTTGGTTTTAGATTCTGTTTTTCAACTAACCTGTAGGAAGTCACCACGTATCAATTCTGATGTAGGGTCAAAGAAGAGTATCCACAATTATTTGAAAAGGCTATTAAATGCTTTCCCAACCACAAATCTGTATGAAGCTGAAATTTTCTTCATCTAATTTAACCAAAACAACATATTACAACAGATTAAATACTGAAACAGATATTAGAATCCAAGTGTTTTCTATTATGATAGGCAACAAAGAGATTTGGAAAAATGTAAAACAATGCCATTCTTCTATTTTTTTGTCTTGAAAGATATAGATTTTTCATAAATGTGTTTTTTAATGTTAACATGTAGTCTGCTCATTATTTTAAATTAATTCTTTAAATGTTCAATTTTAACTTTTAATACAGTAAATATAGATTGATAAAACCCAAATAAACAAAAGCTCCTTAGTATTCTCAGTAATTTTTTTGAGTATTAAGAGGTCTGAGACCAAAATTTTGAAAACCTATTCGTCTAGGCATGAGGCAGATTAAACAACATAGTTGTAATTTCTTTAGGTTTTACACAAATTTTATTAGATTTATTCTTAGGCACTTTAAATTTTTTGTTATTGTAAGTAACTTTTAAAAAAGTGATTTTTTCTGTGTTACTGGTATATAAAAAGACAACTAATTTTTGTATATTGATCTTATATCCAGCCACTTTGCTGAACTTTCTCAAATTTTTTTTTACATCAGTCTTCTTATTAGGCCAGTGGTCAGCAAATTATGATCCCCAGGCTAAAATTGGTTGGCCACTAGTTTTGTAAATAAAATTTTATTGGAACAGAGCTACATCCATTCATTTTGTACTACAATGTCAAAATTGAGTGACAGAGACTATATTGCCCACAGAGCCAAAAATATTTACTATATACTTTTTTCAAATCTCTGAACCCCATTCATAGAACCAACTCTGGCTCTGTTGATCCCCTATATGGTATTTTTATTTTCAATTTAATTAATTTCTGTTCTATTTATTCCTCCTCTCTTCCTTTGTCTTTTTCTACCTTCTCAAAGTTAGCTTACTAATTTTCACTTTTTTCTCTTTTGGTAAAACATTTGAGGCTACAAATTTTCCTCTAAGTACAACTTTCACTGCATCCCACAAGTTTTGATATGTACTATTTTAATTTTCATTCAATTCTAAGTATTTAAAAATTTCCATTATAATATCTTTGATCAATGAGTTATTTAGAAATGTTTTCAAATTTCCAAATATAAGGGGAAATTTGGGGGGTTTAATCTTTTAGTTATTGACTTCTAGTTTAATTGTACTATGATCATAGAATCTGGCCATTATTAGTTATTCTTGGAAATATGGTGAGACTTGTTTTGTGGCTTAGTATAAGGTCAGTTTTTATAACTCTTGTGAATAATACATATATTTTAAATGCTTAGTGCAAGGTTCCTTATGTCCATGAATCAAGCTATTTAATTGTAATCTCTATGTTGTCTGCATTTTTACTATTTGTTATCTCCTTGTCCAAGCAACAACTTGGGAAAAATATGTGAAGTTTCTCTATAGTTTTATCAATTTTTGTTTTGTATATTTTGAGGCTGTTTTAGAAATGTTATACTTTTTCAACAAATTAAACTTTTATCCATATGTTCACTCTCTCTAGTGTATTTTGCTTGATATCAATAAAGCTACCTTAACTACCTTTTGATTAGTATTTGCTGAAATATATTTTTCTATCCCTTGTCTTTGTTTTTCCATGTTAGGGGTGTCTTTTCTAACACTGTATAGCTAAATTATTATTATTTTTAAAAAATTTTAATTTTACTATATCTGTCTTTTAGCAAGAAAGATTAGGCCCTTTACATAGATTGTGATTGCTAATATAGTTGCATTTGTTCTGATGATCTAACTTTTGCTATTTATCCTGCTTTTCCTATGCTTTATTTTTGTTTTTATTCTTGCTTGACTTTTTAAAAGGGGCTTGGAAGTTACATACTGTTTCTATTCTTTTAGTAGTTTCACTTGAACTCTAAAATTAGTATTGTAATCTCCTTCAGAACAATAAAAGGACCTTATATTGCAAAACTCTGATATTTCCTTCCTTGCACACATGGAGTTTTACCCAGTATTTTAGTTTATCTTTTCCTCTATGTTAGACATTATTGTTTTAAACCATCAATATTTGTTTAGATTTACCTACAAGTTTACCAATTTCTTTATAATTTCTTTCTGTATTTTAGACTTTTCTTTTGCTATCCTTGTCCTTCTTTCTGAAATATATCCTTTGAAGTTCCTTCAGTGTAAGACTACTAGTAGTAAACTTTTAGGTTTTTTCTCTTATGAAAACAGTATTTCATTCTCATTTTTGAAAGTTACTTTTCCCAAATGCATTTTATTATTCTCAGACCCTTAAAAATATCATTTCACTCTTCCTGGCTTCAATTGTCACCATAGAGAAGTCTGCTGTCAGTCTAATTATTATAACATAGAGGGTATGATCTGTGTTTTCTCTATGGCTCCTTTTAAGAGAATGTTGTCTTCAGTGATGTGCAGTCTTACTCCATTGTAAAAGGTTATGTATGCCTTTGCATTTGTCTGCTTAGTACATACTTCATCCTAAGCCTGTAGACCCACATTTTTCATCTTATTTGGAAAATTCTCAGCCATATTTTATTGTCTCACCCCCATCCTGTATATTCTTTCCCTTTGTGACCCTGAATCAGCATATGCCAGGCCTTCTTGTTCTACATTCTATATTATTAAGTTCTCTTCCTTACACTTCCATCTCCTTATCATTTGTACTCTATTGTATGAAACTACTTCAGTTTGATTTTCCAGTTCATGAATTTATCAATTACAAATGAACATATCCACTAATTTTTTTTATTTAATTTTTGTCAATTAATTTTTTTCATTTCATTTCTTTTTCAGAAGTGTCTGATGATTTTGATAGCCCACTGTTGCTGGTATTTTTGTATTCGATTTTAAAAGATGTTTTTTAAATATAGAGGTAGACTTTTTTTTTTTTTTAATCTGATAATTCACACACCTAAAGTCCTTGGTGGGGAAGGGGTAATCAGTGTATTATTTGTTGCTTATGCTGACTTATACTCATGGGTTTGTTTCTTTATTTGATGATCTTTGAGAATATGTAAGATCTTAAAATGTGAAAAAAATGGAACTCAAGTTCTGCTTTTGATATGTTAATTTTGAAATGATTATCAAGCATCCCAATGGATACATCAAGTACACCACTGGATATATGAGCCTGATATTCAGGGGAGAGATCAGAGCTGGAGATATAAACTGAGGAGTCAGTACCATGAACTACTGGGAGCACATGAGGCAGCAAGCGAAAGTACAGACATAGAAAAGATGAAGTTAAGGATTGTGCCTCAGGGCATACCAATTCAGACACTTAACAGAAAAGAAGACAGCAGTGGTGACTGAAAACAAGAACAACAATCCAAAAAATGGTGCTGTCATGTAGGCCCAGAAAACAGTGAGTTTTAGGAAAAGTGAGTGGTTGACTGTGTTGGATGCTGCTGAGAAGCTGAGGAAGATGAAGCAACAAGGATGTTGGTGGCTTTGATATGGACATTTTTGGAGGAGCAGTAGGGTTAAATGAGGGAGCAGAGATAACTAATGCCTACAGATAAAAAGTTCAGGACATTTTGTGCGAATGGGAGCAGTAAAGTAGGGTAGAAGCTAGAGAAGGGTGTGGCAAAGAAGGTTTTTTCATTGGGTGATATTAAATATTTTACATCCCAATGAAAAGATTGAGTACAAAGGGGGAAACTAATTATATGGGAGAGAAGGGAATATTTTCAGGAGCAACATTCTTGAAAAGGCCAAATGCCCGAAAGTCTTTTAAGCTGTGATGTGGAATATGTGTGTGGCATGAGTCATATACAAAACCGACAAGACAGAAAGGCTAGGACACCTATATTATATAAGGACTTGGGGACTGTTTAATGCTAATTACAGTCAAGTTCTCATAAGGGGTACTACATCCTAACTTCAAATTTACCCATGTCACAGCAACTAGTGTTAGAAACTATACAACATGTCTGATAATCATAATCCAAAAGTTGTTCGGGGTATTTATGAAAGTGGGAGATTAACTCAATCACAATACTGAAGGAGCCTTGAGAGATCTCCTAGTTTAGTCTCCTATCCACTCTAGGCAAGTGAATCCTAAAGGTCTTGGAATGGACACCTCACTGTAATATCCCTGGCGAACACTTCTAGAACTTTGTCACCATGTAATGTATCCAACAGAAATAAAAGTAAATTTCCTCTTGTTCTGTGCTTAGTGGGCATAGAGTATAGCTGAACTGTTATTTTTTTTCACCAAAAAAACCCCTTAAGTATCTGAAGACAGAAATTAACTTCACTTTTTCTTCTCCAAGCTAAACAATCTTTTCCTCTTAATTTTCCTTCATAGATCTTATTTTGTATTATTTGGCTAGTCTCCCCAACATTTTTCCCTCTCTCCAACTGCTTTTTTAAAAGTGCTGTGACCAGAAATCAACAAGCTACTCAAATAAAGTCTGAGTAATCCTGAGAACAGTGGGGGGATTTCAACACGTCTCCCTTGGACAGATGAAAGGCTGAATTGACTCTGCCAAGCTTGAACACATTCCAGTTCCTGCTGATCTGGGGAGACTCTTCCACTTCCATTTTTCTTCTTTTCCCTAGCAATTTGAATAAAACAAAAATACAACCAGACATATATAGGAGAGAGTTTTTAGCACTGTTCACCTGTTCTTAAAAATAAGCTTGATACCTACATAAGTCAAAAACTGCACACACCAATTCTTTCTAAAGTATAATAATTATTGAACTTGCCAAAAAAAAAAAGCTTTGTCTCTTAACTGTATATATTCCAGAGAGTGATTCTTAAAATCCAAAAGGAAGTATTCAGATGAAGTAATTAATTAAGTGAAGTGTTGGGCAGGAAAGCTTTCTACTCTTTTGAGGCTAATGGGTGGTTGAGAAACTCCTATGGGTGTGTGTGAGAGAGAGTCTGCCTGCTAATTACTACCCAAGAAAATATAAGCATCCAACAATCATTCTAATTTTTGCTAAGCAGCATGAAATATCACATTACATTACATTATGTTATGTCAAGCAACAGGATGTTCCTAGGGTAACATGATAAAACAATACAGCTGGGAAAAACAAATTGAAAGGCCAACTGATGTGCATATAATTTTGAAAAGAAAGAAAAAGGACCACCTTGATAATTGGACTTAGAGCTAGCTGACTAAAGTGTTTTGATATCCACAGGTGATTTTAGGAAAGTAGCTATGTCTCAGCCATAAGATTTGGCTCTCTTATTTATAGTTATTTTACTGTGAAAAAGGATTGTAGCCTCTTTGAACTTTAATTTTTTCCTCTGTAAAATGGGAATAACGCAACCCATCTTCCCTCTCTTATATGACTGTTGTGAGATTCTCATACCTGGCACCATTAAGTGTTTTATGAATGTCTAGTTGGATACCTATATCTATATAATTTGGATTTAATATTTTGTATTTCACTGATTCTATGATGTATATTTTCCCACCTAATAATGTTTCAGAAATTAGGATATATCTTAAAATTGATAGTCTACTAAAATTTAATTGGTATTTATTTCTTTCTTAGTGGTATATAAAATCAATGGCCTTAAATCACTTAAATACACTTAAATCAATGGCCTCTTAGAGATATGGCAAATAAGAGTCTGAAAATGGTAAAAGTGATACCTAAATGTCAGTTATTCATTTACTCATAAAACAAGATTTTGCTAAAAGTCTCCTCTGTGCAAGGCATTCAGGGGGAAATGAAAATGAGTAAGACCTGATCTTTAATCACAAGTAGGGATGTGATGCATGAGAGGGGTAAATCAATGCCAGACGGTATGGGAAATGTACCATCTAAGATGCATTCCAAGCTCGGTACCCTGTGAGTGCAAAGGAGGAAATAACTTTCAATAAGGGTAATCAGGAAAGCAGCATGGAGGAGGTGGCAGCTACATCTGGCTTTGACAGATGAGTAGTATTTCAAAAGGCACATTTGGGAACAGACACAAGGACACTCTGTGTATACTCAGAGAAGGGCAAGGGGTCTAGACAAGAAGGGGTTTAGGCACAGTGCTGGGGTGCTTCCTAAGGATATTAGAGTCTAAGCTCTATTTGATGAATGGACAAGGCTTTGGAGCAAGGAGCAAACTGATAGAAGTGGGGCATTAGGGACACCAGTTGGTTGGTGATGCTTAGGGAGAAGGGAGAGGAAGAGACTGGAAGCAGGGGCATCTTAAATTAGTCCAGGTGTATGTTTGCAAAGTCCAGATAGTGCATGGGTAGCAGAGGCAGAAAGGGGACAATGAAAGGATTGGTCATAATTAAACACTTAAGACCCTTAGAAAGAATCTAAAAGAGCATCCATTTCACACTGGACAGAAGGACACACAGAATCAATGTTTGGCTGCATGACCCTCGGGGACAGGAACTGCATGTTTTGTTCATCATTGTATGGCAGGGCCTATGGCAGTACCTGGCACACAACAGTTACACCATAACTATCAGATGTACCCCTTCCTTCAAAATTCAATTTATGAGTTTAATTCAATTCCACAAAACCACGTACTGAGTATCCACCATATATGCTCAATGTTGAACACTGGAGACAGAGGTGAAGGGGGATGGTGGCTGGGGAGGAATGAGCTGGGTTGGTGGACTGTTTTCCCAAAATGGCTGAAATAATTTGTTCCTTTAATACAGGCTCCTGGGTAGCCCCCTCTGCCCCCCACCCTGACTCTGGGCTTGGCTAGGGGATTTACTTTTACCAAAGGGACAATAGAAAATATGATGCAAGCAGAATTGAAAAATGCTTATGTACTGAAGCTTGGCCTCTCTTGCTACTTGTTGGAATCCTGACACCACCAGATAAAGAATTTCAGACTAGCCTCCTGGATAATGAGAGACCACATAAAACAGAAATGAGTATTCCAGGTGAGGCCTCCCTAGACAAACCAGCCTGCCAACCACTGGACATGTAAGTGAGGCCATCTTAGAGCAGTGTTGGCAAACCTTTACACAAAGGACCAGAAAGTAAATATTTTAGGTTTGCAGATCATATGATCTTTTGTTACAACTACTCAACGTGTGGTGCAGAAGCAGCCACAGACAATATGGGGGGGTGGGTGTGTTCTAATAAAACCTATTTACAAAAGTAGTAGCAGACCTGTGGGCTATAGTTCTTGCCTACTTCTATCTTAGATTATTCAGCCCCAATCAAGCCAGTCTGGACCAGAAGTACCACCAAGTCAATTCACAGAATTGTGAGAAATCATAAATGTTTATTGCTTTAAGTCACCATGTTTGGGGGGTATTTTGCTATACAGCAAATGCTAACTGAAAAAGCTGGTATAAAACATTGTTTTAAGGCGCTTAAAATCCACCCGTGGAAATAGAACCCATTTGCAGGACACACTTCAATAACAATATAAGGCAGGATGTTGAGTAAATGTCAAAGTGCGTGTTGCAGGGTAATTAGTATTATAAAGGCTTATGAAAGAGGCAAATTAATTTTGGACAGCAAATAGACTTGGGTAGATCTTAATGGATGGGTAGAATGTGACCAGCTTCCCAAACAGTTGTGTTTCTCTGTCACGGACTGTCTTTGTGCTGTTTGCTTTTGTGTCTGTATACTTCAACAGACTGAGGTCCCCTTGAGGGCACAATGTGCCTTATTTTCTATTTTCTTTTTTTAATGTTTATTTATTTATTTTGAGAGAGACAGAGATGGGGGAGAGGTAGGGAGAGGTAGGGAGAAAGAGAGAGAGAGAGAGAGAGAGAGAGAGAGAGAGAGAACAGTCAGGGGAAGGGCAGAGAGAGGGAGAGAGAGAATGCCAAGCAGGCTCCACACTGTCAGTGCAGAGCCCGAAATGGGGCTCAAAGTCACAACCTGTGAGATCATGACCTGAGGCAAAACCAACACTCAGAATTAGCCATCCAGGAGCCCCCTTATTTTCTATGTTCCCAGAGCCTAGTGCAGTGCTTGGTTCACAGCCAGGCTCAATGTACACTTATTGAACAAACAAATAAACTCAGAACTGGGGAGGAGGAAGGGCCTTTATGTCGAAAACCAAACCTCACATCTCAAGGGAGAGGCAGGAGTCTATGTGCTCTGTTCCAGAGAGAAAATCAGTGGTGCAAAGAGAGGATTTAGACTGAGGGGAAGCAGAAGGTACAGATGGACACATGATTCTGGAATCGGGGCAGGGAGGACAAGGCAAAGTAAAGGACCCTGAAAGCCAGGCATGGAGGTTTAAACCAAAGGTTACTGGAGCAAGGTGACCAAGTTGATATTTATGAAGATTAATTTGGTGGCAGAGTATATGATGGAGTCTAGGCAAGGAGAACCAGGAGTGAGAAAACACACTAGTCCAGAAGTCAGTGGGGACAGTAAGCCTATGTGATTCCATGATGAATATTCACCAAATGGAGCATATGCCTCAGCATAGACAGTAACAGAAAAAGGGGACATCTCAGGCATTTGTTCACACCACATTTACTGTGTATGCGGTATTAAGGTACATATCATGAGCACATGGAGAAACTCAGTAGATCTAGGCTGTCCTGGAACCAAGCTACGTGTAACACAGGACCTCTCCCTACTTGAGGGGAAGCATAAGACAACCCCTGTTATGAGTCAGGCTGCTGTTAGAGTGGGCAGTGTCCAGGCTTTGCAGTAACACAGACTAGGGGTTCAAAGCCTGGCTCCACCCTTACTTACTAGCTATGTGACTTTGGACAAATCATGAACATTGTTGGCTGGAGTAGAATCATAAAATCAGAAATTTTGTAGAATTATACAGTTAGAAATAAAAAGTAGAATTATAAAAAGGGCAGATGACTGCATGGTACCATGCCTCGAACAGAGTAGGCACTCACATGAACCCGAAGTACGATAAAAGCAACATGAAGTAGGGAGCACATGAGTGGTAGAGACCAAGCACTATAATAGTGTAGAGAAAGGAAAATCACTCTGGGATGGAAGAGTCACTCTGAACTTGAGAGTGAGAATAGCATTTTGTTTGGTAGGAAAAAATGACTATGATTTTGACAAGTAGGGGAAGGGGATGTTCTTTCCAGGAAAAGAGAGCGACATGTGGAAAGAACACAGATGAAAGGTAAAGCCCATCTGTGGAATGCAATGGAATTTAGCTTGGCTCAAGAGGTGTGAAGTGAGGCTGTAAATGTTAGTCAGGTAGTGGAGTGGCCTGAATGCCCGGGTGAGGATTTGGACATCATTCCCGTACATAATGAGGTGCTGCTGAAGGATCGCAACTAGACAAATGATGTGATCAAAGTGACATGTGAGACAGATTAAACCAAGGACAGCATGCGGAGTGGCATGGGGGTGAGAGACAAATCCAAGGACAGACATGAGGTAATGCATGCCCATTGTAGGGGGTGGCAAGAGCAATGGGGGGGCATGTGTAAAAGGCTATAGAGAAAGAACTGATCATGCCTGGGGAACAGTGTGGGTGGGCAGGGAGAAGGCAGAGTTGAAGTTCATTATGAACCGTGAACACGGACTGATAAGATGATCTGCTTATTCATTCAGCCAAACCTCCACCGAGTTTTGTTTGCCACGCGCCATACACTGTTTCAAAGAGTGGGTATACACACATGCATAAGACATGGTCCCTTGTCTCCCATCTGGGGTCGGGGTTGGGGGGCAACAGACACACACAAATCATTTCCATAGAGTGTGATAAATGACTGGACATGAGGTGCGGACACAGTGGTGGCACACTGGGGGTTCATCAGAGAATAACGCAAATATTTATGCATCAGTGAAGTTTCCACATTCCAGTAAAGAATGGACCTATTAAGCCCAGAGTAAGTACAAGGTGAGTGGCTAAATCACTGAACTTTCAGCCTTGAAAGACCATCTGCAGGGAGGTTAGGTTAGCGGTGACCTCATACAGGAGGTGGCCTGCCAGGTGTCAGATGGATGAGATGGAGAGGGTCCAAGAGAGTGGCAAAGGCATGAGAGTGTGAAACCACAGGGTACATAGAGAAACCTCAAATCATTTGCTGTTGCCAAAGGGCAAGGTGTGCAAGTGTCCATCTATAGCCTCTGGTCTCCAGTCAAAATCCTCTGAGCCACTGGTCTCTCTTGAACACACTACACAGATTCCTACCTCTGTCTTCACTTGTTAGGTTTCTTACCTAAGTGCCCTTTCCTCGTCTCAGCTCTGGCTTGACTGGTTCATTCAGTAAACATGCATGGAACCCATGTAATATGCTAGACCCCTGGAACATAGAAATGAAAATGGAGTGGCGTGGCAGGAGATGAAACTAGAGAAACCAAAAGACGTTACAGGCTATGTTAAAGAGTTCCTAGGGGCGCCTGGGTGGCTCAGTCGGTTGAGTGTCCCACTTCATCTCAGGTCATGATCTATCTCACAGCTACTGAGTTTGAGCCCCGCATCGGGCTCTGTGCTGACAGCTCAGAGCCTGGAGCCTGCTTCAGATTCTGTGTCTCCCTCTCTCTCTGTCCCTAAGCCACTTGCATTCTGTCTCTGTCTCTCTCAAAAATAAATAAACATTAAAAAATTTTTATAAATAAAAATAAAAATAAAAAAAGTTTCTTTTTAAAAAAAATTTTTTTTTAAACGTTTATTTATTTTTGAGACAGAGAGAGACAGAGCATGAACAGGGGAGGGTCAGAGAGAGAGGGAGACACAGAATCTGAAACAGGCTCCAGGCTCTGAGCTGTCAGCACAGAGCCTGACACGGGGCTTGAACTCATGGACCGTGAGATCATGACCTGAGCCGAAGTCGGATGCTTAACCGACTGAGCCACCCAGGCGCCCCAAAAAAAGAGTTTCTAATATATTGGTTCCTATGTGTGATTTAGAAGAATATTTCTGGCTTCATGTGGAACAGATGAAAGGGCATGGGAAAGGCTGGAGACAAGATGGTTGGGTTGGCTGGTGCTGGACTGAAGCAGGGGACCACGAAGGACATGGTTCACAGAAGTTCAAGGTAGTATGGGCAGTTGAGAAGACTCCTTGGATGTAGGGGAAGTCTGATGGGTGGATATGGAGGGATTGTTCTTGACAGAGGGAAAAGGAGGGTGAAATTATGAGCTCCAGTCTGGACAGACTGAACATAAAATCCTTTCAGAATGTCTGGCAAGGCAGTTTCGTATCCAGCACCACTCCAGAGGGAAGTGGAGCCTGGAATAAGACATAGTCGAGTTCTCAGCATTTCCATGGTAGCTAAAACTGTAGGCAGCTATCGAACACCAAACTTCAACAGGGAAGAGAGACTAAGAGGAACTGCAAAGGAGGCTGGACTAGGACGGATGCTGGAAAGAACAATTTCAAACCAGGAGTGTCTGTCTTTACACAGCAGGTGGCTTTGACTTGGAAGTCTGATGTGCATGTCTATTCTCTATGCAACTTTGAGCATAGATTGCATCCTGGAGCTTATCGTGGGTCTCTACCTCCCAAGAAGTTTGACAATTTAGGATAAAGGTTTATGAAACAAAAGGAAAGGACAGTGACAAAAGCTGATTGTTCTTTGATACTTCTTGTCTCAAGGTGATAACAACAACACTTAAATAATAGAAAATAAATTCTTTGCGTATTTTTATCATCGCTTTTCGACATTCTATACTAATTATTGACTTTGTGTGTTGTCTTCCTCATTAGATTATGGAGTTCCTGGGGCAAAGACTGTCCCTTACTCACCATTCTAGTCCTCAGAGTCTACCATAAGGCTTGACACACTCGATCATTCAATCAGCAAATAATTATTAAGCACCTATGACATGCCAAGCATAGTTTGAAGCCCCAAGGACACAGGAGAGAATTTAACAAATAATTCTTCACTAGTGGAGCTTATAAATTCTAGTATAAATTCTAGTAAAGAATGTGGGAATCCAGCAAATCTAGCAATAAATATAATGTTAGTGGCTAAATCACTGTATCATGTAGGTTGCTAGGTAAAAAGAGTTTATATGATCTAATTGAACCTGCTAAAAGAGAAACCCAACTGCACACACAAACAGGAGCTCCAGAAGTCACTTTTCCTATTGCAGGGAGAGCTTTTTGAATTCTCTGTATTTGGTTTGCACTCCAAACGTAAACAAAACTTTCCTTATTCTATGTTCTAGAATGTAAGACTATGTTCCTGAGGTCATCATCTGTTTGTCTTCTGTGGAGTTAAAAAAAAAAAATTCTGAAAAGGTCCAAAATAGCCATTTATATACAGAATCAAGGTAATGAGCTTAAAAATGGGAATATTGACTTTGAGACTGAAATTAAGCACGACACAGTACAGAACACACTTGCTCAAGCAAACATTCACTAAGATCTACTATTTATAAACACACCAGGCACCACTGAATATAGCAGTGATGAACTGAAAGTCCCTGTCTTCAAGGATCCTGCAATATAACAAGAGGGATAAGACAAATATAAGGTACATGGTAAGACAAATCTAGGATTCTCAAATGTGTCTTGCTTTTTCTTTTCTCCTTATCCTGCTTAACAGGTTAGTTATCTCCACCAGATATGCGCTTCCTCCCAGCTCTACCTATGAAATAAATTGGCACCTGCTACTTGTGTCATAGCTATTTATGTATGTCTTATATCTTCTGCTGGACTGTGAACTCTGCTGGTAGGGACTGAGCTTTACACAACCCTGCATGGGCAGTGAAGACAGGAACAAAGTCTTATACAAAGTTAGAGGAATGGGAGTTTAAAGCTCAAATATCTTTGCATTGGTTTATGAAAAAAATACATATATTTGTGGACAAGACAAAGGTCCAGAGGACTTTCAGGAAAAAAAGGAGGAAATTATTTCTCTTTTAGGGTGTTGCAAGTTTCTTTTAAATGGAATCTGGCAGGGGCTCTTGGGTGGCTCAGTCGGTTAAGCATCCGACTTCAGTTCAGGTCATGATCTCGCGGTCCATGAGTTCGAGCCCCGCGTCGGGCTCTGTGCTGACCGCTCAGAGCCTGGAGCCTGTTTCAGATTCTGTGTCTCCCTCTCTCTCTGACCCTCCCCCATTCATGCTCTGTCTCTGTCTCAAAAATAAATAAACATTAAAAAAAATTAAAAAAAAATGGAATCTGGCAGTTGACTAAATCGCAGACAGCAAATGACCTCAAGTGTTGGGCTAAGATTTTAGAAATACATAAATATACTGTGAAATATAACTGACATTGTTATATTTCATAATGAAATTCCTTACATATCTAGCATTTTCATTTTCAAAGTGCTTTTGTATACATCTCTTCTCACTTGATTGTAAGGACAACCCCGGGGTGCACACAAGGCAGGTATTTCTCCTCCTGCTCCTCCCACGAACACCCGGAAGTCAATGGAAAGGAGTACATCAATCGGCTGCCACTGGTTGACTTGAGAACAAGAGCAATCCTCTTCCCACCGGGTCAAGGCACCCCCCCCCCTGCCCCCCGCCAAAACACTATGATCAGCAAGAGATGGGGGGGGGGGCGGAAATAGATTGTCTTTTTTTTTTTTTTTTTTTTTTTTACTTTCCTTGGAAAGGAAATAATTCAGTTTTCTGATTTAAAAATTAGAAATGACTAGAGGGGTAAAGTCGCACATTTGTGCTAAATAACAAGCAATGTAGCTTAAAGGGAGAAAAATCAGAAGAAAGGTGTGTTCTAAGGGATGTGCCTAGAGAATGTGTAGCTTACATTTTGACTTCTACATAGATGAGGATAATTAGCATCACTTCCCTGTAAAGTTTATTCAAATTTCCATATGAAGTGATGTTTCCCTGGATGCTCATTGTAATCATTAAATTGCACTTACAGCATGTACCAATTTACACCCCTGGCACTACATATAATACAATTTCCTTTCTTCTTTGGCTATTTTCCTTCCTTCCTTCTTTCTCTTCCTCCATCTTGCAGCTTTTACTGTCATTCGCGCATTATTGCACTAGATCCTGTGAGGACTTCGGGGAATACAGAAATGCAGATGAAATGAGCCACTAGTCTAGTGGCTCAAATAGCAGAGGATAGAGAAGGAAGGCTGAGGGCAGGGATTCTAGCACTCACCTACTGTCTTCCCAGGACCTTATGCTGGGTTTCAGACAAGCACCTATTTCCTGAGCATTTAGTGGATGGCAGGACAGATGGATGGATGGATGGATAGATGGATGAAGGAATTGTCTGAATGTGGACAGCAGTGTTCTAATTTCTGACTCCGTAGAATGGTGGAAGGTTCCCCTCCCCTGCCCATTGCTTTTTCTGTTTCAGCAACCCCTTTCAATGGGAAAGGCTGGGAACAAGAGAATCAAATTGGCATTCTGGAGCTCTTTATTTAGCAATTTGCTCTGTCTGAGTTAATATATGGGTTAGGTTCCCTGTGAACGACACTCTCCTAACTCTGGCAACGTCATAAAGACACTCAGCTGCTGTATGTCTGGCAAATTAATGACTACAAGCCCAAGGGATGGAGGGATGGGAAAATGTTAACATTAAAAAAAAATAACCTTAAGCAAATTCAGAAGAAAATGAAACAGGCCTCACCCACCCACCCACCCCCAGCTATATAAAACCTCTTAAACAAAAAATTACAGAAAATAATACTTTAAACTTTGTGCTTATTAAAACAATCCCATCCAGAATGCAGAAAAAAAAAGACAGAAAGGGAAATTAGATGGGAAAAAGAATAAAAGAGTCTTGGGAAGATATGGAAGTAGAAGAGGAAGGAAGAACAAGAAACATTAGAGAAGGTGGCTCCATGCTGAGATGACAGGGCAACAGGAGAGGTTATGAGCACTGGGCGGAGTCTCAGAGGCAGGTCAAAGAGAACCTTCCGAGGACCTGAGCAGCAGAGGTGGGTGAGGTGGGATGTCCTTTTCCAAGCCTCCCAGCTCCAGAGGGTAAAATGAGGCTGACCATCAGGAACGCCTCCTCTGTGGCAGGTGCTGTGCTTTTACACTTAGACATCCTGCTCACAGCAACCCTGCAAGGAAGGCAGTTATGCCCATTGTGCTGGGGACAACACTGAGTTCATAGGTTGTCAGTCATGGAGCTGAGGCTCTGGACAAGTACCCACCTGTGGACAGCACATTGCTGTCCATGGAGGACTCCTTTATCTAATTTAAGCCTTAAGACAACATTGTGAAATGAACATTCTTTGTTTTGTGTGGCAAGAAATGGAGACTTTGAGGCTTTGAGGGAGTCACTCACACTCACAGCTAGCAAGAGGCCAGGATGCATGTGAGCTGGGACACAATCTAGTGGCCCTTCTATTTTACCATACGGACTTCCTAAGGAAGTAGCCAGTTCCCTGAACAACACTCCATCGCCAATTTCAGCCTGTAACTTGTGAGTCTGTGTAGGCTGAGCACCAGACCAACAAGGTACCACATGGAGGTTGGGCTGATGTCCCACGGTCATCCTGTGACTCTGCATGGAATGGGGACTCTGAGCCTTAAAAATAACCATATGGTTATATGATGTAATAAGTCAACTACTGAGTATTTACCCAAAGAAATCAAAAGCACTCATTCAAAAAGACATGTGCACCCCTATGTTTATTGCAGCATTATGTACAATTGCCAAGATACAATCGCAACCTAAGTGTCCACTGAGAGACAAACAGGTAAGGAAGATGCGGTATATATATTTAATGGAGTATTACACAGCAATAAAAGGGATGTGATCTTGCCATTTGCGACAACACAGATGGACCTAGAGGGTATTAGGCTAAGTGAAATAAATCAGACTGAGAAAGGCAAATTCCATATGACTTCACTCAAGTGTGGCATCCAAAGACCAAAACAGGGGCACCTAGGTGGTTCAGTCGGTCAAGCATCCGACTTCGGCTCAGGTCACGATCTCGTGGTTTGTGATTTCGAGCCCCACACTGGACTCACTGCTGTCAGCACGGGGCCCACTTCAGGTCCTCTGTCCCTCTTTCTCTCTGCCCTTCCCCCGCTTGAACTCTCTTCCTCTCTCAAAAATAAACATTAAAGCAAACAAACAAAAAGCAGAATCGGATCTATAAATACAGAGAACAAACTGATGACTGCCAGAGGGAAGGAGGGTGGGAGATACAGGATTCCAATTATGGAATGAATAAGTCACAGGAATAAAAGACACAGCACAGGGAATATAGTCAATGATATTTTAATAGTGTTATATGGTGGCAGATGGTAGCTACACTTGTGGTGAGCATAGAATAATGTATAGAGAAGTTGAATCACTGTGTGATACACCTGAAACTAACATAATATCGTGTGCCAAATATACTCCAATAAAAAAGAAAAAAACAAACAACCCCCACAATGGAACGGTTATTTGGTTTATGCTCCCAGACAGTACAACAATCTTGTTTATAGCAGCCCCCAAATATGGCCCTAAAAGATACTGATTCTCATTCTAATAACGAGGGGGTTCACTGCTACCCAATGGGGCTACTGGTTCCACTGCCAGCTAGTTCTAGCCACAAGAAAATTACTGTTCTGAATGCAAGTCTCTTTCTCTATAACTTCTACCTTTTGGTTCTGCTTTTTCTAGAGTGACAAAGTCTTTAAACACAGCTGTTATGTCTCCCCTTCTTTTTCTCTTCTCTAGTCTAACCTTCCTCGGTTCCTTCACAAACTGGTTATAAGACACTCTCTCTGATGCCCTTTCCATTCCCGATCCCTGTTCATGAAGTATACTCAAGTTTGTCTGTTTCCCTTGCCACAGATACTATTAAAATGGTTTAAAACACAGTTAATGTGCTCTAAGGATTATGGAGTCCAATGAAATCATTACTACTCTTTCACTGTGCATGTGACTTTTACTGTCACAATTAGGAGAATGTTAGCTTTTTCGGCAACCGCTTTGTTGGGAAGAAAGATACACAAACAATCTCTTGCAGTAAGGCATGATGAGTGCTGTGAAGGAGGTGGGGACTGTCCTGTGGAATCGCAGAGAAGGAGCAGCTAATGCAGCCTGAAGGAAGCAAAGAAAGCTCTTGGAGAGGATGCTGGAATGACTCAAAGTAAGAGTTAACCAGGTGGAGAGAGTGGAAGAGCTTTCCAGGTAGATGGAAAAGATTTTGCAAAGATGAGCTGGCATGAGAGAACACGGCAGCACTGCTCCCCTCCCCCGCCTCGCCGTTCCTCTTTTTTTCAATTTTTCTCTGGCTTTTCGCTTCCTTCTCAGATGTTCTTTTCTGTCAAGGCCTAGGATAAACTATGTTCTCTTGTTTTAAGAAGTATCCTTTGTATGGAGTTCAAAATTCTTCGTATAACACCTGTGTACCACGAGTATAAAGTGAGCGTTAAATAGCCTAAGCACTGGCAATGGTATGGTCATAAGTATTTTGAGCCTGCTCTTCTTTTCAGAGGTGGTACTTCTTTTTATTTAAAAAATTTTTTTTATTTTTATTCATTTTTGAGAGAGAGAGAGAGAGAGAGAGAGAGAGAAAGAGAGACAGAGCGGGAACGGGGGGGGGGGGTGGGCAGAGAGACAGAGGGAGACACAGACTCCAAAGCAGGCTTCAGGCTCCGAGCTGTCAGCACAGAGCCTGACGCAGGGCTTGAACCCACGAACCTCGAGATCACAACCTGAGCCGAAGTTGGATGCTAGCCAACTGAGCCACCCAGGCGCCCCTCAGAGACGGTACTTCTACATCAGTGGACTGTTTGACTGGGGTAGAAAAGCAAATGGCGCCTCAAGTGTTCAAAGGCAGCCAAGGTTCCTTCAGAGCTGTGAGGTGGACTATGGGGCTCGGGGAGACCTGCACGGGAGTCAGAGCTCTTTGCCCCTTTATCAGCTGACCTGTCTTTCTCTTCAGTGCCTCTAGCCAGCCAAGTTTGAAATAAGGCATTTAAGGATTTCTAAAGTCTTGTTTCTAAGGTTATTATTCACAAACTCTTACCAAGGCTGTTTTCTCAGGCTGGAACGCAGACAGGCTAGGAACCTCACCTTGGCAGGGGAATTCAAGAAACTCAAGACGTGGTAACTCTCCCACCTGCTATTTCCTTCTGCTTGTTCCTTCTCTGCCTTCAGCCTCTCGGTCCTCCAGCCCCTCCTCTGGAAAGTGTACAGTAACTCAAGGCTTCCCTTAAACCTCTGACAGGTGAACAAAGAGAAACACCTCTCACAAATCCATAGAAGAGAGAACAGAACCTTTCATAAAGAACCCTAAACATCCCACCAGAAAGTCCCAAACAGCCCTGAAAAGTGAGAATAAAACTATCAAAAGCTGACAGAGGGTAACAAGCATTATTTCCAACCCACATTTGTCCTTCTAAAAAAAGCCAACCAACTACTGAAAAAACCCCTGAAATGTATGAAATCTAACATCGTTAACATACTTCCTGTCCTCACATAGCTTATAAAAAATGTTTCTGAGCTTTTCCCTGGCTCATTTACAATGACGAGAAGGAGCAAAAAGGAAATGCAACAGATGGGGCTACCATCTTCTCTTGCAGTGATTTATCTCTACTTGAGGTAGCTTGGGCAAGCTTTCAAACATTTTTTAGATGTACCAATAGCTTATGCCTGGTCCAGAGCAATGAAGATGAGGTTCTCTTAAAAAAAAAAAAACACACAAAACAAAACTGCAGGTTATAAGCCATGTTTACTACCATCTATTTTTGTTACTTCTAAAAGAGATCACCTCAGCTTCCTCCCAACCCTCCCTGTACTGACTCCATGAGGATCGAATCTGGTGCTGATTTAGAGCTGACAGGTGGTACATGCATAATTAAAGATGACCCAACACAGAATGCTCTCATTCCTGGCATATTATCAGACACTTAAGCAAAGCAATTATCAGTAGGCAATCTTTTCTGTCAACAGAGATAGAGATGAAACATTTCTTCAATTAAGAGGATTCTGCAAGGATGCTGTACATACATCCATCTGCAAATACTTGAAAGTCTTTACAGTTTAATAGTAAGCCAGCTCAATGGAGCACCTTTGACCAGTTAATTCGTGCTACTCCCTTCCCTGTTATCCTGGAAGGTCACATTTTAAACATCAGCATCAAAGTAGGAATCATTCTGAGGTACTGTCAGAGATCCCGATCCAAGCTGTCACGGAGATCTCTGCGTCTTTCTGCCATAGTCCTATTGGGGTTTTGCAAATATACTAAACCTTCCTTTAAGGCTCAAAGCAAAAAAGGATAGGGTTCAAATAAAAGTAAATTCAATTAAAATTGTAATTTAAAGCAGTCTTCTTTCCTCCTCATGCTCCACCAGTGTCAAAGGATTTGAGAATTGTTATCAAGCCTTAAAACTTCATCAGGAATCTAAGTCATTTAAAGGATTTTTTTTTTCATTTTGAAGAAATAAATATTATTCAAAGGAAGAGGTGTCTTGACAAAATGATGGATTTCCTATTTCAGGTGAAGGGGGGAAGAGGCACTGCATTTCCTAATAGAGTACTGTATTTTTTTTTAAATAAATTATAGTGCATGCACTTTATATAAATGAATGCATTTTAGCTTTCCTTAGAACAGAAATTGCTTTAATGTTATAGTGAGACAAGTGATTTTCTTTTCTTTTTTTAAAGGGTAGTTTATACGTTAATGGGTTTTTTTGAAGCCCATGTAAAAACTGCCTTCCACGAGACAGAGAAACTCACAACGTTTGTGGTGCATATTTTGCCACATTTCACAAGGGGTCTTATTGTTTAAATTCTTATATCCTGATGTCATATGTGAACAAACGACCTTATTGTTCATTTGAACACGTCTTTATAGGATCTCTGGTGGTAGAACTGGTGTTGTTGTTTGCCTTTTTTTTTTCCCTCATCAAGTCGGAACAAAAGTCTCTTTTTCTGCAGCACTGGGAACTCGGGGAACACGGCTGTATGTGGCAGTGGTTGTCATTTGGAAACACCATAATGATAATGGAAGCGAAGCGCTAATGTAAATGGGGTGACTTCTGACAAGTAAATCAAGGTCTACAGGGCAGTTTCTTCTACACAGCAGACTTGAAGGTAATGTAAACTAGAAGCACTTAAAAAGACAACTAAGAATCACCCAACGAACTATTAAAGAGGCAGGTCTGCTGGGTAACCAGACCCAATTCCTTCCGAGGTGTGTTTCACTCAAAAGACACTCCATTCAGAATGTTAGGGGAAAAAAATAACCAGTAGTCTTTGGGGAAAATGTAATCAGGCAGAGAAGTGGTGATGACAGTGGCATTGTTAATGGGAGATTCACCAGGACTCAAAGCACAAGTTCATTATATTTCTCAGAACTAAGAATAGCTTCTGAATGAGTACTCACAATTCTCCACAGACCTATATCTCCTAAGGAGCTCCCCCTTCTCCCTTTCCAATTTTGATGTAGGAAAAAGAAAAGAATATAGTCAGACATGGGTAGGTAGGCAGGAACAAAGGAACCTCTATAGGATGGAGAAGCATCTAAACTAGTTCCATTCTAGATGCTGTTACACTTCTTCCATCAGGATTCAGTTCAGAAAAACTCAAAGATGTAGTTTGGGAGCACGCTGCACCAAGAGGCCAGGACAAAGAAATATGTTGCATGTGTACTACTGTGGCAAACAACAAAACACTTGTGAGTTCCCAATCGATGTCATGGATAAAAAGAAAATATGCGATATAAGGCATATACTACCATCAAAATAAACTTAAGAAAAAAGGAACAAATTCTAGTGAGTTTATTTAGGGATAGACTCTCATTTCCCATACAGCAGAGTCCTAGACTTTGTACAGCTTTAGTAAATAAAGCAAAGTCTATAAGCACAGCCTGTATGCTGAGGATAGCACATGGCAGTAAGACATTTTATATCATGCTTTTTACACTGAGCTTTTATTTTAGAATCATCAACTAACATTTTTATGTAAGATGGTACCTTACATAAAACAGAACCATCTTATTGTTAACTTAGGTTTTTCCTATCCATCCTCAAAACTAGTTTCCCAAGTACCTTGGTTCTAAGTTTTATGCTCGGATGAATAAAATAAGACTGTAACTATGGCTACCAAATAAAGACTAAATCACACAGATGATAGATATGGATAGAGTATATTTTGGAAAGAATAAAAATCAAGTCTAAGGTATTATTATTGTCACCGTTACCCATTTGTGTCCTATTTCTGAAGGATTGCTTAAAATCTGTCATTTGGAAGTCTTACAGAGACATTCTGCAGAAAACGATGTGTTCTTCCTGCTAACACATGATCAGAGATGTTTATCAGGTTTATTTCACTAAGGACAAAGTATAGCATATTTAAGAAAGCCAGAATGGATGTTGTTCCAAATCTCTATCCATTGAGGAGAAGACACTTACTTTCTGGTTAAGAAGTGACCATGTTAATTCCAGAGTACCTTGCAATTGGGTTTTTCAAGAACTGGCACTGGAGGTCAAACCAGACAAAGGTGACGAGCACATCTTCAATGACTCAGAAGGCAGCAGTACAATCAATGCTCTTATTTTCTCCTCCTAATACTTCCCTAGAGATAGCCTGGCAGATGGACCAAAAAAGGGGTGGCCTCACTTCACTGCAGGGGGATGAAAGAAAATAGAAGTGAAAAAATAGTTTTTCTCCACAAACTGCACTCTAGGAATCGACTGTTCTTAACTCTGAGCTCTTTCACAAAACGAAATGCTATGCGCCAGTACACTTTGTCTCCCTTAGGGAGGGAAGGTGATGAGAGGAAACAGTGTTAGGAGAGGATTAAAGAAACATATGTTCTTATTAAAGCAGGGTTTGAAAAGAAATAATGTTACAGAGAGAATGATGATTACCTGGTAACAATGTATGCTGAATCCTCACTAAAAGAAAAGAAAGGCAAGCTTATATTGAATATCTAATGCACCCAGGTACAAACAACAAGAAAGAGAGTCTCACACTAACCAATTTATACAAATTAACTTACAGTTATTCCCTTGTGATTGACCACATAACCTACACCCCAGGTAAATACGATGTGCTTTTACATGAACACATTTGTAACTTCTGTAAACTAATTAACAAAGATGAATACAAAATATCCAGGTAGAACGGAGACCAGTGATTTCCATCCCTGCAGCCAGTTGTACTGTAATATCTTCCACTGGATGCTGACAGCCTTCTCTTCCCCTCTCTCATTCCGACACAATGCCGTCAGGTCTGTCTAAGTAATGTAATTTACTGGAGTGGAATTCCCCTGGTAGCCTGTGCGGCACTTGGTGACAGTGTCATTTATACTCCACAGTGTCGTGGCCTGACACTGATACATCAGCCTTCATCCCTCATTCACAGCAGAGCGTGCAATTTCACCTTCTGCTGTGCCCTTCTGTAGTATGCACGTACAAATTTACTCCATTCAGCCCTAATTACAAACCTTGGTTAAAATGCTCTCATTAGATTTATATTTCTCACTCCAAATGTCAATCTTATTGAAAATTCCGATTTTCCTGAGGATTCATCCATTAGCAATAAACTCTAAAGCATTCCATGACTGAGTGCATTAAACTGGCAATGCGGACATGCACTTAAAATACATCATTAGAGTAAATCTCCATTGCAAATGCTTTACATTATTCAACCAAAGGAATAATGAGCTCAGCCCAGCCAGTACCCTCAAATTGCACATGAAGGATAGGTTAAAACTGGCTGTTATCCAGGAAGAAGCACACGGTATATCAATGGGACGGATTTCAGAGTCTCCGTCACTTCTTATGAAGGTGTGGGAGGAAATCACAGTCAAAGCCTAACTTATCACCTTCTCTTGTCTATGGTCTTCACAGAAACTTCAGTCTCTGGCAAAGTACAATATGGCAGGAAAAGATAATGGGGAGTGTATGTATTTGTTCATGGAGGGGACTAAAGCTATGCCTGCAATGCCAAGAACTTTGTTAAGTTACCCTGAATGATTTGCTCTGCCTAAAAAGCATTCTTCCATTCCACCCAACAGAAAAACTTTAAAAAGCAGCATTGTCTGGATACACTGTAAGAAGCTGGGTACCATTCTAATAAAAGACAGATCTTACTGGTGGAGTTGACCTGAGAAACATCTCCACCCCAGTCTGTTGGGTACTAACATTAAAAACCCAGAAGCCACAACCATAATGTTGATATGGAAATTACAAGCCAGAAGTTGCATCTGTGAATGGAATGACAGGACAGACCATAAAAAAAAAAAAAAAATGTGGAGGAAAAAAAAAAAAAAAGAAGAAGAAGAAGAACAACAACAACAAGAACAACCAACTAGCAAAATACATCAATTAAAACCTAGCTGGCACTGTTTATATCAGGACCATGTTTTAATTCCTTAGCTTATTGATCTCATTTATCACTTCTTGTCAGGTCCCAGGTGAGGCAAAGTCAAGGTACAGTCAAATTTCTTTTTAATTTGGTAAACGAAAAAACTGCATCCCACGAAGGTCATGGAGGACGCTGAAGGAAGAGTCTGATGCCAACTCTTAGCATCTAATACTAAAGGTTAACCAAAGAAATTAAGTGATGCCTACACAATTATGATTCTATGAATGAAATATACAGTATATTTACTTAAAAAAAAAATAACTAAGATCTACATCCAGCGCGGGGCTTGAACTCATGACCCTGAGATCAAGAGTTGCATGCTCTACTGACTGAGTCAGTCATGTGTCCCAATGTATTTATTTTTTTAATGGAAAAATTTCGTGGGCAGAAAGACTCTGAGAAGGGCAGGCATACACTCCATTAAACAGTAAATAACTTATTAAAAATAATAAAGTGAAAGAAGTGACAGTAATTGTTTTCTGCCTGTCAGTATCTGGTCATCTCTAGGACTGACCGGTAATCAGAATTATAACAGATACAGTATTTTCTGTAGAGAATTACACCACGATGGAAGCTAACTGCTCCTGAAGTTTTGCCCAGTCCCACCTGAAATATTTAAAACTGCACTTGATTGGGGCGCCTGGATGGCTCAGTCGGTTGAGTGTCTGACTGACTTCAGGTCATGATCTTGCCGTTTGTGAGTTTGAGCCCCGCATCAGGCTCTGTGCTGACAGCTCAGAGCCTGGATCCTGCTTCAAATTCTGTGTCTCTCCCTCTCACTTCCCCTCCCATGCTCATGCTTTGTCTCTCAACAATAAATAAACATTAAAAAAAAATTAAAAAATTAAATAAAATAAATAAAACTGCACTTGATTAAAACAGCACTCTCTCTTTCATAATGTACATCAGCAGGTACTACAATTTAACATGCACAGATGTTAGAGCTGAAATATCCATGCTTAAACAAAAAACATAGGGAGAAGGTAAAAATAACTGAATATGCTCAACACAGTACCAACCTTAAAAGGAAAGAGAGGCTTACATGGTGCTGATTTAACGGCAAAATAAAGAAATGATCCCCCAGATGGCATCGGTAACCTGTGAAGAACCAAACTACTCTGTAAATGACCTGTAGCTTTCTGTTTGAGAAACACTGGACAAGAGGCTGATCGTGTGTCCATTTAATTCCAAAATCTGTACCCCAGGCATCCAGGGGAACCCCCAAATGCCCCGAAATTCTCCAGCACGTTCATATTTTACAATGGCACAAAGAAGAGTAACAACTCCATCCTTTTAATGAGTGCTGGTTTTGTACTTCATATACGTTATTTCATTTAATCTGCACAACCACCCTATGAGGTAGGTACTAACCCTGTTCCTTTTTTCAAATAAAGACATCCAGGCTTAGGAAAGGTTAAATAAACAGATCAAGGTCAGCAAGTAGCTAAGTTAAGATTTGGTCCTGAGTCCTCTTTCTCCCAAAGCTCTTGCCTTGCTTTAACCACCATGCCTCACCCTATCTGCCTCAGTTGGAGATGCCCGTGAGGAATGTGATCTGGAGTCTTCAATTTCCAGACGCTTCTGGAATGACTGCCCTCTTGACTCATCTCGTTTCGCAAATTACATCAAACTGAAAGGCTCAAAACACTTGCAGACATTCTCATTCTCTGGAAATGCCACAGCCACTCAGCCAGTGGAATGGGGACAGCACCATCACCGGGATCACCAAGGTACAAATTTCCCTGTGAACGCTGACGCCACCTCTCTTTGGTGTTTCTTCTAGCCACAAACTGGCACGTTATCACTGACTGTGGTTGCAGTAGACTCAGCAGTCAGATAAAGGGGAGTTTCTATTTGGTTAACTGCTCCTCCAACATCTGTGTCCAAGGAGGGTCCTCCAGAGCAGGCACGCACTCATCCTTGTCCTCCCTCCCCACCGACCCCATCAGTCCACAAACAAGAGGCTTTGCTAATCTCTTGGCCACACCACTAAGAAATCCTCCCCTTCCCGTGCTGCGAGTCTTCAAGAAACAACTTTCTAACAATGAGTCAAAAAGATGATGTTTTAAAAGAGCATTTCAAACAAGGCAATTACTTTTTAAAAAAAGATTCAAGAATTCTATCACTTCTTTCAGCCTTCCATCGACACAATTTGTTTATGTATGAGTCGAGTCTTTCTTCCTTCAGAAGGGGAAAATGCTGATAAACTAGCACATGTAGACAAACAGCGCAAAAACCTGGCTGCCTCTTGCTGCTTAAACAGAGTCACATTTATTTCCCAACGCACCACTTACCAGACAGATGCAAAGATGTGGGCAAGCCAGTCATCAGAATTAACAGAGTGATTGTGCTTGCACTACATATTCTGATTTGTATGAATCTTATTTTTAGCCATGCACAAAGGGCAATAAATGGAAAATCTTATTCTAACCGCTACTTTTTCTGGGCCACCCACACTGCTCCACCTACCGCACAAGTTCACAAATGTAAAAAACCCAACGCAGGGTTTGTCCTAACAAGGGATGCAAAGAGGCTAAAACGTGTGACATTTTTTCCAGTTAGTGTTGGTACTTTCACTCTTTTTCTGTATCAGGACTTTCAGGGAAAACAACATTGACTTATCTATGGGCATTTTCCGAGACTCCACGTTGGTATGCCATTCAGCACACAGGCAGGTGTGATCCGCAAGGCACGGGCACCAACCTGCTGTGAGCCGCATGTCAACCAACCTTCAGCAAAGAAATGCACCCACAAACATTTCTGTATATCCAGGAAGGTAATACCTACAACATTTTGTTCTGAGACAATGCCAACGTCTTAAAAGTTCCTCAAATGAACGAAAGTGGTATCAGAAACATAAATGTTGCTAAAGCACAGCCGGCTGTCAGAAAGGATCGTACCCAAGTGAGGTCAATATTGCTCTCCTCAGTCTGCCTTTAGTTTGCAGTTGGACAATGTTCACTGAGGCGGTTACCTCCTTGCCATCTCCCTTCCCTGTTGTGCATTCCCCTCCCTGCCTGCCCTGTCCACAGTCCCCACCGCATCTCAGGCAGCTCACCAAGCATTAACTCACACGGCTGCCACACCCGCCAAGCAGCTGATACTGAGAGACAGACACTTTGAGAGCAAACAACAAAAACACATTGACGAAGAGGATGTTTTCTAGGGGCGTAGAGAGGATAGAGATGAGAGTCTATTTTCGATGACTCTCTCCTTAGACTTTTAATGAAAAGTTAAATGATTAAGGTCCCAGGGTAGCAATTAAAATGCTTGTTCTTCTGAGCCCTCTGCAAACCTCAACAGCAAACATACGCAGGTAGTGATCAATATTTAAAAGTCAATTCAACAAAATAATTAAGACGCGAAAGGAGGCAACTCTGAGAAAGGCATCTTTCTTTACCTGTGTGCTTGCTCATTATCCAGAAACTAGAGGAAATGTTCCGTCATCCTCTGGTAGTTAACACATGCCCTGCAGAGCTAACACCTTCTTCCGATAACGCACGGTACAAGAGCAGCCCTGATGAGGTGTATCAGAAAATCTTTTTTGGGTTATAGTCCACTCTCGTCAGACCTTCTGACTAGTGCTGTAAAAACACGGGTAATTAAGTGTTACGAAAAAGTGGGTCATACACCACGGAGATACAACCACACCGCCCCCAAACTAGGCTCCAAATGACTGTGCTCTGAGAAGGTGGGAGGGGTCTGAACACAGCGAAAGCAAAACTTTTATGTGGTGAGGAGCATTTTGGTTTTCACTGGTTTAGGTTAGAGAAAGTTAATCTCAATGTCAACTACAAACCAAATAACTTTTAACATGTTCTTGAAGTTTTATGACAAATTCTGGCTGTTAATGTAATGGGAAATTCAGATACAATGTCATAAACGGTCCAAGGGACAGTCTCAGGCTTAAATGACATGTCCATCACCGAAGAGCGAGTGCTGTGTGACTCAGTGAAGCAAAGCGGTCAAACCGAAACTGAAGACAAAGAAGCAAATTCTTATTATCCACATTAGCATCTCCTTCTCCTGAGGAGGATCAAAGTACTCTATATCACTTCCCCACACCTGTAGCCAGCTTGGGTATTCAACAATCGCGGATATTTATCAAAGCACCCCTCAACTTCTGTAGCAAGAAGGCATAATGTAGTACGTGAATTGAGCACATTCATTCATCTTTCAGTCACGAGCCACAGATATATTAATTCAATACATACGGAGTCCCGATTATAAACAAGGACACGAAGGATGGTGAAGGGATGCAGAGAGAAGAACCTAGAAGAATCTGCTTTCAAAGAACTTAAGTCTTGTATAAGGGATAAGACCTAGTCATGACCAGACCAAATACAGATCATTCTTTTAAAACAAGATCTTTTCTAGCAGCTTCTTACTATAGACTTCTTATTCTACTGACATAAGGCTTGTAGAAAACATTCCTATAACATTTTTCAGATGAATCTAACAATCCCCTTAATTTTTTTTAGAAAGCGATTCATTTTAAAATTTTTATTGAGAGAGAGAGAGAGAGTGAGCGAGCGAGCATGAGTGGGGGAGGGACACAAGGAGAGGGACAAAGAGACTTTCAAGCAGGCTCCACTCTCAGGATGGATCCTGACGCTGGGCTCCATCCCATGACCCTGGGATCATGACCCAATCGAAATCAAGAGTCAGTCTCAACTGACTGAGCTCCCCAGGCACCCCAATCCCCTTAATTTTTTTTTAATCAGGGTTTTCTTTTAGTGCTTAAGATCCTTCCTCACCTTCGCTACATGTTAGGATTCACCCTGACCCAAAGTCCTAGCATTTCCCAAAGGGAAGCACAGAGCTATCAAGACAATCCCAGGAACTATAACACCACACCAGAGGAATTTGAAGAGAAGTCTCTTTGAAGGGGGATAAAGGATTCAACATTGAAGGAAAAGCTCTGGTTCACAGCACAAGAAAGGATATATTTGAATCACATTTTGGTACCATCAGGTATAAAATCAGAATTTTACTGTAGAACATACTGTTTGGATTATGGCTGGGGATATGGCTAAGCAACATTTCCCATTTCTGGCAAATTGCTATATTGTGTACTGATAACAAATTTCTTAAATAACTAGAATACAGTTAGTTGATCTAACACTAATACCATTTTACATATAATTAAATCATTCTCTTATGATTCCAGAGGCCCATTAGGATCTTAAGGGCCTCTCAATAGTCCTTTTCATTGACAAGATGCAGAAATTAAAAAAAAAAGTTAATACTGATTTCCACTTGATAAAGATAATGGTGTATCTACATAGGTATCTGTTCTTGTAAGAGTTGATTAATGTTATTTGTGAGAAAAAAATAAGAAACGAGGAGATCATTATCCTAGAAAATGATAGCTAAAGTTATCATTCCTAAGCTCCACCAAATTTGTGGGATGTAACCAGTCCAGAAAACTGCTTGTAAATTTGGAATTATTTGATTAATTCAAAAGAGTCTGGAAAAATACACAAAAGTATGAGTTAATAGTCAGGTTTTATTCTGGGTAGCTGAATTACAGGTAATTTATTTTCTTCTTTGTTGTTTTATAAATTTTGTACAAGAAACATATTACTTTCACAATCAGGAAAATAAAGCTACTCCTGTTTTAACAAAAGGAAACAATTATTCTCTGATTCTGCTCTTCCTAGTAATTAAAAATACTTGATACACAGAACCCAGTATAATAATCTGGCCTGGCGACAAGTCAGACATGAAATACAGGAAAAATCTACTAGAAACAATAGATTACAGTTTCTAGTTAAGCTCTACAGGGACTCTAAAAATCCTCCTACACTCCAGAGCTTTGCAAATACTGCCCTTTCTCATCATGATCCATGATTTGCACACTCTCCAGCTGCAGATGCCAGGGCCCTCACAATGATCAATGGGGGTGGGCAGGTGTCCTTGTAAGAGTGTGGTGCCACCACCTGGGTTAAATCACAGCTCACAGACAGGTGTCACTTTGCCAATGAAAGGCATAGTCAAAAGAGAGCACACAAATAATTTCTAAAAAGCAACAGATTGGAAATGATTAGAATTAGTTGATAAACTATTTGTGCTACAACTGATAACCACTTGGTAAAGTAGCTTCATAATATGCATGGTTGAGTTTCTTTGGAGATTCACAGAGAATACCATGTGAAATTTCTGATTTACATATTAATGTATACTACCATGCTGGTAACACTACCCCTATCTGTATGTACCATTAGTGTATATGCAGAGAATAAAAATTAATTTTGATGATGCTTTGAGCAGAACATAATCCTAACACTAAATGCTACAAATAAGTGCATCATACAATCTTTCTAAAAAAACACAAAAGAATTGGCTTCAAAACTGTTAATGCTGGGGCACCTGGGTGGATCAGTCGGTTAAGTGTACGACTCTTGGTTTTGGGTCAGGTCATGATCTGTGGTTTGTGTGTTCAAGCCCTGCATTGGGCTTTATGCTGACAGTGGGGAGCCTGCTTGGGATTCTCTCCCTCTCCCTTTCTCTCTGCCCCTGCCCTGCTCATGCTGTCTCTCTCTCAAACAAAACAAAACAAAACAAAAACAAAAAAACTATGCCAATGGGTTCCCAATAACTATAAGAATGAAATATACATGTTCATAAAATTATTTTATAAATTACTCTTAATATCATTAATATTACCACTTTTAAAGTGCTTCCAAACTTTAAAGGGTTCCAAATAATGAACATAAGGAGAATATCTGAAATTTAAACTCTGGCACTGGAAAGGTGGTAAAAGCTAAACCTTGGAGTTTTTCAAGAAGAATAAACACGGTATATATATATATTTGTAAATCAACAGTTTTGGATTATTAATTAAGGCATGAAAATAAGTCTAATAAAACCTCTTTAACTGGACTAATTGAGGATAAGAAGATTTTCTTGTTTGTTTCAATTTTCTGGTTAATTGACAGCTAGAAAATGCTTTTTGTTGAAAATCTTTCAAAAGCAGTTTCTTTTCTTAATTATAAAACATTTAACCATTTTCAATGATTCAGCAGGTCAGTGTCATCAGTTACAGATATCCTCCAGGGTTTATTCTCCATCTTTATAAAACCGAAGCTATCTTGTTTTCTGAATCTCTATTTCTGAAAAAGGGAAGTGGGATGTGTGCAGTAGGTAGGGCGGGGTGTGCGGGAGAGGTTTGAGTGGGGGTGGGGAAGTATGAAGGTTAGTGAATTCAGGATTCTGGTTTGTTGGGTTCCAGGTAGCTAAGCCATCACTAAACATGAATTCAGTGTCTGGAACGAGGTAATCTGATTCCTAGGAGACATGAGAGCCTACAAGGAGAGCCCCCAAGGGTCTATCTTTGTTAGTATTCTCTATCTTATATCATTCCATCTGGGCGACTTGGTCTCCTGATCTTCTCTGGGGAAAAACCGTGTCAGTGTGTCCATCTAAAAATTATGATCTCTGAACTCATGGGGCTGAATTTATTTTTATTTAATCCTATATCCATGTCATTTCAACTCAAGCTTAGGGAGCAGGTAGCTGCATGTGGATGTCAAGGATGCATGAGCACTGACTTTTCTCTCTCAGACTTGCTGCCCTGGATTTTCTTTTCTATAAAAATCTTCAATTCCAGTTTCTGATATCTTAGCAGCTGAAACCTTTGTTATTTTGCCCTGTCCTCCATCACCTTTGTCCTCTCTCCATCACCTAGAGTGTTCATTTCTAAGCAGGTTTGGAAAGTCAGGGTAGGAACAATGGGACTGATTTATACATATTGTACTTTAACTTTGATGACTTTATTGGTTATACGTTTCCCTTAAGCCAAATACCTACATATATATGTATATGTATACAATATATAATGCATGCATGTGCATGCACACACACATAATCCTGATTATCCCGATTATTTCTTCCTCCATCCTTAAGAAGAAGTGGGAAAATTTCAGACAGAGGTTCCTGAGCTTTTTGGAACTGTGGGTCTTTACGCACCGCTCTTCAGGAATTATAAGCCCTGGTCAGACCCAAGGGCAGGGTCTGAAGGTAGTACAAGAGGTCTGAAGAAAACACGGCTACTGGGCCCCATGAGAATTTGCTAATTGTTCTCCAAGTCCAGCTTTCAAGAAACATAGAATAAAAAGCAAAATCCCCCCAAAGTAGGGCTCTAATGGACTAACCTAGTAAGTTCAGTCCTGCATATTCCCCATAGAACTGCAGGAGTCACTAAATTGATCTCTGATTTATGGGTATTATAGTGATTTGGTGATGAGGGGTAAATGAGACTTCATTTGGAGTATGTAAAATAGGCATTACAATAATTTGAGGCTCCATTGCAGGAGAATTATTTGCTATTAATTTTCTTCTACAGCTTTTCCTTTTTTCTACTAGGCTTCAATTAGTGGCCATAACATAATCAAGTCCATATTCTCTGGTTTGTGCCCCAATGTCCACCTCTACTGATGAAGACCTGTTATGTGTCACAGCTATGCCTGGAGGGCCATAAGCCTGTGCATTATGGTGCACTGTACTTAGACTCATTCATGAACACACAATTCAGGTGAACTGGAGCAGCCCCACTATAGGAGCACAGGTGGGTACGCATTCCCTCCATCACAGTGGAACAGCTTTCCTGCATTTGTCAATGACATTTGGTAGAGATTATAGTCGTTTATGGCAAATTTCCCTGGCAGTTTCTGACAAATGTGTCCTTGCCCTGAGGGGAAACCCATCCCTAAGAGTGAAGTATATCTTCTGCAGATCCCTTATCCTTGCCCAAAGGGTGCCAGGGAAAGTGACGGGGCTGAGGAAGGTATGAGGGACACAGCCATTTATTCTTACTCCACCCTCACAAACTGTAACAGCTCCATTTAGTTATTCTGCACAGCATTCTTGGAAGGCAAGTGAGCTCCGAAATTCAGTTAAAAAATCATTAATTAACTGGGGCGCCTAAAATCATTAATTAGCTAAGTGTCCGACTTGAGCTCGGGTCATGATGTCAAGGGTCATGAGTTCAAGCCCTGCATCGGGCTCTGTGCTGAGAGTGCAGAGCCTGCTTCAGATCCTCTGGCTCCCTCCCTCTCTCTGCCCCCTCCTGCTCATGACAGTGAGGAGCCTGCCCTCCTCCTCTCCGCCCCCCTCCCCCGCCCCGACACACTCTCTCTGTCTGTCCCTTCCCTGCTCACACTTTCTCTCTCTCAAAATAAATACATTTAAAAAATCATTAATTCATTGTTACTGGGGTGAAATATATATAGCATTTACCATTTTAAAGAGTATAATTCAGTAGCATTAAGTTCATTCACATTGTTGTACTATCATTGCCACTATCCATCTCCAGAACTTTTTCATTTTCCCAAAGTGAAACTACCCATTTAATGCTAACTCCCTGTTCCCCTCTATTCTCAAACCCTGACATCCATCATTCTATCTTCTGGCTCTAAGTTTGACAACTCTAGGTACCTCATATAAGTGGGATCATTTGATACTCGTCCTTTTGTGTCTGGCTTATCTCACTTAGTATCTTTAAAGTTCATCTCTGTTGTAGCATGTGTCAGAATTTCATATCTTTTTAGGACTGAATGATAGTCCATTGTGTGTATATAGCACATTTTCCTTATCCATTCATTTGCTGGTGGACATTTGGGTTGCTTCCACTTTTTGGCTATTGTGAATAATGCTGTAGGAACATGAATGCATAAACATCTGTCCAAGTCTCTGTTTTCAGTTTATTTATATTAAGAGAAAGAGAAAGAGAGAGACAAAGAGAGAGAGAATGAGAGAGAGAGAGAGAATGAGTGGGGAAGAGGCAGAGAGAGAATTCCCATGAACCACGATCCCATGAACCATGGGCCACAGGATCCCATGGTTGATCCCATGAACCATGAGATCATAACCGGAGCCGAGATCAAGGGTCAGACACTGAACCGACTGAGCCACTCAGGTGCCCCTGTCCAAGTCTGCTTTCAGCTCTTTTAGGTATATATCCAAAGGTGGAATTGCTGCATCATATGGTAATTCCATGTTCAATTTTTTTTTAGGAACTGTCGTACTGTTTGGTATTTAGGTTTTTTAAATTAACAAATAAATTAGTTTTTAATGCAGATTTAGGTTTACAGCAAAACTGAGTGGAAAGGAGAGAGGGTTCCCATACTCCTTGTCCCCACACATGCACGGCACTTTTACAGAGATGCTCTAGACTACTCGGTGACCTGAGGGCTTCACCCCAGGCTGCAGGGAGTGATTTAGGCAGGCTGTGCCAGATCTGGCAGGAGCTTCAAGCACTGAGTCACCTGAGGCGAGTCACCTGAGGTGTTGGAGCAGCCTTCTTCCCTCCCCAGGCCATGAAACTGACTGACATCAAAGGTGATCGTACAGGAAAACCTGATGTGTAAACATGGACACTCACAGATGCCAAAGGAGGAAGGAGATTAAGGAGCATTTGATCCAACCTACTTCTTCCATATCATGGTGAAGATGCTTCGTAAACTGAAAAGCTTGCTTCCAAGGATGCTGTGCAGAATAACTAATCAGTGCGTGACAGAGATGTTACAGTTTGTGAGGGTGGAGTCAGAAGACATAATTATATCACTTACAACTTTATCAGCCCTCTTACCATCCGTGTTACCCTTTGGGCAGCCCCGAGAAGGCAGCTCTAGATTAAGTCCTTACAGAAGTCTTTCATCATCTATCACCTTTTTGCCTTATTTTTCTGATTCTGTGGTTTTTAGTTTATTTATTTATTTTTTCAACGTTTATTTATTTTTGGGACAGAGAGAGACAGAGCATGAACGGGGGAGGGGCAGAGAGAGAGGGAAACACAGAATCGGAAACAGGCTCCAGGCTCTGAGCCATCAGCCCAGAGCCTGACGCGGGGCTCGAACTCACGGACCGCGAGATCGTGACCTGGCTGAAGTCGGACGCTTAACCGACTGCGCCACCCAGGCGCCCCGGTTTTTAGTTTAAATACATGCACTTACATGTACCTCCACGATCTCTGGCTCTGCTAATGGTTAGGCAATAG
Organism: Leopardus geoffroyi; assembly: GCF_018350155.1. Classification (NCBI taxonomy): domain Eukaryota; kingdom Metazoa; phylum Chordata; class Mammalia; order Carnivora; family Felidae; genus Leopardus; species Leopardus geoffroyi. The sequence continues at coordinate 80,907,937 of NC_059332.1, forward strand.
ATAAGCTCCGTCATTCTGTCTGCTTCAGAACCGCTTTATGAACAGTGATTATTCTCAATTTTTGAGAGTTCTAATAAAAGAACTGTGTGTTCTAAGTGCTCCTCTGAATGAACATTTACCATATCCAAGTAAAATGTTATAAATCACAATGCTTATCCACAGATTTAAAATGCCCAGAAATTTCTCATACATTTCCTGGACAGCATCACTCACACTATTTTTATCCTCACACCGACTCAATGAAACAAAAGAAAAAATGTTTAAAATTCTTACAATGAAAGCTAGAAATATACAAATGCATATATATTCATAGGCACATATGTACATTTGCATGTATGCTCACATATATCCAAATGTGCATTTGTTGAGCCAAAATCTTCCACTTTTTTCTATTAACATGGAATAAATTGTTCTTGTCCTCAGTGGAGAGGTGATTGGCATGTTCCAAAGCCAATGCTGATCCTCAAAATGCTGATCCTCAAAATATGTCAGTCCTGAGAACTTAGAACCCCACAAGAACCTGAACTTGATGACCTGGACTATTTATTAGAGATGTGTCTCCCTTCCCACATGTGTTTTGTAAATTGAGTCCCATGTAAGTGTATGAGAAGAAAGATAACAGTATGATGATTCACTTTGAAGAGCAGCAATACATTTGTCAATCTGGGGGAAAAAAGACTTCCCTTTTGAGTGTATCTAAAACGTGATAAGCATACCTGCAAAAAGACTGTAGCTGTCATTTTAGCCTAAAAACAGCACAGTTGAGACCCTTGTTGCACTCCAAGGACAAAGAATGACCAGTATTATTGACTCTAAAGCTGGTACAGAATAACAGCATTTATTTGGCTGGACTTTCAAATGTGATGGTCCTAAGAAGACCTTCTCTCTCTCTTTAAAAAAAAAAAAATTTAATGTTTATTTATTTGTGGGGGGGGGGGAGGGCAGAGAGAGAGACACACACAAAATCTGAAGCAGCTCCTGGCTCCAAGGTCTCCACACACAGAGCCCAATGTGGGGCTTGAACGCACGAACCATAAGATCATGACCTGAACTGAAGTCAGATGCTTAACTGATTGAGACACCCAGGCGCCCACAATCTCTTTTCTTGAGACATGAGTCAATATGTTAAGTAAAGCACTAAATATCTTAATTTAGTGACATTTAAGAGTGAATATTTAATATATTTTTCTCCCTTTATTGTTCATCCTTTCAGTTACACGTGAATTAAAGCAGTGATTCTCAAAGCAGAGTCCCTGGACCACTCGCTTCAGCATCACCTGGAAACTTGTTTGAACAGCAACTTCCCAGCCTACCCCAAATCTACTGAATCAGAAATTCTGGGCATGAGGCCCAGGAAGTTGTACCTTAACAAGCCCTCCAGGTGATTCTGGTGCAAGTTAAAGACCCAGTGCATTAAGGAGGCACCAATATGAAGATTCTAATCCCTGCTCCCTTCCTCAGTTATCATTTTCGAGATACTTTGTTAAAAGAAAAGTAACCCATGTGGGTTTAGGCTACTTGTTATTATCATCTAAGAAAATTCTTACCATTGTTTGGTTCCAGGAAAGAAACCTCAGTCACAACTTACATGTAATTTTTCCAGGCTCTGTGCTGGCTTCGAGTCTTAGGATGCAGGGAACTGGGCGAAGGGAGAGATGAGAAGTCTACAGCAATCCATTCAGACATGGACCCCAAAGCTTTGCAGGGCAACCTTGTGACAGGTCAGTGAGTGTCCACCTGAATGGGGAGGGGGGAAGAGCTGTCCATTAGCAGAGTAAACCTCGCAGGTTAACATTTCTCCCTCCCCTCTTGCTATCCTGCCACACCGTGTCCCTCACTTTTATGACAGAATCTGACTTGCTATGCCTCTGGGTGTTTGCCTTTTGACTACTCCACATAAACAGAACATGATAAAATGGTCCATAGTAATAATACTTGAGCTCAACCCACGGGGAAGCCCTGTTTGGTGAATATTTCCTGTAGGTAAGCATCCCTCACTGGGAGCTCTTTGAACCCAAAAGCAGTTATGAGACCCATGTCCAATCTCATGAATGTTTCCTTTCAACAAATGAGAACACCTTGGTTTAAAAGACACATGCAGCTGCAATAACAGGAAGATACAGGAACAAAGGATACATTCGGGAATTCTGAGATGAGATGATTCTCTGATGCCTTAAATATGTTTATTCACATAATATTTAAAATTTATATTTATTAAAAAATTTTTTTTAGAGAGAGAGCATAAGCGAGGAAGAGGGACAGAGGGAGAGGGGAGAGAGAGAGAATTCTAAGCAGGTTCCATGCTCAGCATGGAGCCTGATGTGGGGCTTGATCCCATGACTCTGGGATCATGACCTGAGCCAAAATCAAGAGTCAGACGCTTAACTGACTGAGCCACCCAGGTGCCCCTAAATATGATTATTTTTAAAACATTTTTCTAATGCTAAATTGATACCAGCTGATTGCAGAACATTAGAAAAGCATAAAGAAAAAATACCAAAAAACAGACTTTTAACTACTATGAATAAAGGAGAGGGAAGGTAGGTGGGAGGGGGGTGGGGAAATAGGTGATGGGGATCAAGGAGTGCACTTGCCGTGATGAGCAACCAGTGATATATGGAAGTGTTGAATCACTATATTGTACACCTGAAACTAAGATAGCTATATGTCAACTAACTGGAAATAAAATAAAATAAAATAAAATAAAATAAAATAAAATAAAGGAAAAAAAAGGATCAACTGTAGCCCTGGACCTGATAAATCACTAATGATATTTTGTTGTATAATTCCATAACCCCTTAACCGAAACTCCTGAGCTTCAGAATATGTTCCTGAATTCAGAATTGTTCGTTTCTAAAAACTATTTTGATGCAACTATGATTTATCACATAATATTCCATCAGGGTCTGGAGCAGCACCCCATAATCTGACATATTTTGTAATATTTTTATAGCGAAACCCCTGCATATTCCTATTAAGGTGGATAAAACAGAATCTCACATTGGTTCAGGCCAGGTTTTTCTACCAAAGAAGTTACAAAAAAACCCTTTTGATTTTTGAATGCTTTTGGATTCAGAATTGGGGATAAAAGCTTGCAGACCACTATTCTTTTCAGATACACAAAAAACTCAAGAGTTTTGTTTCTACTTTTCATTCAGTGTTACACAAATGTGAGCGTTTCCCCAAGTAATTAAAAACACTTCAAAAACATGCTTTTCAATGTCTATGTAATATTTTATCCCACTTAGAAAAGGTTTTTTTTTTTTTTTTAATGATTTCATTTTTGGAATTACATTTTTCGTTGTTGTTAATGCAAATAACACTTCGAGGGACATATTTGAGTATCAGATCGTCTGAATTTCTGAATACTTTCTTAGGTGGATCTGAGAACAAGAATTATTGGGTCAACTGGTGTAAACTTTAAGGGTCTTGATGATTTTCCAGAAAAGCCATACCAATTTACACTCCTAACACAGCATGAGTGCCTGGTTAATTTGTTTAATTACCCACATTATCATAGGCAAGGAAAAAATACACTTGCATCTCATACATCTTAACAAAGCTCTAATCAATGATAATCATACTTAGGAGATTTTATTTTTGTTTTTCTTACACAGAAGATAGTGAATAGCTCATAGTCTCTCACATAACAAAAAAGAAATGGGATTAATGTGAGTTTACCATCAACTGGAACCTCATTAGACCAGACTGAGTCAGATCTGGGCAATGGAGGAGCTGTCACTTGTCCATGGGGTCCTAAGTTTGAAAGTGGTATGGAAATAATTCACACATTATCATGAGAAGACAGACAATCATTTGCTAATTATTTGTGGGCTGATAAATTCTGCTTCCAGGCTACTGAGGACTTGTGTTTCCCTTCCTTTTGGCATTTTTGTATTTCTTGGACATTTTGCTGCTACTCAGCATGGCTATCAGAGAACAGGAAGAGATGTGAAGACAAAGTGAAATCAGACAAGCTAATAATAATGGCTAACCCTTGTGAGTGCTTAAGATGTGTCAACTCTGGTGCTGGGCACCTTGTGTGTGTTACCTCGTTCAGTGTGCCCTGGTATTAAAACTGGTAGCTGCAAAATTTGAAAGTATGTGCTCACTCATCAATCACTGTTCCACTCTAATAAGTTTGGAGCAGTTAGAAGTTTGGGATTTCAAAGAGCCATTCAAGCCTAGTGTCTTATTACCACGGCTCCAAGTCTGGTTATAAACCACAGACTTTGCCTTTACCCTTTTTCGTTGTTGTTAGCACCCTCTCTAGCATCTACACAAAGCAGAGGAAATGACACAAATAAAATCCAAGAAAACTCTAGATAATAATAAATGCTTTGAAGGTCCTATACTTACAGGAGGGAGGCCGTATCTCTTAGAGTACCACAGAGAGTTGGGAGTCTGTTGTATAACACAAAACAGTGCATACACAGAAAAGACACGAGGATACACACAGGATATATACTTCAAAAAACAAACACACAGATACATTCTTCCCAAATGTGACTTCCCAAATGTGGTATATAAATTGGTAATGATAAAGTCAGGGCTCACAACCCCAAGTTCCTTTTCATTTATAGTTTTGTCTAATAATTTTTCTTTCTCTTTTCCTTTTATCCTTACAGGATAATTGGTGTAGAGAATACCACAATTTTCATATGCTAGTAAAAGAAAATTGAAGGGATACTTCTTTGTTATATGGAATGAAATAACACCACTCTTTTCCTTGTCTATAAAGTCAATTTCTGTAGAGTCGAATATAGTATATACTGTAAAATGGCTAGGGTTCAGAGACAGGGAGAGAGAGAGAGGAAGAAAGAAAGAAAGAGAAAGAAAAAGAAAGAAAGGCAAAAGATTCCATTTTATTTTGGGAGTGAGTTGAATTGACCTTCTCAATAATCTTATCTAAAAGTAAGGGGGGCGCCTGGGTGGCGCAGTCGGTTAAGCGTCCGACTTCAGCCAGGTCACGATCTCGCGGTCCGTGAGTTCGAGCCCCGCGTCGGGCTCTGGGCTGATGGCTCAGAGCCTGGAGCCTGTTTCCGATTCTGTGTCTCCCTCTCTCTCTGCCCCTCCCCCGTTCATGCTCTGTCTCTCTCTGTCCCAAAAATAAATAAAAACGTGGAAAAAAAATTAAAAAAAAAAAATAAAAGTAAGGGATGTTTCTTAAAAATTATCAAAAAATCAAAAGACAAAAGATGTATCAAGAAGTGAATCATTTCCTTCACTGTGGCTTCTCTTTATAATTTAAATAACATTCTCCTGACAATTAGGTGTCAAGTAAGTAGAGTGGCTCCAAAATGATTTTTCTTTGCCAGTCATATATGTGGCTAATTTTCTAAGTATGCCAGGACTATAAGGTGTGAAAAATAAAGCAGTAAGAGGAAATGACCCCTCAAAGAACATACTTTGTTTTTTCCAAAATGCCTAATTGCTTGGGGGAAAATACAAAAAATAAGCTACCACTAATAACAGAAATGATTACCAGAAGCTCTTTATATACTCAAACTGCACAACCAGCATTTCTGAAGCTAATTACAAATTTGGATTCTCTCATTTTAAAAATATACTTCGAAGCAGCCCACTTCTGTTTTAATGCTGAACCAAAGTCTGTGCAACTGGCATGTTATCAAAGTAAAAAAAAAATGCGTTGCTTGAACAAAGTTATCACTTTCAATGTCACTAAATCTTGAACTGCAAAATACCACAAACTAAAAACTAGTAATACCATGTGGTTATGTTATCTTACATTTACAAGAGCGTATAGTTTCCCAAGCCCTAATGGGACTGAGACCTCTGGCATCACAGCAGCTTTGTTACCTTGGGGAGGCCATTCACTGCCTCTGAGCCTAACATCGTTCACGGGTTCTTGTGAGAATTAAATAGATTAAATGAGAATGTATACAAAAGGGTTTTTGCAAACTATAGGACACAATATCATTATTCTTTTTATTGGCAACTCTGTGAGGCATAAAGATATCCACCCCCATTTCATGGTTAAGGAAACTGACAGGTGGAAGATAAGGCAAAAAAAAAAAAAAAAAAAGTACCAAGTTAGGAGACTCTCAGGTTTTATCTACAAATTGGCCACAAAATACCTGGGTGACTCTGTGACTTGCTTCTTTAGTAACAATGAATGCATAGGATGAGATGATTTTAAGCTCTTCTTGAGGCCAATGGTTCTGTGATCTGGGACTTGGCCATGGTGGTGAAAGACAGCCCTAATAATTCTTTGGGAGCAAGTCTCTCCTGGAGGCCAAGTGCAGCGCCCACCAATCTGAGGCCTCTGGAGCTGGGGTGAGGGTTCTTGAGGAGTCTCCCACTCGCAGGGATGGGACTGACATGGGCAAACTCGTTTCGCTAGATTAAGGGGAGGTTGGGGGATCCTAGGTGAATGGCCAGGGCCTCTTGGGAGGTACTGGAGGAGCTTGAAACAGCAGCTCTGATTGATTGATTGATTGATTGATTGATTTGGGGGTGGGGACGGCTTCTAAATACATTTTTATTTTTATTTACTTATTTTTTCCATTTCTAAAAATAGGCTTTATTTCTCTATTATGAACAGTTTTTTTTTAACTGTAGAATAGTACCTATTTTTATTATTATTGAAAAGGGCATCTTGCCAGCCCTCCTCCAGCCTCCATTCCTTCTTACAAACTCTCCAATTACAGATTTCTCTCTTCTTATGATTTTCACAGTATTCCATATCCCAACCAAGGCACTGAACACATTGCATTGTTATTAGTTATTTATATGTTAGTTTTATTACCTTTTGCCATCTGAGCTCTCCCCATGAGACCATGTGTTCCAGGAGGCCAGGACTGCCTCTTCGTCCAGAATAGCCCAGGGACTAGCATACAGTAGGTATTCAATACATGCTTGCCAGCAGCTGTTTATTAACCAGTACAGATATTTCACACACTAACAAGTAGTGTAGACAAATAGGTATATACCACCCGAATGGTCAGTCTTGCTAACAGCCCCACTGTTGTTTGGCTTTCAGTTTCAAAGAGATAGCCACCTCTGGATTCCTACAGTGTTGGGGGGAGGGGGAGAGATGCGAAACGGCTATTTTTTTGTATTATGAGTGCACATCATGGTCACGTGGGAATTTCACTTTAAAAAGATTGGAGCCACTAACTTAGGCCTCTACTAATAATATTCTAGAAGCACTAATACAACTTTCCGTTATGTTCAATATCTGTGCTGTCCAATATGGCAGCCACCAGCCACATATTAATACTCAGTAAATGCACATGGTACAACTGGATTTTAATCCATGAAGAACTGGATTTTAATTTTAATGCATTTAAATTAAATTTAAATAGCCACATGCTATTAGTGGTCACTTTATTGGACAGTGCAGTTTTAGGCTGCCTTAGATACTAGTTTTTTGGATACACTTCAGACCCCAGAAGCCCACAGGAGGACACCCATTCAAGAAGTTTTTACTGACCTCCTGCTGGGTGCTGGGCACCAGTTAAGTGTTTTAAAACAATGGTGAATGAGAGCCATGGACACTTCCTGCCCTTGTGGCATCTCTTAGCTAGACTGATTTCTGAAGACCTCACAAAACCTTGAAGTGGTTCACAGGACTCTGCTTAGGAAAAGGTGGGTGAGTAGATATGGTAATGCTACACTAAGCACGAAAGCACGGCTTTTTCATTTCTTCATATTTACTGTTAGAGAAGCTGGGGAAAGTTTAAAAAGAGATATCTGAATGATTACTGTTCATTCACTTACAAGTAAAGTCACATATCCCAGATATGGGAAATTTTCTGTATGTAATTCCCTCTTGCACAAACATAAATCCACTTAAAAGCAAAAGTCAGTGGGACCTGCATTCTTAAGCCTAAGAAAAAGTAAATGGTATTTAATTACAGCAACAGTCATAAAAGCACAAGTGGATCTCGAGCTGCAAGCAGTGGGCAAAGGAACGCTGATACCAATTAGCAGTGAAATGATCAGGGTTTCTAGAAGGTACCTCTTGTATAAGTAAGGCTGATTGCATCTTTGTCTCTACAATTCAACTCTCAGCTAAGATTTTCCTAGTGGTTTTAATGGGATGTAATGAACAAAACCCTATTTGCTTTTCCCCAGGAAATTACAGGTGGAGGTATTTTTATCTACATATCCATTTTATCACAAATCTAATACCAACAACATAATTTCTAAGAAACATAAAAGTGGTTTGGTTTCATGCTTTTCCAATTTCCAATACTGCCTCTCCTGTCCTCCTGTTGTCAATTCTTTGCTAACCAACTCTTCTTGCCTTACGGAAATTTTGAATGATACAAAGAAAAAAAAAAACCCCAAACAAAACATTTAGAATTGGTTTATGTTCTTGTTTGAACCTGAATCCAGGTTTGCTTAAGTTTAAAAGGACAAAGGCATCATACCCTCGGATACAGTGTTTTTAAATTGATTCTCTCCACAGTATTATCACTTGCTGAGCTGAGTGATAGATATTCAGCTGAGCTAAATATTCACTGAGCTAAATAACTCAGTAACCGAGTAAACTCGGTTTTGCTCAGTATCCCAGTGGTGTCGTACTTGGATGATACCATCGAGGCAATCTGACCTCCTAACTTTAAAATGCCACTCTGGTGCCCTGCCCAAAGTTGGACTACTGATTTGAGGGGCTAATAAATGACTCTTACACATCCACACACACACAACACACACTCCCATCACTTTTTCTCTCTGGATTGAGTACAAAGATAAATTACAGTGGTCAGAAAACAAAACAAGAGTTCAAAACTTAGTTCCAAAGCACAAATTTCATTTAGAGACTATCAGCGGCTAGAAAAGGTCAAATCGCAAATGTTCCACTGGTCCTATGCTGTACACAATACTAGTGAAAATTTGGTGACAGCATTAACATTAAACATGTAAACTGAGAGTGGTTCTGGCATCCTTATTCATACTCAGAAACACTAAGTGGAGTAGTCACACACCATTTTATGGCCAGAGGGGCTTAAAAAGAAAGGGGTTAATTTTTGGAAACTACAGAGATGAATTTTTAACAAATCTACATTTCAAGCAATTTAAATAGTCACTTGTATAAAGCAGAAGACCTTTGAATCATAGATCTTGTGGCTTTTGTGTTTTGCTCTACTGGCATGGGAAGGTGATGCAAGGAAATGTGCTTTTTTTTTCTTTTTTTTCTTGTTACAACCCAGAAAGACGCAGCCATTTCAGACAGGATGGAGAAAATTAAGATGAAAACGTCTCTGAAAGTTTCCACTTACATATTTCAGATGCTGGGACCAAGTTATTCTAGTTGGAGAATTATAACTAGAAAGTTCACTTCTTTGATATTCAAGATGAGTTTAAGTTCCCAAAATACAGTGGACTGTCCAAATTTTCACCTGAAATAATTTTGGGGTTTCTGTGGACTTTATATTATAAAAAAAGTACTGGCATCTATTTATTATTATTATTATTAGTAATAATAATAATAATAATAATAATAATAATAATAGGGGCTCCTGGATGGCTCAGTGGGTTAGGTGTCCGACTTCTACTCAGGTCATGATCTTGTGGTTCATGGGTTCCGGCCCTGCTTCAGTCTCTGTGCTGACAGCTCAGAGCCTGGAGACTGCTTTGGATTCTGTGTCTCCCTCTCTCTCTGCCCCTCCCGCACTCACATTCTCTCCCCCCTCTCAAGAATAAATAAACATTAAAATAATAATAATAATGATAATAATAATAATAATAATAATAATAATAATAATAATAATAAAGTTCCATTTGCTGAGAACTTCTGTGTGCTGGGAACTACACTAGGAATTTTGCAGGTATTAGTAACTCATCTGTTGGATGAAAGGACCACGGCTCAGACAGGATAAATGTCTTGGCTAAGGTCACACTACTGGAGGGGATGACATGCAATGTGAATCTGTGTCTACCTGACTCTAAAGGCTCCTCCCTTCCTCTACAACACCATCATTCACTATAATTTGGGGAGATTATATCCTTCTTCCCAAAGGAAACATTATCAATTTCCCACATGCTACCAGTAAAATGTCAAAGTAACCTGATAAAGCTGTGGGTCCTACCGTAATCTGATTATTTGTATAAAAAGAATTAATTAACTTGTTAGTTACATTTCACACATTAGAATTAAATTGGAATTAATTAGAATTAAATAATTTTTTTCTACTGCAGTTTCTTTAAATAAAAGTACTACCAGGTAGCTTATTAAAAAATGACCCAGATCATTCTCTAAAGCTGAGTTAAATCATTGGATACCCGTCCTCAGTCATGGGACATGGCGGTGAAAACACTGTATGAGGAATCTCACTCTGGGTCTCAGTCTCAGAAGAGCATGACTATCCCTGGCAATACCCAAGCCGAGAAGGCCTGAAGCAGGCTACAATGTACATTTAGGGCTCAAGTACTATATTTTCCCTCCTTATGTCAAAGATCATCCATGAAATCACACAGTCAATGATTAAGTTCATCTGCAAGAATGCAGATGGGTATGCATGTTGAGCCTGCTCCTCAACTTAGTGAAGGGCAGTTTCCTGAGAACTTGGATGGGCATCAATAGTGCCTCAACTTCTCCCAGGTTTGACACTGGGACCAGGTTTGGTCTGGGCTATCTGCCTCCTTTCCCTTGTCTGAGAACTTTGGCTCTGCCTGTGCTTCTTCTATCAGCCAGAAAAGCCTACAGAGTCCTACCCCTTTTGGGAGCTGTAAATGCCTGCTGGCATCATCTGTCAAGGGCAGGTGCCCCCTGACTCCCAAGCTGCACAGGTATCAGTGCCAGGAAGGTCTCACACAGGGCAAGGTGCTGGTGGGCTGTCCCCAAGTGAGGCTGGTGAGGTCCACACAGAGCTCACTGCGGATGTGAGGGTCACAACAAGTTTGGCCATCGGCCTTGAAGACAGGTGTGGCATATGTTGTTCAAGAGGGGTGTGATTAACCATTCTAGGAAAAGGCAATACCACTGACCCAGTTGTTCCAGCTAAAAACCTAGGAGCTACCTTTGATTTTCCTCTCTTCCTCTCACTTCTTAACATCTAATCCATCAGCAAGTGCTGTGGATTCTACCTTCAACTTCTATCTCTAATCTGTCCACCCCTCTCCATCTCTACTGCCAACACCGTCATTTCTCACCTGGCCCACTCCTACTGTGATGGTAAGTGGCTTCTCTGTTTTCAATTCCCTCTTGGCACTGAAAGTCCCCAGGATCACCCCAGATTGGGTGATGTGTTAGGAGGACTCCCAAGACTCAGCATATAGCCGTACCTATGCTTTGATTTATTATAGCCAGATCTCACCTGCTTCTAGCCTGAACCATGACAGGAGACTCTGGCCACAAACCTGCCCTTACCCTCCCCTCCAGCTGCCATCCCATACCCTCATAAGCCTCTTCCTCGGCCACACAGGCTCTGCTACCTGCTGCCTTTTCCTCACATGACAAACTTAGCTTCTCTCTCTGGATCTATAGTCTCTATGTTCCTGCCACCACCTGCTTTATATAAAAATCATTGTGCTTAATCTCGCTGTGGTCATAGACCCTTCAGTGAATCTGGGGCCGTGGCTCAGAATCCCATGGCACCCATAACCACATGGCACCATTGGAGCCAACTCTGGTCTTGTTGTGGTATAGGCACTGCACCCAGCCTGACACCCACTGCCAGGCCCCTCATCCCAGCCCTCTGTCTTGGGCCACCTCAATCTTTTCTTCTTCTCATTCCCCTTTCTAAGCTTATGGATGATTCTCTGCAGGCTGAGGAAAAGATAAAATAGTGAGCAGAGGCCAGCAAAAGTCAGATGCTGCAGAAGCTGCTATGCCTATACACAGGGGACTGCAGTTATCTGTACAGACTGGATGCTGTTCTGCAGACCTATTTTTGTTTCTGTTTTTTCATAAAGCATGGATCAGCAGGGCTGAAAGGACCTTGGAGACCAGTGAGTTCAACCTCCTCCTTTTACTGATGAGGACACTGTGGTGTGAGGAGAGGCTGGGAAGGAGAAAGCAGCATTTACTGAGGACTTACCATCTGCTTTGGATACATGTCCCAGGTCCCACAGCCAGTGAGGGAGTGTCACAGTTGGGACCACACAGTGCTTCAGTGAGCATTTTCACCCCACATAAGCTTTCACTGATTACTTACATGCTCATATCACACAGAGGAAAGGGGTTAATATTTATCACATAAAGATACTTGGAATTCCCATCTCAAAGGTGAATGGCTTTTCCCTCTGTATCATCCAGTACATGTTTTTATTATAGCCAAATACACAAAATATAAGAGTTATCATTTATAAAAACAGAACTACCCTACGACCCGGCAATTGTACTACTAGGTATTTATCCAAAGGATACAAAAATGCTGATTTGAAGGGGCACATGCCCCCCAATGCTTATAGCAGCTCTATAAACAATAGCCAAATTATGGAAACAGCCCAAATGTCCATCAACTGACAAATGGATAAAGAAGATATGGTAGGGGGCACTTAGGGAGTTCAGTCGGTTAAGCATTTGACTCTTGGTCTCAGCTCAGGTCATGATTTCATGGTTCGTGAGTTCGAGCCCCACATCAGGTTCTATGCTGTCAGTGTGGAGCCTGCTTGGGATTCTCTCTCTCTCTCCCTCTCTTTCTGGCTTTCCCCCACTTGTACTCTCTCTCTCTCTCTCTCTTTCTCTCTCAAAATAAATGAACTTAAAAAAAAAAAGATGTGGTATATAATGTAAACAATGGAACACTACTCAGCGATCAAAAACATTGAGATCTTGCCATCTCCAACAGCATGGACAGAACTAGAGTGTATTATATGCTAAGTGCGATAAGTCAGTCAGAGAAAGGCAAATATATGATTTCCCTTGTATGCGGAATTTAAGAAACAAAACAGATGAACACAGGAGAAAGGAAGGAAAAATAAGATAAAAACAGAGCAGGAAGCAAACCATAAGAGCCTCTTAAATGCAGAGAACAAACTGAGGGTTGCTGGAGGGGAGGTGGCTTGGGGGGGGGATGGGCTAAATGGGTGATGGGCATTAAGGAGGGCACTTGTTGGGATGAGCACTGGGTGTTATATGTAAGTGACGAATTTGGGTTCTACTCCTGAATCCAATATTACACTGTATGTTAATTTATTTGAATGTAAATAACTTTTTTTAAAAAGTTACCATTTTACCCATCTTTGTGTATAGTTCAGTGGAATGAAGTACATTAATTTTGCTGTGCAACCATCACCATTACTCATCCAATACATTAAAACAATTTTTAATGTTTATTTATTTGAGACAGAGAGAAAGTGGGGGAGGGGCAGAGAGAGAGGGAGAGAGAGAATCCAAGCAGGCTCTGCACTGTCAGATAGAGCCCTACACGGGGCTTGATCTCATGAACAATGAGATCATGACCTGAGCTGAAATCAAGAGTCGGACGCTTAACCAACTGAGCCACCCAGGCGCCCCTCATCCAATACATTTTTAAGTGTATTTTTTGAATAGTAAATTCAAAATGAGATGGATGAACGCCCCAAAACAAGAGTGAAGGAAAAGACAAGTAGAAAATAAGCTTTGGGGGTTATATTTCATCTAACAAAACCTTTCATATATAGTAGGCTCTCTGTGGCATATTCTCCATGATTCTCCCAGTCTTGCAATCAGAACTGTGAGAATGCCGGCCTCCGGGTGAAAAGGTAGCCTGTTGTTTCTCTAGGTTCTCCACTAGCTGTATCTGCTCACAAAAATGTTATGCAACCCAGGAAATCACAGCCTTCCATGCTTCCTCCATAAAAGGACAAGTAAAACAGTATTTCTTGGAAAGATAGGCATTTACCAATGTGCTGCATCTAGATGGAGCTGTCTCCGCCACTCCAGTCTGCTTCTAAGCAGGGTTTAAAAGTGTTGGCACAGAGCACAAAGAACGTCCCTTAGCTATTCAGCATTTAGTTCAACTCCACAATATATTTAGCAAGACTTTTTTTTTCCCCTCTTCCCTTCTTGGTTTAATGACCTCAAATGTACCAACATCCTGTCTTACCTAATCCCCTAACAAGTTCTATCAAATGCCAGGATGGAATCAGACAGCACTGCAGGCAGTGAGATCATTCACTAAGAATTCATTTTTATTCCAAAAATTAGGAGTGCCAGACCATTTAACACAATCTATCGCACAGCCAGAAAATTAGCCTGGCACTTTAAGAGAAACATCTAAACTAATTTTTTAAAACCTACTCCTGTCATAGGTCCTTTAACAAACCGATGACTCTCTCCCCATAAAAAGATGCATATATACAAAATATTTCCACAAACTGGGAAGGAGTCAAAGGATCTCCTATGAGCCTACAGATCCTAGGCAAAAATCCCCCATTGTAAATGAGCTCCAAAAAAGAATTCACTTTGTCTCCAGGCCTCTGTCTGTACTGGGTCCCTGGAGCATCCCAGAGGATTAACGTGACAATCTTTACCATTAATGTGACAATGTCTGTTTTGTATTTAATTCCTTTGCTTTTTCTCCAAAAGAATCCTTCAGCCTTTCATACCTTCAACCCTTGGGAACAATGTGACCACCACGCTAAGTAGCAGGCCATGTGGTCTGTCCAGTCAGGGACAGGGTTTCTTCATTGGCAGCAGTATGGTGCAGTAGGAGGAGAATGAGCCTGAAGTCAGACAGACCTGAGTCCAATCCCAACTTGCTAGCTGACTGACTTTGGCCACTAATTTTAAAAAAGGCTCAATTTCCCAATATAAAATAATAAGGATGATAATACCAACTCGTAAGACTTTTTTTTTTTTAACTACGATTGAATGAGCTGATGTGTATACACACACACACACACACACACACACAGTTCCTGAGACACAGAGGTGCCTAGAAAATGGTGGTTCCCATCTCCCCTCCCTAGCTTTTCATTTATGGGATTCAGCATATATTCTGCATTTTTTAAATTAATTAATTAATTAATTTAATGTTTCTTATTTTTCAGAGAGAGACAGAAAGAGACAGAGAGACAGAGAGACAGAGAGACAGAGCATGAGCAGGGGAGAGGTAGAGAGAGAGAGAGGGAGACACAGAATCTGAAGTAGGTGCCAGGCTCTCAGCTATCAGCACAGAGACTGACACAGGGCTTGAACTCACGAACCGTGTGATCATGACCTAAGCTGAAGCCAAGATGCTTAACTGACTGACCACCCAGGTGGCTCCCATTCTGCATTACAGAAGCAACCCCTGCTGCTATCTATTAGGTAGCTGGGACCACATATGCTTGGAATCTTAAGTATCTTTTTAACAGGTTTATTGAAATATAATTCATGCACCACAGAGTTCATAATTTTAAAGTGTATAATTCAATGGTATGTAGTATATTTACAGAGTTGTGTAACCATCACCACTGACTAATTTCAAAGCATTTCCATCATCCCAAAAAGAAACCCCATCCCATTCACAGTTATTCATTCTTCATTTCCCCTTCCCCTCAGCCCTTGGCAACCACTTATATACTTTCTGTTTCTATGGATTTGCTCATTCTGCACATTTTACATAAATGGAACCAGATACTATGTGGCTTTTTCTATCTGGCTTCTTTCACTTAGTGTAATGTTTTCAAAGTTCATCCATGTTGTAGTGTGTTTCAATATTTCATTCTTTTTTATGGCTGAATAATAATCCATTGTATGTATATATCATATTTTGTTTATTCACTTATCAGTTGGTGGACATACAAGTTGTTTCCACTCTTGAGCTGGTATGAGCACTTAAGTACAGTTGATATGTGTGGACATATGTTTTGAATTCTCTTGGATATATACCTGTATGTGATGTCTAATTTAATGGATCAATTTGTCTAGGCAACAGTACCCAGATATTAGTCAAATGTATCTTAATGTTGCCGGGAAGGTATTTTTAAGATGATATTAATATTTAAATCATTAGATTTGAGTAAAGCAAATTCTCCTCCATAAGGTGGGTAGGCTTTATCCAATCAATTGAAGGCCTTAAGAAAAAAGACTGGCCTGACCTCTCCCAAGGAAGAGGGAATTCTGACAGTTGACTGCCTTTGGACTTGCTCTACAACATCAGCTCTCTCCTAGGTCTTCAGCCTGCCAGGCTACCTCTGAACTTTGGACTTTCCAGTCTCCGCAACTGTGAGGCGATTCCTTAAAATAAATCTTTCTGTAACAGACACATGAAAAGTTGCTCAACATCACTCATCATCAGGGAGATAGAAATCAAAACCACAATGAGATATTACCTCACACCTGTCAGAAGGGCTAAAATTAACAGCTCAGGAAACAACAGATGTCGGTGAGGATGCAGAGAAAGGGGAACACTTTTGCATTGCTGGTAAAATGAAAACTGGTGCAGCCACTCTGGAGAACAGTATGGAGTTTCCTCAAAAAGTTAAAAATAGAACCTCTCTACAACTCAGCAATTG
Source organism: Leopardus geoffroyi (assembly GCF_018350155.1). Classification (NCBI taxonomy): domain Eukaryota; kingdom Metazoa; phylum Chordata; class Mammalia; order Carnivora; family Felidae; genus Leopardus; species Leopardus geoffroyi. Next base: position 80,924,335 of record NC_059332.1, read on the forward strand.
CACTACTAGGTAGTGCAAAGGATACAGAATGCCCACAGGATACCCAAAGGATACAAAAATGCCAATTGGAAGGGGCACACGCACCCCAGTGTTTACAGTAGGACTATCAACAATAGCCTTATGGTAAGACCCCAAATGTCCATTGACTAATGAATGGATAAAGAAGATGTGGTATACACACACACACACACACACACACACACACACACACACACACACAATGGAATATTACTCAGTGATCAAAAGGAAAGAAATCTTGCCATTTGCAATAATGTGGATGGAACTATTGGGTATTATGCAAAGCATAAGTCAGTCAAAGACAAATATCATACAATTTCACTCATATGTGGAATTTAAGAAACCAAACAGATGAACACAGAGGAAAGGAAGGAAAAATAATATAAAAACAGAGAGGGAGGCAAACCATAAGAGCCTCTTAAATACAGAGAATAAACTGAGGGTTGCTGGAGGGTAGGTGGCTGGGGGGAGGGGGATGGACTAAATGGTGATAGGCATTAAGGAGGGCACTTGTTGGGATGAGCAGTCGGTGTTATATGTAAGTGATGAATCACTGGGTTCTACTCCTGAAACTAATACTACACTGTATGTTAACTAACTTGAATTTAAACCACAAAGAATCTATATATACATATACTATATATATATATATATATATATATATATATATAGAGAGAGAGAGAGAGAGAGAGAGAGAGAGAGAGAGAGAATATATATATATCCTATTGGTTCTGCTCCTCTGGAGAACCCTGACCAATACATTGGGTCATGTGGTAACTTTATATTTAACATTTTGTGGAACTACTAAACTGCTTTTCAAAATGGCTGCACCATGTTCCAATCTCACCAACAACTGACAATGGTTCAGCTTTCTCCACATTCTCACCAACACTTATTACTATCTTCCTGTCTTTAGCTATCCTAGTGAGGGTAAAGTGGAATCTCATTGTGGTTTTGATTTGCATTTCCCTAGTGACTATGATATTAAGCACCCTTTCATGCACTTGTCGGTTATTTGTATGTATTTGGTGGAGAAATGCTTTTAATCCTTTGCCCATTATTTAATTGGGTTGTCTTTTGACTGTTAAATTGTAAGAATTCTTTATATATTTTGATACCAATCATTGATCCAACATACAATTTGCAAATATCTTTTCCCATTTTGTGGATTACTTTTTCATTTTCTTAATTTTTTTGAAGTTTATTTATATTGAGACAGAGAGAGAGAGAGAGAGAGAGAAAACACACGAGAAGGGGAAGGGACAGAGACAGAGGGACAGAGAGAATCCCAAGTAGGCTCTATGCTGTCAGTGTGGAGCCTGATGTGGGGCTCCATCTCATGAATCATGATTTCATGACCTGAGCGGAAATCAGGAGTTGGATACTTAACTGACTGAACCATCCAGGCACCCCTCTTAATGGTTTCTTTTGAAACACAGCAGTTTTTAATTTTACAAAGCTCAATTTATCTATTTTTCCTTTTTTCTTTTGTGTTTTTGGTGTCACATCTAAAAACACTTTGTCTAATACAAGGTTACAAAGATTTATTCCTATTTTCTTCTGAGAGTTTTACATCTAGTTCACATTTAGTAAGAGCTCTTACATTTAGTTTTATTATCTATTTTGAGTTAAAAATTTAAAAATATTTATGTTTATTCATTTTTGAGAGAGAGACAGAGAGAGAGAGAGGATCCCAAGCAGCCTCATGTTGTCAGTGCAGAGCCCAATGCAGGGCTCGATCCCACGATCATGAGATCTCGACCTGAGCAGAAACCAAGAGTCAGATGCTTAACCAACTGAGCTTCTCAGGTGCCCCTTGAATTAATTTTTGTGTATAGTGTAAGGTAGGGGTCCAATTTCATCCTTTTGCATGTGAATATCCAGTTGTCCCAGCACCTTTTATTGAAAAGACTATTCTTTCCCTATCAAATATTTCTGGCACCCTGGTTGAACAACTTTGACCACAAACATAAGGATTTATTTCTAGACTCTTAATTCTATTCCATTGTCCTATGACTACATTGTCTTGATTACTGTAACTTTGTAGGATTTTGAAATCACAGAGTGAGTTCTCAAACTTTGTTTTCAAGACTGTTTCAAGCAAATTTGGCTCCTTGCATTTCCATATGGATTTTTAAATTATCTTGTCAATTTCCACAAAAAAAGCTAACTGGGATTTTGATAGGGATTACATTGAATATGCATGTTGATCAGTTTGGGTAGTACTGCCATTCTAAAAACATTATGTCTTCTGATCTATGAACATTGGATGTCTTTCCATTTATTTAGTTCTTAATTTCTTCCCATAGCATTCTGTAGTTTTGTGTATAAGTCTTGCACTTCTTTTGTTACATTTATTCCTGAATATTTCATTGTTTTGGGTGCAATTGCAAATGGAATTGTTCTTAATTTCATTTTCAGTGTTTCATTATTAGGGTACAGAAATAAAATTGATTTTTGTATATTGACCTTCTATCCTGCAACCTTATTAGTTATGTTTCTCTCTTTTTGTGGACTGGAGTCTTAAATATTTTTAAGTATTCCAAAGCACAGGTAGATCTCAGCCTATAAATTCGACCCTTAAATTGCACTGCAAAAAGAAGTCAATGCTAGTAGTCCCTCCTCCCTTGGCACTGGGTGATGTTCCTGCTTCTGGGTCATAGTCTTAGTGGCATTCCTATTCTCTGACAGACCATACAATAATTTAGGAGATAAATTCCTAGAGCTCCAGTATACACTGTGAAACATAAGCCTATTTTCCACAAAGCGTTGTTATAAAGACAAGTCAGGTTCTCAGTCTATCCTATTAGGTCTTTTTAGTGGGTATCATTAGGTAAGGATGCTACAGGGTCTAGCCTCACCATTCTCAAAGTAATAAAGTTTAAAGTTTTGTGTCAGTGGGAAACCACATCCTAAAGGGGTTTCGAAGGAACCTTATAAAAGAACCTTCCTATCAGCAGAGACCTCTTATGGGTTTTCATGTAGATACTTCCTACCTACACCTTCTACCTCAGGACAGACTCCCTATGTACATTTCTTGGAGGGACAGTGGTGGTTACTCACACAAAAACTACTAAACTTGACACAAATTAATATATATATTTTTATTCGACTATATTTGCTTCAGGTTTAAAAATTGATTTCCAGCCAACCAGCATTCAGAGACCTACTTAGCATCTTGATCCATGATTCACTGATTTAAGTATGCATTTGCCCAGAATACCCAGGCATGTGAAAGGATCAAAATATCACACTTTGATTGATTCAGAAAGTTATTTTCTACCACTACGCAGTCTGAGAATTTCTATGCAACGTCTGACTGAGTGGGGAGGTGTAAGAGAGCCAGGAGCTGCTGTGTAGAAGACCTTGTTCCTCCTCTCAGGCACCAAGATCCCAGCCCGTAAAAGCCCCAGCTCTCCAAGGCAAAACGTGTCCGTATGATGCTCCTCTGAGCATAATCTGGGTATCGGAGTCATCTTTTGAAGGGATCCTGGTATTTCGGTTTGACAAAAATCGAGAAACATTTAGAAAGAAAATCGGATTTGTGTGTAAATGAAGAATATTCCTGAAAAGAAACTCTGTTACGAAACTGAAATCTGGAGACCGCGGTGGTGCTAAGTTGAGTCATCAGTTCCCTTTACACCCTAATAATTGACGGCACTTTGATCACAATGACTGCTCTGGGTGATGCTTTTGTGTTTGCTTTTTTAAGTACTTCCTTGTGTAAACAGGTTGTCTCACTATCGTCTTGCAAACATGTTTACATTTGGGGGATCATGGGGAACATCTGTTAGAAACAGATTTCATGCTTTTCTGTCAACTTAGGGAAATCTGAATCATATTTATTGGTTAAATAAAAAAGCTCTTGGATTGTTAAATGAAGTTCTACTAAAAGGGGGCTTGATGGGATATTTTGATTGCCCTTCATATATATACTTAGAAATTTATCCTGAAAACATCCATTTGAAGTAGTCAGAAACAAGTATTAATTATTCTCCATTTTTATGGATGAGGATAGGAGATATAGAGAAGTTAAGGGGCCTGGTCAATGACTGAGAAAGTGGCAAGGGAGGGACCACACACACCACAGGCTTTTTGATTTGCGATCTTCAGAGATCAAGGGTCCTGTGATATTATTCCTCCCAAAATGTTACAATCCCTCACAATTTTATTAAGAAGATGACTTTTTTCTGGAGAGGGCAAAAGAAGGGGTTGAGTGATGGGCACTAAAAGCAGTTTTTAAATTCAGGTCCCAAATTAGACACCTGGATGTTTGTGGAGAGATGGGGCATGCAGAATGGAACAGGAACAGAGGCTGAACATGAAGATTCAGGCAAAATTGGCAAAATGCTCTACTGAAATGTCGATGCTGCACATGCACCGGCCATGCCATGATGCTTCTCTTGGAGGATGCGCCAACTCTCGCCCTTAGAGTCTAGGCTGGGCCATCCACGTGCATGCACTGAGGTCCCTGCAGTGTGGGACAGTGGGACAGAGTGGGGGAGTGGGAGGAGAAGGGGCAGGAAAGAAGGGATGGGGTGTTCACAGGCTCTCCCTACACTACAATGTTCTAGCTTGGAACTCCAGGGAGCTGAAGAATTCTAAATTCAGACCTAGCCTTCTGAAAGATCATAGTATCAAGGTAGATGGACAGAATATAGTTCATGCATCTAGTTAGCCCGATTTATCCTATTTTCATGTTTAGACATATGGCACATGCGTTTCATTTGTGCCTTTCTTTGTTCCTAGCCACACAAATGTTAGGGCCAGGTCTCCCTGGGGGCCATCAAGGTCTGGGCTGTGCAGTCTGCAAATCATAGGTGGGCACTTGTGGATTATACACACCTGTGTTGCAGACACTGACTGACCCTCTGGGTGAGGAAGTGGAGGTGGCTTCAAGGGGCTTTTAGAATATCAAGGTGTTTACACAAAAAGGTTTCCTTCACTGTTGTTTTGAGGAGACTGTACTGAAAGAGGTTATCCAAATCTTTTCCTATCTAGCTGCTCTGCAGCCAAATACATCAGGGTCTTGCTGTGGGCTAACTAAGCAAATCACATTTTTTTTTTAATTAACATTTTTTTTCATCTCTTGTGATTTCTTTATTTCCTACATACTTTGTGACACATTTATCAGTGGCTAGTTTGAACAACTCTGTGATACCAGTGGGAACCAAACCAACAGCAGTTAGACATGTCAAGGAAGAATCAAATGCAGCCAGGAAAAAAACGTTAGGATGATCTGTAAAAAATAATTAAGTAGCTACACATCAAATGCATAAACATGATTCATTTTAAAGGCCCACACATGTTACACCCACTTTCAGGAGTTTCCCGAAGTAATTTAAAACCATTTCATGTTGCTTCCTGTTTTTCAGTCCTTTTATCTGTTGATGGGGGTGGCAATTCTACTGTTACCAACTGAACAAGAAGAAAAGTGAAGGATGGGGCAAGTTTCCTGGTTTTAGTAATCAAAATCTGCTTCAAAAGGTCTCATTTCTAGATTTTAAATTCCAAAATTTGGGGCTCTGAGCCACAAAGGAATTAAAACTTATCATGTGTTATAACCATAGATTGCACCAACACTTTCTGCTGGTGTTAATAAACTTCTTGCATCAACCTTGCACTACCTGTTCTCTCCAAAGCTCCCCACCAAAGCAACAGATCTTCTGAGGAGAGAAGACAGGACAGAGGCTTACTGGTCCTGGTGTGTGGTCAGCACATTTCTCTGTTCTTCCTCCGGATAAGGACTGACCTTTTCACATTTTGAAGCTAAAGTTTCAGGAACATTAGACTGTTTCAAAGATATTTGTCCCATAAAATTATCCTCAGGTACCAACAGCAGAAGCTCTGGAGAAGTGGCCACCTCATCTTATTTGATTTTAATAGCTCATTATTTTAATCAAGTAGATGATTAATGAAGAGCTACTCCATTACTCTCCATGAAGGAAATACCTACAAATACCACAGCAGGATGAGAGGCATTTCGGGGTTGTCTAATACAACCCACCCTGAAGGACTTGACCACCAAGTGGTTGATTCTGATTCTGACCTTCAGTGAGAAGAAAGGTACTGTCTCCTAAGCAGCCAAGTCAATTTTGGAGAAGTATATGCACAATTATCATTACATATATCATTAGAGAGTTCTCTCTTAGGCAAATATGTCTCCCGATAGCCTAGAAACACTGGTCTGCCCTCTAGAGAAGTGAGAGGAAGGATAACACTCATACATGTGTTAGGAAGCAACGATGATTCCATTTCTTTCTTTTTTTTTTAAGAGAGAGAGAGAGAAAGAGAAAGAGAGAGAGAGCAAGCGCACATGTACATGCAAGCAGGGGAGGGGCAAAGGGAGAGGAACAGAGAGAATCTCAAGCAGGCTGCGCAGAGCCTGACATGGGGCTCGAGTTTTTGCACAGACTATAAGATCATGACCTAAGCTGAAATCAAGTTTTGGACACTTAACCACCTAGGTGCTCCTGGCTCCATTTCTTTTTACCCCAAGTCTTTTTTTCTGGGTAATTGTTTCCAGTTCCTTCAAATTTCACTTGGGATATGATTTCAAGTTCTCTATCATTGTCTTGGGCCACTGTCCTTAGAAAAAGGAAGCTCTAAATTGAAAAACAAGCATTTAAATTTACCACCACGGAACAGACAACAATACATTTGCCAACTTACCCATCAAAATATGACCTCAAATATAGCATAATTTTAATAGTGAGGGGCAGACAGGGTTATCTATCAAATTCTTAGTCCTACCATACAGATCAGGATTTCTGCTATGCAGTGTCCTGCCCATGGGGCGTGAGGACTGACACAAGTTCCAGCCTCATAACGAAACCAGACACAGTTCACTTCCTTTTTTTCTGAAACTACCCCCTCACCTGGGGGATGTCTTGAGATGACACAGAGTTAGTCATGTATCACTAACCTGAGATATTGGAGGGAATGATTGATACTCAGTATCATTAACAATAATATTTAAAATACTGTCCTAGGAAGATGGACAGCATTTGCTTGGGATGGAATAGAGCCCTGACCAAGCTCACTTGCTCCAGCTGCTAATTCCTGCAGTCTCAAAAAAAAAAAAAAAAAAAAAAAAAAAAAAAGGAGACCTTTAAACTCCAGAGATGTTTCCTCTTATAACTGGAATAACAAGGAAAGGTTGAGGTCCCATCCAATTAGATGGGTGGACACTGGGCTACAGTCCTATGGCTTATTACTGAAAATAAATCACCAAGAAATCACAAAGTACTCTCTGTCCAATCCCCACCATGCCCCCAGGCTTTTGGGAGACAGCCTGACTATTGGAGATCAGAGAGAGGAGACCAATCCAATCTATGGCCTGGCTGTTAGCAATAGATAGGCTGGGGCAACAGATAATGTCTGCCATTTCTCCAGATGAGTGGGGAAAAAACAAAAAACAAATCAGTGCAAAAAAAAAAAAATCCCCAAAGAAATGTAGAACCTAGACCCTTCTGGTCTCAGAGGCCCCCCCACCCACCAAGAAATGTCTTCAGTTTTGACTGTGTTCTATTGCTAACCTTTGTATTAAGGACATAGGGATGATTTGCCCCATTCTTGAGCTTCCTGTTTACTCTTCCTCCTATCAGGAATCCATCACTATTCTTGCACCCTGGATCCTATCCTCTCCTCCTCACCTAAGGAATTTGTTCCTGCATTTATCCTTACTCTCCTTGTGACATCGATTTCTCTCTCTCTCTCTCTCTCTCTCTCTCCTGGGCCATTGGCTTGCAAACCTGTTCAATAACTCCCATTTTATTTTATTTTAGAGAAAGAGCGCAAGTGGGGGAGGGAGCAGAGGGAGAGAGGGAGATTCTCAAGCCGACTCCACATGTGGAGCCTGATATGGGGCTCGATCCCATGACCCTGGGATCATGACCTGAGTGGAGATCAAGAGTCAGATGCTCAACTGACTGAGCCACCCAGGCGCCCCCTAATATCTATCCATTTTAAAATCCCTCTTTGATTCACTGACCTCTCCAGATACTTCCTTTCTCTGCCTCTGTTTCAAAAGAAGACACTCAAAGGGGTTGTCTAGACTTGCTGCTGTTATTTTCTCATTTCTCACTCTCTCCTTAACCTGTTGCAAGTAGGTTCTGTGTTATTTCAGAGAAACTGCTTGTATAGAGGTTACCAGTTATTCCACCTTCCCAACTCTATGCTCAACTGTCTCTTCTCATCTTACGTGACTTCTCAGCATAATTTGATGCAGCTGTCTACTTCCTCCATGAAATGACTTCTTCCCATGGCGTCAAGTGGCATCACATTGTCTTGGCTTCTCACCTGCCTCATCTGCGACTCCTTCCCAGGCTGCTTGGCTGGCTCCCTCTCTAAATGTTAGTGTGTTCCAGGCTTCTAACCTTGGACTTTACCTCTTCTTTAACTACCCTCACTCCCAGGCCTATGGCTTTTGTAACCTATATGCAGAGGGCTCCGAAATTTATTATATTCTTGCTCTCATCTCTTCCTTGATTTCCATATCCAGCTACCCACACAGCATTTGAACTATATAACCAAGGTGCAACTCAAACACAACATGGCCAAAAGAAAGTTCTTGTTACTACCCTCCCTACCTCACTCTGTTGCTTGAAACCTTTCCTTTAGACTGCGTACTGTTCTGAGCATAGACTCTGAGGTCCTTACTCTGGTCTTGTGGGCCCTGGCCTGGCCTCTTCCTCATTTGTATCCATTCTTTTTCCTTTCCCTTCTCCAGACACTTTAGCTTGTGGGCCATTCCTCAATCCATATACTGTCTGCTTTGGCACTTTTGCATTTTTTTTTTTTTTGCCTCAGCCTAGAAGACCCTTCTCCCAGGTCTTAGCGTGGTAAGGTTCTTCTTTCCATTCAGGTCTTAGCTCCATGTCAAGTACTACCTGATGGACCTTTCTGTATATGCTTCCCTATACATCACCTTCTTCCTCACAATGCTCCATTTTACTACCTTCATTCTTCGCTCTCTGAAATTATTAAAAAAAATTTTTTTTACGTTTGTTTATTTTTGAGAGATAGAAAGAGACAGAGCACAAGTGGGGGAGGGGCAGAGATAGAAGGAGACAAAGAATCCGAAGCAGGCTCCAGGCTCTGAACTGTCAGCACAGAGGCCGATGCGGGGCTCAAACTCACAAACCGTGAGATCATGACCCGAGCTGAAGTCGGATGCTTAACTGACTGAGCCAACCAGGCGTCCCTGAAATTATTTTTTTAATGTTTATTTATTTATTTTTAGAGAGAGAGAGAGGAGAGAGAGAGAGAGAGAGAGCGCATGAGCAAGGGAGGGACAGAGAGGGAGACAGAGAATCCCAAGCAGGCTCTGTGCTGTCAGCACAGAGCCCAATGTGGGGCTCAATCTCATGAACCATAAGATCATGACCTGAGCTAAAATCAAGAGTTGGATGCTTAACTGACTGAGCCACTCAGGTGCTCCACTCTCCGAAATTATTTTGTTTATTAATAGGATTTCTGGTTTATAATTTATATTCCTGAAACAATGTGAATCTCCACAAGAGCATGAGTCTTGTTTCTTACACTTTACTATATTCCTGTATGCCACGTAGGGCAGTACCTGGAATACAGCAGGTGATTAATTAATATCTGCTGAATGGGTGCAAGCATGCGTGAGGAACAATGGGTGGTATGATGCTATGCAGGAAAGCCCTCTCCAGATTGCAAAACATCATGTACGTGTAAGAGAAATAACAAGCTGTGACTAGGAATACTCTGCCTTCCCAGGTAAGTCATTGATGACATTATCACTCTATGAATGTTTGACATCTTGACTCCATTTCTGCAGATGAAGCAAGGTAAGATGAAGCAAGCTCTCAATGTTTCTCACTAGTCCCTAAACTAGTCTCCCTGCCACCAGTCTTTTCCTCTCTGGGCTATCTTCTACAATGTAGGTAATCTTTCAACATGGAAACCTGATCATGTCACTTCCTGGCTTCCCACCGATTTTAGGATAAAGATTGAATATGGCTTCAAGGCTGCTCATGATCAGGATGCCACTCCGTCTCCAGCCCTATCTTTCACCAGTCCTTCTTACCCCACTCTATGCCCTAGGTGTCCTGAACTTCAGTTCTTTGAAAGCATCAGGCATTGGTTCTTCAGCATTCACGCAGTCATTTCCTCCTCTTCCTGCCCCCTTCACCTGGAAAACTCACTCTTTGGGTATAAGATTAGAGAGCACTTCCTCTGGGAACCTTTGCCAGTCCTCTCTGTCCGGGTTAGGTGTACCTCTTCTGTAATGCTACAGTATATTATACACTTCAGCAATCACAGACTTTGTCATTTCTGTGATGACTGCTCATTTATGTGTCTCCTCCAGCAACTGTAAGCTCCTCAAGGGCAAGGACTATGATCTCCAGTCCATCACTGTGCCCTAGCACCTAAAATGTTACTTAAGACACAACAGGTACTCAATAACAATTATGGAATTAATGAACAAATGAACTAATGCGTGAATCATTTTCCTTTGTACAAACATGTGACATGACTGCATACAAAGTGTCAAAACTTTATTTACATGTAAGACTTTATGTGACACTTGTAAGCTTGCATGTCCATACGACATTTGAGAACTTTTACTGACATGCTGTGGAAACTGAATTCGTACCTGTAATGCAGATGCAGCTATATCTAATGGTGGTGATTAAGTCAAGATCCTTCCAGGGTCTCCTATGGGCCCAGCCCTTACTGCCTTTACTTAATTATGTTAGTTTCAATCAACAACTAAAATATGAAGACTTAATGAAGAATATAAATAAGAATAACCCACACACATCAAAAATCAACTTAAGCAAATTAACCTCCAAAATTCATTTAAAATATGGTACACATTATAAACATGCTTAATGATAGTCCAGCCTACCACTGGATTTGTGATGTAGGCTTACTGAGCCATCAATTTAAATTAAAAAGCCTGAAATTTGGATATACAGAATAGATGAACAGCTGCAGAACAACCTTCTAAAAATATATAATATTACCCAGCAGATGAAAAGGGAATTATTTATTGAACATATTCAGAATTTGATATTATCCAATAACTGCAAAAATTATTAGAAAGATGTAATTAACATTTACTGAAGATTCTTGGTGACTAAAATGTTTTAAATAAAACATATAGTTAATAGTTCTTAGTTACTGGCAAAAGTAATCTCTTAAAATATAATTCTCATTCACCTTAAAAAGGAAACTACTAACTTGGACATTTCCAGATAATTTTGAACACCCAAAATAAAAATGCCCAGATGTGCATGTGTGTGTGTGTGTGTGTGTGTGTCTGTGTGATAATATATATGATTTGCCTATCACTGAAACACTAAGTCTGTCAAAATCAGGGAGTTGCTCATCTTGGTTTATATTATTTGTCACACTCTATGACTAGATAAATAAGTCTTGTTCAGGTCTGGGAACATTACGGACCCATGAAAGCTAGCAAAACACTAGGAGATCCTGATGTAATAGAAAGATACAAGATACAGAGTCAGAACACCTGACTCTAACCAGAACTGTACCTTTTGCAAGCTATGTGACCTATCTCTCTCATTCATTCATTTACCTATTCCAGGTATTGGGGATGCCAGTGAAACAAGAAAAATAAGCCCTGCATAGAGCTCATTCAGTAAGACCTCACCAGCACCTTAAAAATAGGGTGGGGGGACAGGGGCGCCTGGGTGGTTCAGTCGGTTGAATGTCCGACTTTGGCTCAGGTCATGATCTCGCAGTTTGTGAGTTCAGGACCCGTGTTGGGCTCTGTGCTGACAGCTCGGAGCCTGCAGCCTGCTTCGAATTCTGTGTCTTCCTCTCTCTCTGCCCCTCCTCTGCTTATTCTCTGCCTCTCTCTGTCTCTCAAAAAATAAATAAATGTTAAAAACATATTTTTTAAATAGAAAAATAAATAGGGTGGGGGGAGGACCACAAAGATGGCAAGGAATTTAAACCAAACATCACTATAGAAAGTCCATGGTGGGTACCATTTGCATGGAGTGGACAGTCTTTGGTTCTGTCTCTTTATTCATAGAACAAGAAAAGAAATACCTGCTTTCTCTACCTCAGTAAGGATCAAACTCTGTGAGCACTTATTTATTTTATTTTTTTAAAAATTACATTTATTTATTTTTGAGAGACAGTCTGTGACTGGGGGAGGGGCAGAGAGAGGGGAAGACACAGAATTTGAAGCGGGCTCCAGGCTCTGAGCTGTCAGCACAGAGCCCGATGCAGGGCCTGAACCCACGAACTGAGATCATGACCTGAGCCAAAGTCGGACATTTAACTGACTGAGCCACCCAGGAGCCCCTGTGAGTACTTATTATATTGTACATATTTAAAATTAAGAGAAAAAGAACACTGCCTTATCAGAATAAACTATTAGGGAAATCAATTCTCTTAAGTTCAGTTTTCTCAGAGCAAAGATTGCCTATTTCACAATATCTTCATTGATGTATTTATTGGCCCTTCAGAAGGAGCCAAGTATTTCCATAACTATAAGCCTCCTTCAAATATCTTGAGTCTTGGTGAAGATCTTAATATCCCTAAGTGGGTCCCTACGTTTGGCAGGACCCTTTAAGTCATTTAAAAACTACTTGCTTTTAGAAGTGGTTTTTACTGATGAGTTCTTGGAGGGGTTCAGAATATAACCTGTAGAAAGTCTCTTAACTGATGAACCTGCATCCAGGGAACTGCACGCTTAAACTGTTAATGCCAGCTGCATTTGTTATGATAATTACATAATTTAATTAAATATCATGTTGGCCAACGAAATAGGAGTGTTGAAATAAAAATAAAGTTATTTATCTGAAAATTTAGTGAAATAAAAGACACTTAAGGAGCAAGTTGCTGAAGGAAACTTGCAAGTTGCTGAAGAATAAGATGACTATGAAAGATTGGGGAAATAATAAAAATTTTAAGTGGTTTTGCACTCAGACTGTGTTGCAAGTATCTTAAAAACTTCTTTCAATTTAAAGACACTGAAAATGGAAATCATGCAATTATGTGCATGAAAGGTGACGGAGAATTACAACCAACAGACCCAAACTCTAAGAAAGGGCCTTGAGCTCACAGCAAATTATTGGCAAATAACTGCATTTGTAGCTTTACATTAAATACATTATTTAGATTTGGAATATGCAGTATCTTTTTAAAAAAATGTTTCTTTAACTGATTTTTCAATTAACCAGAAAATATCTGGTCCCAGTCAAGTTAGCTAAGAGAGACTGTACAACCAGCCATGGACCCTGGGAATCTCTAGGAATATGGAGTTTCTTCTTTTTTCTGATATTTAATTGTCTAACTTTCCTCAACAGTCATTCACTGCTTATTTAATTAAAATACTATTTAATTAAAAAACATACATATATATGTATGTATGTATGTATGTATCTCTATATATATGTATACGTATGTGTGTGTGTGTGTGTGTGTGTATATATATATATATATATGTACATATCCTGGAGCAAACAGCCTTTATGTATTTTAAGGGAAGGAAAGAAAATCAAATGTTTTCATTCACATATAAATTGCTTACATAGTTATTTTGCCTTGTGCCTCAATTTCTGGTATGAGGATACCTACTTATTTGTAAAACTGGGTTAATTGGGGTTTAATTAACATGAATCTCCCAAGTAGTAAAAGCTGGACCTTTCTAATGTATAGGTTGATTCCAGGGCAGCAGAACCCTACCATGAGTGAATGAGGTTTCCTTTAATTAATCTGGTTCTCCTCCTGTATGTTTCGGGAAATGACACAAGTCCAGGCAAAGCACATCATGGGCCAAATGCACATCTCTGCCTGGACCCTAAAGAAACTGTGACTCAAAGCATTTCACTGGGGATGCCCAGGGGTTGTGCATGACCAGACACTGGCCAAGCAATTTTGAGAAACCTCCTCCTCAAATGAAAAGACACTGTGAGAAACCTGTAGCATGTCCTGAACAAGAATCGAGTCAGTCAAACACCAAGAAAGATAGGTTTGTGTCAGTCTCGGTATCAGACACACTTCACCCTCCCTTCCCAGAACAATAGCTACAACCAAAAAAAGGTTTACAGGAAGAGACTGCTTGAAAGCAGTAAGATGGGATGGCATGGCTAGGCTCATGTTAGCCTTTACTTTATCTTTCTCCCTGCGGGCTAGGATGGGGAAGACTGGCCCTGACCCTGTTCAAAGGCCAGTCAAACACAGCCATTAGACTTATGGTGACACTTCTCTAAAATTTCTACTTAGCCGTTAGTTTTTTTTTTTAATGTTTATTTTTGAGAGAGAGGGAGAGAGACAGACTGTGAATGAGGGAGGGGCAGAGAGAGAGGGAGACACGGAATCTGAAGCAGGCTCCAGACTGTGATCTGTCAGCATAGAGCCCGATGCAGGGCTCAAATTCAGGAGCCATGAGATCATGACCTGAGCCAAAGCTGGGACATTTTAACTGACTGAGCCACCCAGGCACCCTCCCTTGCCATTAGTTTTATTCCTCAGTAAACATATCTAATTTCTTCATCCCAGAAAAGTCTGGGTAAAGAATGAATGTTAGATCATACATCCACCAGTGCACAGGCAAGAAGTATGAATGTGATCGGAGAGAATGTTGGGTTTGCTTGGCTCTCCCAGGCCCTCTGATGGCTGGAAGACTGCTAGACAAGAAGGGGACCCTCCAGGACCAAATCCTGAGCTCCACAGTGCAGCTGCACTGCTAGTGTAGACACTGACTGCCTATGGCAACCGTTCAATTTTTTTCATGGAAGAACTTCCTAGAGCTATACCTAAAAAAGGGAACTAAAATAAAAAACTCAACCTCAGAACAAAATAAAATACTCAATCAAGAATGTTCTGCTTAACTTCAAAATGGTTGTTGAACTTCCTAAAGGAGTAGTGAGTTGAACTGTGGTCCCCAGAGAAGATACATCTTAGTTCTAGCTCCCAGGTGAATGTGACCTTATTTAGAAGAAGGGTCTTTGAAGATAATGATTATGTTGAGGATCCTGAGATTAAATCATCCCAGATTAATAGGGTGGACCCCAAATCCAAGGACAAGTATCTTTATAAGAGACAAGAGCAGACACAGAAGAGGCAGCCAGGTGACAATGGAGGCTGAGTTGGAGGGTATGCAGCCACACACCATGCAAGCCCCAGAGCCTTCCCAGAAGCTAGAAAAGGCCAGGAGGGAATCTCCCCTAAAGCCTTAGAGAAAAGTGGGACACCTTAATTTTAGTCTTCTGGTTTCCAGAACTGTGAGAGAAGAAACTTCTGTTTACTCACCAAGTTTGTGGTGAGTTTTTACAGTAGCCCTAGGAAAATACAGAAGGCTGGGTAGAACAGCATATCAGGAGACTGGAGGAAAACTTCAAGAAACATCTACTGAAAACAGAAGTCTTATGTGTGCAAACCAGTATCATCCCCTAGCCCCTAAAGCACGATGATTCTGAGAGAAGAACGGAGCAGGAGAGAAGGTAGGAACCTCTTCTAAATGCACACATGGGCCCCAAATCTGATGTATAAGAATCTGAAGGCTAGATCAGGGCCCAAACCTAGTTTGTGTCAAAATTACCTGGGGAACTTTACCCCCCAAAATGCTGATTTCTCCACTTAAGGGTGGTTGAATCAGAATCTCTGGGGATCACGCCCAAGAACCTGTGTTTTTCAAAAGTTTTTCATGTGATTCTGATGATCCATCCTCCTTAAAAATGACAGTCCTGGGTGGTCTGCCTCTCCCTTAAAAGTTTGAGAAGTAAATCTGAAGTCAACTTCTTTTAAAAAGACATGTTTTTAACAGGATAGTTATTACTTAAAAGCCAGTCCTATTGCTTATATAAAGCTGATATAGATGCATGATATACAGAAAAGCACAAAGATGAAAACAAAATCATCCAGATTCATCATGTTGTGGAACATTCCATGCATTTATTCTGAGCATATTTATTTGCACACAGGTGTATGTATACAGTTCAACCCTGCATCTGAAACTTCGGCCCATGGACGAGCAATATTGGCAATACTGGGGAAACAGCTAATGGTTCAGGATCTCAGATCCTACCCAGGTCCTCCTGAGTAGTAATCTGCATTTGCATGTAAGCATTTGACAAACACTGGTTTAATATAACTCAAAACATACTACGTTCCTTGTTCTGTAACTTGCTTTTTTCACACAGGAAGCAGCTGTAAACATCTGTCCTTGGCAATGTAGAGAGCTATATGGATTTTTCTTAACGGATACATGGTGCTCCTTTATGTACCAGAATTTATATAATCAGTCCCCTCTCGATGATCATTTCTATTTACCTTTTTTTTTTTCACTATTGCAAACATCACTGACATAAGAATCCTTGAGAATATACCTTTCTGTTTTGTCATTATTATTTTTGGGTAAATCCCTAGATGTGTATTTCACAAGTCAGATGATGTGCATATTCATAATTCCAGGATGCCTTCCCACAATACTGCATCCACAGACTACACATCAATGCTGGCTTCCTGACACCCTTCCCAACACAGGAGCTTTCCCAATAATTCTAACCTTTGCGTATCTGATAGTTAAACATGACAACTCAGTGATATTTTTTTCCTGCATTTTTCTAAAACCTATCAAAAAGCTGAATATCTTTTCATACGTTTATTGGCCATCTGTCTTTCTCCCTTTGTGAACTGTCCAGAGTAATTCTGGTGGTTTAAAATAACAGTTATGGAAGAATGTGCAGAATTACATAGTTTAGAAATACAGTTTAATCACAATGAAAAGATGAAGAAGAAAAAAATAAGGAAGGGAGAAGAAAATGTGCCATAAAAAAGGATAATCAAAAGATTAGTTTGTGTGTTTATTTATAGACACTGGTTAAAGCAATCCAGTGATTAGGCAAATTAATGCAGCTGTGATGATGGCAGTTCTGGGATCAGCCCCCACATCCTTTTCAGCTGATGCCACCTGTCATTTAAGTATTTTGCATTTGCCTTTTATGTTACATACATTTCATGATGATTCCCATTTTAAAAACATCATTAGTTAACTCTTTGGAGTCCGGCATGATATGGATTCCTTCTAGTATCTCTTTTACCATCAGGCAGGGTACAGCTAACCTCCCTCCCAGGCAGGCAGCACAAACTGTGTTTGCCTCTGAAAGAGAACAACCCTCCCCCAATGTTCACTTTTTAGGAGAGAACAGTTGAATTCATTTCACTGGGTATAAAACTGGTTCACTGCTCAGAACCAACTGAAGAAATGGGGGGTCAGCCACAGTATACTGGCTGGACTTCGGTACCACATGTTTCCCATGCCTCATTCTGCAGGATGCGCGCTGTCCTCACACTTCCTGAGTAACCCCAGACGTGGTCTGACACTGAGGCATCCTTCACGGGCTCAATACCCGGCGTGCAGACCCTCTTTACCTAAGTAGTGGCAGGCTCTTCTCATAGGACCCCTGGAAATCTCTTTCAAACTGAGGATAATGCTGCAGGGCTGACAACCCACTGCATCCACCCCTGCCTTCCTCTGTTGCTACAACTTCATCTGTGAATGGAGACAAATCAGTCACCTTCATCTACTGGGCATTTTCCACCTAGAGCAAGAGCGCTGTACCAGGTGCCGAGGAGGGAGGCCTGCAGAGAAATGATGAAGACAAGGGAGAGAGAAAGTCTCCAGCCTCTGTTTTTCAGCGTGTGGGGTGTGAACAGGCTGAACAAAGTCTTATTCAACACACTTCAAGATGTTACAAGTGGGCCTCATTATAAAGTCTGAAGAAAGGAATTTTAGGATAAAAAGATAAGCACGACCTTTTAGAGCAGGTCCTACGTAAACATACAATGCACACAAACCTTGGGGAACGTGCAGGCTAAAATAGATTTCAGTAGCTGCTAGAATGGGAATGTTATGCACAATAGATTCTTACAGGTTTTAAAGGGACAGGAAACTCTGGAACCCATCTTTAAAAATGTGGGTCAGAGTCAAGGAAGCACATTGTTACAATGTCGTAAAATAATCCTCAGTGCTACAGTCAGATACCAAACAGCAGGGAGGGGAGGCCTTGGGTCTGCGGCAGGTGTGGAGAGGTATAGACTTTAATATTTGGACACGGATGCAGAGGAAAAAGAATGGAGACCTTTAAGCAAAAAGAAACAAAAAGGTGAAAATGAACCTATCGATTTATCTATATAGATAGATATATACACAGTTTCCCTTGAACAACATGGGGGTGAAGGACACTGACCCCCCCATAGAGTCGAAAATCCATGTGTAACTTCTGACTTCCCCAAAACTTAACTACTAACAGCCTCCTGTTGACGGGAAGCCTTACTGATAACACAAATAGTCAATGAGCACACATTTTGTATATTATATGCTATACTCTTACAGTAGAGTAAAGTTAGAGGAAAGAAAACATTATTATGAAAATCCTAAGGAAGAGAAAATACACTTACAGTACTGTACTGTATGTATTAAAAAAACCCCAAGACATGTGTAAGTGGACCCCTGCAATTCAAACCCATGATGTTCAAGCATCAGTTGTGTATGTGTATCTCAACCTGAGTGAAGCGAGTGGCTGTTTTAACTGTGTGAATAAAATTCAATTGGATATTCAACCTCACAGTAATAAAATGTAAAGAAAGTAGTAAAAGAAATAATAGGAGTAAAAGAAGTATCTCACGTCGGTGTGTTTGGCACATGTGTGGAGTGTCTTTGTGTCTTGCTTTTATTTATTTAAAAAAAAATTTTTTTTTTCAACGTTTATTTTTTTGGGGACAGAGAGAGACAGAGCATGAACGGGGGAGGGGCAGAGAGAGAGGGAGACATGGAATCGGAAACAGGCTCCAGGCTCTGAGCCATCAGCCCAGAGCCTGACGCGGGGCTCGAACTCACGGACCGCGAGATCGTGACCTGGCTGAAGTCGGACGCTTAACCGACTGCGCCACCCAGGCGCCCCGTGTCTTGCTTTTAATGGTGATATCTTCTTTAGAAGTGACAAGGACCATACCTTCTAGAACCAAATCTAAAATAGTAAGAAGTAGCCAAATGCCTGGTGGTTTAGATGCACAAACACATTAAAGCCATCACATCCCGTCTGACTGAAAAGCTCACAGTGGAGTGGTCCAGAGAAAAGGCAAAATCACAAAATGGGTGTGGCAGCAAATTCCTCATACCTCAGCCAACCTGACTTGTCAGGGAGGAGGCATCTTCTGTTTCGTTCCCCCCTTAGAGTGGGGACAGCAAGCTGTTGACAACTCCTACCGTACAAAGAGTTGTTCACACTGCAAAAGTGTTTACTGCTTACAAGTGATGCTCAAAATTAATTCACAGCAGCAACACCAGCAGAAAGCTTTGACAGACTGTCTTATGTGTTGACACAGTTATAAGTTCTTAGATAAAAAAAGTAACACACTTTCCCTCTTTTCCAGCCCATACACATCAAAGTTGCTCTTAAGAGAGAACAAGAAACGTGTCTGAGATCGTGAATGCCATCCTGCAGGTGAGATTTCCGGTTCTGGGGTTCATGGATTTGGGCGTGAGAAGAATGCGGATCCCGGTTTTGAGGGGAAGTGAGGTGGTGAGCTTCTCACCCAGCCTCAGCTACAACTGGTCACAGTGGTTGTTTTTCCTTCAAGAGTACTTCCCTCTAGGGCAAGCCTCAGGCGCCAGGGTGGGAATTGGGGTAGAGCTGTTTGTATACCTCCTCAGCAGCAAAAACGTTGCTAGTCTAACAGCTTTCACAAGACACAAATAATTCATCTTATTCCTTTTAAAACAGCAACCCTTTACTTACTACGGCTTCGGGGAAGCTAGGATGATATGACTTGCTTGCTCTGAAATGATTTATACTAAAAAGTCAGAAACGATGCAATGTTATTTAATGATCCCAAGTCACTTGAGACAATTAGGGAAAAAAAAAAAAAAAAAAAAAAAAAAGAAGCCAGGTGGAATAGCAAATATTTGGCCTTCTCTTAAAAAGGTTCTACAAACTCACTGACTCAGCTCAGCTCTGTACTGGATTGCTGGGTAGAGAAGGTGTTGTGTTCAGAGACTTCCTATTGAGCAGAGTGTCCCCTCCATGAAAGCCACATTCCTTGGAAAGTGAAGATTACTATTTAACACTGTAGCTGTGCTTCCCTGGATCAGAATTTGCCATTCATGTCACAATTGGGCAGTGCAAGAGCTTTCTTTTGGAAGGCTATATTTAAGTAATTATTGAAAATAGTATAGTGCTCATAGTATAGTGCTTTGGAGGAAAACTGTGAATCAGGCAAATTCTCTGACTTCCCATGGACTTCTTCACATGAGCCCCCCCGCACCCCCCCCCCATCTTCACTCACGTTGGCCATGATCCCACAGGTGCTGGAAGAGCTTTTCTGGTTTTGCCCTCACCCCTTCCCTGGCCCATAATTCCCCCTCCCTCTCCTTCCTTATTCATCACTAAACTCCCCTTTCTTTTGGTGTTAGAGGACAGAATTCAAATACAAATGACTGGTGCTATGGGGTAGTCAACCTCACAAGGTGCTAAGAGTTTATCAGAGTGCACCGTGAGTTGGTAGAATGAGAGGCAATGAGTAGGCTTTGAACACCGAGGCACTAAGGGATAGTGGAGTGCCCTTAAAACCTGGGATTCAGGAAGTCTGCTTTACCTGCATAGCCCTGAGCCCAGTATTCAGGTGTTCAGCTGCAGCCTGCAGGAGACTCAACCTGACCAAGAAAGCCATGTATTAGTAAGCACTGGTCCTGCCAATGATGGCGATAGTGACACAGCACTAACATTGACGGAGCCTTTCCCTTGTGTTGGGTATCACATTATGTGCTTTTATATATGTGGTCTCATCTAATACTCAATAAGCCTGAGAATGAGTGCTTTGTTGTTCCCATTTACCCAGGTGGTAACTGAGGCTTAAAGAGGTTAGGTAACTTGCTTCAGGTTTAACAGCTAACAAAAAATGGCAGAACTGGAATTGAAAGCCAACTGAGTCTGGAATAAGTGCCCTTCTATTGCCTTCAGCGGTTTCCTCTCAATGTAAACCATCTACTGCAAACAACCAGCACAGGCCAACACCCCCGGTTTACCACAGTGGAACAGTAAGAGAACGACAGGCCACACTGAAGATGCAAAAGGCTTTTCTCGTGTGAATGTGGTGGAGGAAGAAGAACATGGAATTAGAATGCAGGTAGATCCGGTTAGAATCCCGGCCCCGCCTATGACCTAGGGTAAGTCGCTGACGTTAGTTTTCCCCTCTATAAAATTAATCTGATACTACCTGGTTCGCAGAGTTATTTGTGAGTCTTGAATAAGGTAATACACATGAAAACTGTTTTCGGAAGCATAAACTGTTAAATGTTATTTATTACTGTTAATGTGGTCTTTTAATAGGAAGAACAGTTCCTGAGAACAGAAGATCGACCTTCATGTAGGTGCCAGCTAGCATGACCTCACAAATCCAGAAGTTTCTCAGGATGATGACTGGGGAAAAAGGAGTGGAAGCAGGCTATATTATGCTGGCATTTACCAGTAATAATGAAGTTTGACCCTAAAAACAACACATGAAGATGGATTCTGTAATGTAGATGACAAACGGTAACGTTCAGTGAATTCAGGGTAGGTGACCCTTTCCACATTCACAGCCTGCTTCAAGACCTGTGTGTCAGCAGCTGAACTAGAATATGGGGTGCCATTTTCTTACTGGTGATTGCACGTACGCCTTTGTACACTGCAGACTGGGTTCAAAAGAAAGGGTCACCTTTGTGCAGTTGACTCCTCATTTTGTAACAATTCCAAAATGCAGTAGCTTCTCCCAAAGTATTTCAAAGACACCAACCTGCTGAGACCCAGGGGCATCCATCAGGGTAACAAACTTTCTTCTTCTAATGGCCTCCATCTCAGTGAATACTTTTGAATAGATAGGTGAGCTCCATAAGGACTGTCTGTGGTTATTAATCTAACCCTTTGTTATGGAGAGTCTCAATCCTTTTTGTACACATGAGCTCACCCTTCAAACCACCACATTCGTGACCATTTTTGGGAGGGTTGAACTAAAGTTTAAAGCATTATGTCATTGTAAACAAATAATCACATGTAGCGTGAGTCTGTGGAAAATACAGCATTTAGCTTTTGTGGTGTTGGTTCCACTACAAGAACAGGGAACCCAAATGATGAGGTCAGTGGGCCAGCTGCCACACAAAAGAGAACGCCAAGTCCATGGACACAGAGCAAGCTGCCTTCGTTCACAACTAAAAAATAAAGCTCATTATTCTTACACCAGCCGACGAAAGTGACTGCTTTCCTAAATTAAATGGAAATAGAGCTCCAGACCCTGCTTCTCCTTGGCATTACACATTCTTGCCAGGAGGTCAAGAGGGCTGTTCCCCTTGCTGATGATGACATGATCACATCCAGGGTTGTTTCATTTAGACAATATCTAGGCACATTTCTGGCTAATAAAAAGTAAGTGAAAACGTGCTACCACAACTCAGCAGCAAGAATGGAGGCAACAGAATGGTAGGTGTTAAGAGAGGAAGTTGTTTAAATCCTAGACATCTCACCCAGTCAAAGAGGGTAAACTACACACTTCTGCCAAGTGGCTGTGACTTCCAGTTGTAAGCAATGGGTGGACAGGTATGTATACTGCTTTGTGGGTCTTTGTCTTTGTCTATTTTGGCCTAAGGCAGAACATTATTCCTCCAGCATGCAATAGAGCTGGTCAGGACCCCTGCATCATTTTTTTCTAGCAAATCTAATGGAAGCATTAGAACAAGCCTGGGTTATATTCTAGCCATACTTTTTACCTTCCTATGTCCACCAACCATTCTCTTGGGTGTCCAGGCTTAGAGCCCTTGGGTCTTCTCTGATTTCTATTTCTTTTGTTCAGTCCCGACACTATCAGTATTCATATTCAGTACTCACCAAAGTCTCCCCGATTACTCATTTGATATGTGCCTAGACTTTATCGCTATTCTCTATTCCTACTGTCACCATTTTTGTTCAGGGTCCTCCTCCAGGCCCCCTCTACCCATGGCTACACCATCACAAGAACTTCCTGACGATGTTGTGCCTTTGGTTTCTGCCCTCACCAAGCTGTCAAGGACATCACCACCAATTCATAGCAATGGCCTTCCAAGGCTTATAGGGGGCATGTTAAAAACTCAGCTTGTAAGGGAGCATGGGTGGCTCGGTGAGTTGAGTGTCCGACTCTTGATTTCAGCTCAGGTCATGAGCTGGTCATGGTCGTGAGATTGGGCCCTACATCAGGCTCTGCACTGACAGCACAAAGCCTGCTTGGGATTCTCTCTCTCCCTCTCTCTCTCTGCCCCTCCCTTGCTGTCTCTCTCTTAAAAAAGAAAGAAAGAAAGAAAGAAAGAAAGAAAGAAAGAAAGAAAGAAAGAAAGAAAGAAAGAAAGAAAAAGAAAGAAAGAAAGAAAAGAACTCAGCTTGTATTCATGGCCCTCAACAACTTGGTTATCAACCTGCTTCACCAATTCTATTCTCCATTTCTGCCCTGCACAACCTCCCTGCACCCACACTCATGCCTTTGCACACAACCTTTTTCCTTCTAAAATGCCCCTTTTTCCTTCTGTCTGGCTATGCACTGTGGCCCAAGTAAAGCACATTACATATCTAGGAAGATAGCTCTGGCCACTCCAGGAGAACTTGTGGCCCTAGATCTAGAATGCTCACTTGATGATAAGCACTGTACCTCCCTGTGACCTCTTTTATAATATTTATTGCTTTTACTGCTATTCAAACATAAATCGGTTAATTTGTCTCTTCAATTAGACTTATCATGGCTCCCAGAAGACTGTTTTCTACTTCTTTGTATTACCTCTGCCCACCCCATCCTTCGTCCTTCTCCTCCTCCTACTTCACAACCCATGTAGCAATTGCAAAAATAAGGACTTCTTTTTATCTATGTCCTAAGGAAAAATCAGGAAGGGAACCTAAATGAAATGCAAGAATGAACTCAGCAGAGACGTAACTGGCCCCTTCTGGGTGGATGACACGACAGAATTGAATCAACCCTAAATTAAGTGCAACTGCTGTCAGCAAATCTGCATCACTGCCAAATACCCTCACCTATGTTAAACTTGGTAATAACTCTGGGGTTGAGATATTTCAGGATGTAAGGGAGAGAGAGGAAGAAATAAAATAATTCCTCTACAGAAATGAATCCCCCCCCCCCCCCGCCAAATGCTTTAAATACATGCCTTCACTTCTTAACCTATTTTTATTTAGAAATATTTCACACTGTACAACATTTTTTTCTTATGATGCACATCACTGCCCTGTTTGGGGTTACTATCAGTCTGGGCATGGAGAGAGACGAGAGCAGTTCTTTCACAAAAGGATGGAGAGGGAGGAGTCTTTTCCAGTTGAGGGGGTTCAATGAGACAAGAGTAAACCTGGAACAATTGGTGGAGCTGGGATCACAGGATGTACACTGCAAGTGGTCAGGGCTCTGAGGTCCCATGTCTCCGGGACAGCAATATTATGCAGCAGGATAGGCAGTGCACGGGAGAATATGGGAATGGCAACCATCTCCAAAATGGTGGCCTCCAGAGTGAAGTTTTTTATGTCACAGAGTCCAGATTTTCTTAACAAAAAGGAGTGGGAATGGGTTGCTGGATGAGTTGGTGTTTATGTCTAAAGTGGGAGCTGTGCGCCCTGACGGAATCGAAGCCTTGTGCAAAGAACTGGTGTTTTTTTTTGGTCAAGGCCCTGGAGGGAGAGGAAAAGGGTGGGCCAATTCCCTCCAATCAGCCTAGTTGGGAGAGCCCCGTGGAGACTTGGGACCTTGGATTTCTAATAGTTAGTTATCGGGATATTTGGTAGATACAGACACAGAACAGATGGTATGAAATGTGTCTAGAGATTTACACCTTGAGAATAATTTCAACAGCATCTTTATTTCTGAATCATTTGTCTCCTTTCCCAATGGAGAGCATGCTGTTATAACACTATTGCCTCTAAGGTGGCATGCTGCATCCACCTTTTTCCAAAAATGAGAATGAAATTAAGGAATAAAATCTACGAAAGCAGACTTGTCTTCCTTCAAAGTAGTTTTCTCATCCTACAAAACTTTTCTTTATCATTGCTGTCATTGTCCTTCAACCCAACACAACCAAATAAAACAGAATCTCTGCCTTCTTCTTCATAAACATGGAAGCTCTGCTCCCTCCTGTCACCTCTACCCACGCATCTAGGGAATCTACAACAGGAGTTCAGAAAATGATGCCACTTCTGCACCAATGATCCTGGGCTACAAATGTCCCCCAAGTTTTACAGAATGTTTGATGTTGATCAGAATTCTGGTCACCATCTTTAAAACAGAGGGTTCAATGCTGTGATCAAAATTACCAGAAGCCTTGTATTCTCTCACATCAACCCTCCTCCCATTTAGTCCCTCACTCAGTAAGCATTTATGCGCCGATTGAGGATTCATGGCCAGTGGAGCACTGATGATGCACAGCCTCAGGACAGGCTCCCACATCTTCCGCTGCCCCTGGTGTCTGAGCCCCTGCACTAGCGCTTCTCATCTTTACTACTGCCCACAGACCCTTCCCAACTTCCAGCCTGGCTGCTCCTTGCCTTCCACTGCTCTATTGCTTCTCTTCTCTCCCATCACTTCGCCCAAGCTTCTTGATTTCTCCAAGACGACTCTTCCACAGCCATCACTCTTAAAGAAGGGCCTCCTTTCCTGTGACCAGTCAGGTCCTGTGAGCATAATCCCAACCCCAGGCTGTAACTCCACAATACATTTCTGCTGTTGCTAAGGCTGTGCTTCTTCACTTCCAGAGATACCTACTCTTCTTCCTCCCTTACTTTCTCTCTCTCTCTCCCTCCCTCTCTTTCTTCCTTCTCTTTCTTTCTCTCTTTCCTTCCTCCCTTCCTTCCTCCCTTCCTTCCTTCCTTCCTTCCTTCCTTCCTTCCTTCCTTCCTTCCTCCCTTCTTCCTCTTTCAGGGTTAGTTCTACTGCAGATAAATAGGACTGTTAAAGGAGGTAAGGGTTATGTGCACTGTTATGTGGCTGTGCGGAAAGAGCCTGGCTTTGGAGTCAGACAGATCTGGTTTCAAATCCTGATCACAACCACAGTAATAGTGGTAGTAACTTTGGCAAGTCATTTAACTCTTCTTGGCCTCAATTGTCACATATGCAAAATGGGGATAGCAATCTTACCCCATTTGTTTGTTCTGATAAGGATTCAATGTATAAAATGCCTTATACATAGAATGCACCCTAGAAATATTCCTTCTCTGACCCACTCCTTCCCTCCTCTCTACATAGATGTTACAGAAGATGGCCAATAAGTAGGAACGAGAGGGGACATCCATGGTAAAATTAAGCAAAGCTTATAATAATTAGCAGAATAGTGGACAGTATTACTAAGGCTAGTCTATTATAAAAATCTAGAAATTAAGATTTGTGTTTTTTTAAACAAAGTAACAAACTTAGTTCTACAGGAGCAACAAACAGCAGAAGAAAGGGGCCGCTAAATGTGGACTCCACAGCCAGGCCCTACCACGAAATGAGCACTAAGGATGTTATTATATATATATTTTTATCTTTTTTTTTTTTTTTTTTTTTTTTTGGAGACACGGAGACAGAGTGCTCGTTGGGAGGGGCAGAGAGAGGGAGACACAGAATCTGAAACAGGCTCCAGGAGCTGAGCTGTCAGCACAGAGCCTGACTCAGGGTTCGAACCCACAAACCGTGAGATCATGACCTGAGCTGAAGTCGGACGCTTAACCTACTGAGCCACCCAGGCGCCCCTGTTATTATATTTTTTAAGTGTCCTACAAAGAAACAGGATATAAGGAAACCAGTGTGTGAGAAAGACTTGGCCTTCTGAACAGAGCTGACAAATATGCAAAAACCTCGACCAGATTCCCATTTTAAAAAGGAACTTGCAGAGTGACTAAACGCATTCTGAAAGTGAGGCCGTTTCTGTGTGCCCAGGCACCCTGGGAACCTCGTGCGGTGCGACACGCAAAATATCTGCGTGAATGAGGCCACGAAGAGAACAATGTGCCACAGGCTGAACAAAGACTGGGCCTGTCTGGCCTCCACGTGCCGTCTTTAAACCCAGGACATAATGGGGCGCCTGGGTGGCGCAGTCGGTTAAGCGTCCGACTTCAGCCAGGTCACAATCTTGCGGTCCGTGAGTTCGAGCCCCGCGTCAGGCTCTGGGCTGATGGCTCAGAGCCTGGAGCCTGTTTCCGATTCTGTGTCTCCCTCTCTCTCTGCCCCTCCCCCGTTCATACTCTGTCTCTCTCTGTCCCAAAAATAAATAAACGTTGAAAAAAAAATTTTTTTAAAAAATAAAAAAAATAAAAATAAAAAAAATAAAAAAAAAAATAAACCCAAGACATAGTATCACCTAAGGAATACTCACACTAACATGCCATTCAATTCTTCCACTCCAAGGCAAGTGAAGTAAATGACGCAGTGCGGCTGTCTCTAAACTATATGCTGTCTCAGAGGTGAACCTGGCTCCTTGCAAATACCTCAGCAGAACGTTCAGATGTTATTGAACGAGTGAGGAGAAGCATGTGTGTCTGAGTGAAACATGATGGCTTTCAACTGTTTAAAGATGCCACCAATCTGGTAGCTTGAACTTCAAAGAACAAATTCTGAAAAAGTTGGAAATCAGGGTGGGGTAAGTAGAACTGCATCTAAACCATTTCTTTGCTCTTTTCCAGAAAAACAATGAGAACCAAAGCAGGCTCCAGTCTCTTCTCCCAATTTTTACTACTTGCCACACTTTTGAAAATATCTTCTACATAGTTCTGTCTCTGGACAAACAGATTCTTATTCAAGTTTGTGGTTAAACGCTACTCCATGAGCTCATTTTTCTATGATTTGTTGGACATTTTAATGTGGCTTTTACCGAGAACAGTTTAAAGAGAATTATCTTTGAGAAGCCTGTGGGATTCTATAATTCTCTGGTGCTCTTCCCGATCAGGATGATTTATTCCAAGACAGTTCTAAACCAGGAAAGACTTGATGCCCAGATTTCTAATAAGCTTGGCTGCTGTCTTGCAAATCCAGGAAGTGTAGGACAGTGGGAAGGGCAAATGGGTCTAGGCTTAAATCTATTCTGTGTAGTCATCTCCCTGAGAGGTGACTATAAAATGTAAGAGGTGGTGACGACTTCTCAGATTCTCCAGCCCTAATATCTATGATGTTACGATGTCTACTCATACTGCATATATACATATGCAATGAAGCCCAGGATATGCTTTCTCATAATCAAAGGCTCATTCTAGATTTAATCAAAGAGACAAATGAGAGAAACATGGACATGAACAGGGTGGTGAGAGTCAGTTTAAGTCACCAGGGACATACAAACAAGTATAATAATGGGTAGGGGAAAAAAAGATCTATAGAAGTCTTTACCTTGAAAATCCTTGAAAAATCACTACCATAGCTTGGAGACTATATGCCAATATGAATAATTTAGATGAATTCATTAAATACACTAAAGGACACTTCCTAGTAGCTAGAACATATTAAACTAAGAAAACATTTCTAGGCTCACCCCTCCAGCGCCAACAAGTCCTTGCCACTAAATAATAACCCTGAACAGCTCTATCAGGAAGTGAAACATACAAGCTGAAGTAGGACATAGTAAACACAATACCTATATCCCACTTCAATGTCTGTATTAATTGATACACCACATGTTTTAACAATAAGAAAGCAAGGGTGGGGGACCGCCTGGGTGGGTCAGTAGGTGAAGCGTCTGACTCTTGATTTTGGCTCAAGTCATGATCTCACAGTTCATGAGTTCGAGTTCCACGCTGGGCTCTGAGCTGACAGTGTGGAGCCTGCTGGGGATTCTTTATCCTTCTCTCTCTGCCCCTCCCCTGCCCTCTCTGTCAAAATAAATAAATAAACAGGAAATTTTTCTAAAAAGCAAGGGTGGGAAGAATGGTGGGGTGAAATAAACCCTGCCAACTTCAAGTAGGATGAACCTGGGGGCCAGTTTCGGATTTTGAAGGAATACGCTTTCTGCTCCACCAGCTTTCCCTACACACACTTTAACAAGGTGAATCAACAGGATATGTCAACTCTACATCCCCATCCGCTTTTAAGGTGACTTCACTGAAAAAGAGGCACCAAAGGCCTTTATTGCTAATCACCAGGTAAAGTCTGTTTACATTTATTCTATATGTCCATGGCTGAGATCTGGAGTCATCTGATCTTATAACTTTTCTCCACCCTTTCTGTTTTTTCTCTCTGTCCTCTTATATATTCCTCGCCAAGTTTCTCATAATTAAGTTTTATAATACTTAATGTTTCATGTACAATGCTGTGTGCCTCTTGCACTGTTGGTGGGAATGCAAACTGGTGCAGCTGCTCTGGAAAACAGTGTGGAGGTTTCTCAAAAAACTAGAAATAGATCTACCCTCTGACCCAGCAATAAAACTGCTAGGAATTTACCCAAAGGATACAGGAGTGCTGATTCAGAGGGGCACATGTACCCCAATGCTTACAGCAGCACTTTCAACAATAGCCAAAATCATGGAGAGAGCCTAAATGTCCATTGACTGATGAATGGATAAAGAAGATGTGGTTATATATACAATGGAATACTACTGGGCAATGAGAAAGAATGAAATCATGCCATTTGCAGCAACGTGGATGGAACTGGAAGATATTAAGCTGAATGAAATAAGTCAGTCAGAGAAGGACAGATGCAAATGTTTTCACTCATATGTGAATCTTGAGAAACCTAACAGAAGACCTTGGGGGAAGGGATGGAGAAAGATAGATACAAACAGAGATGGAGGGAGGCAAACCATAAAAGACTCTTAAATACAGAGAACAAAATGAGGGTGCATGGGGGAGTGGGGGAAAGGGGAAAATGAGTTATCGGCATTGAGGAGGGCACTTGTTGGGATGAGCACTGGGCGTTGTATGTAAGCCAATTTGACAGTAAAGTATATTTTTAAAAAATGCTGTGTGCCTTGAACTGTGCGGTGAAAGAGCTGGATAAACCTAACAAATATGCAGAAGTGCTGTAAGAAAGAAACGCGAGGGTGAGGGTGGAGAAATGCAGCCTGCAGCTTACTGACATCCACAGTGACAGGTCCCGTGAAGATGCTCAGGCGTATTGTGTGGGGCTCAGTTACTAACTGCTGCCTCATGCTCCAGGATGCTGCTGCCTGACCTGCTTTCTGACAGAGCAGAACTTGCTGTTAGTTCTGTGTATGATCATTACTCCTTTTTTTTTTTCCTGGAAGAAAGAGGGGGAAGGGAGGGAATGCTCAAGAAACCAACAGGCCTCAACTAGTATTTGTAAGGAAACATGGGAAATGTGGTTGTGTGACGCAGTGTTCTGATGATGTCCTTATGTTCCACATGAACATCACTTGCCTTACTTTCACACTGGTGGGGATCCTCTGAATTTGTCAAGGAATCGCTTTTAGTTAATGAGATGGGGAAGAAGAAAATGCATATAGGAAACAGAACAGGAAGATAGGAGGCCATAAGATTGATAAGATCATTGCTTTAGACAGGCTTCAATCAGACTCCAGGTGATAGAGATCCCCCAAACAAGAAATAAAACAAGTTTATTTCTCTTTCCTATTAAAGAAGCTCAGGGCAAGCAGTCGAGGAGTGTATGGATGTTTCTTATTCATCAGGACCCATGCTCTTTTCAGCTTTCTATTGGTCTTATCAGGTGGTACCCCTCCTCTAAGTCCAAAATGGTATTGGTGCTCCAGCCCTCACACTTATGTTCCAGGGAATAAGATGGAGAAAGGGATGAAGAAGGGTGTAGCTCATCCCTTTTAAGACTTCCTAGAAGCACACGCACACACACACACACACACACACACACACACACACACACACTCCTCTGTACATCTCATTGGCTATAATCTAGCCACATGGTCAGGGAGGCTGGGGAACATGCTTTTTAGCTAGCAGCAATGTGGCTTTTTTGGCTAGCAAATCAACTATAAAAGGGATTGTGTTAATTGGTGAGCAAGGAGATGGCTTTCTGGTGGTGAACAATCAGCTTCTCTGACAAAACGAAGGCTTTGCAAGCTTCCTTATTTTCTGAGGCTACATAATATGAAGATTAGCAACATAACAACAGAAAGATAAAAAGCACTACTGTAGTGAAGTAATAGTATTCTATTGCATTTAAGAAAAATTATATGACTCTCTACGTCATAAGACTCAGTGGAATCTTCAAATGATTTAATGTCAGTCATTCACAGGGAAGGGGTAATATATCCCACGGTGCTGCAGAGACACCTCACTGAGCCCAATAGTAGCAAAAAATTTTAATCAATAGGTTTGGACAATGCAACAGACATAAACCCTCTAACCTGTATTTAATACTAATCCAGTGGCATGGATCATGAGGAAGGAGAGAGACAGAACAAACATCTTGGACAGCAATAAAATAATCTTGCTAAAGAGTTACTCAGAATTAATTAAGACACTGTCACAAGGGGACAATAATGGAGTAATTCCCTAAGATGTGATGAAAAGTATTACTGATTGGTGCAATCTGGAAATTTACATTAAATACCTTAAAATTCTAAAAGACTCTGATCCAGCAAATCTATTTCTGGAAATTTAACTTAAGAACAATAGCCATGGATATACCCAGAGACTTATCTATGCAGACATTCATCAAAGTTATTTATAATAGTAAGTGGGAAAAAACCCTCTTTAATATCTAATAAAAGAGGACCAGTTAAATAAATGCTGGTCCATTCATTCTAATGGAGCAATCGCAAATGACATGGTTAAGAAAATTGTCACAGAAAAGCCATAAAGTAAAAAAAAAAACAAAAAACAGTTACAAAATAAAACATACAGTGTGATCCTGTTTTCTATTTAAAAACCAAAGTATGTATATTACAGGCATGTCTGAATTAAGGTGGCCTCAAGTAAAAGATCTCCTATTTTACTAATGAGAATACAAAAACAAAAATATCAAAGTTTTGCTGACTTGAGTTTATAAACTTTCACTCCATATTCGTATTTCAACTTATATTCATGCAAAGTAATAGATCGATGTGTAAATTTTTTGGAATCATATTTTATGAAGAAAATGTTATCCAGATGTTTCACTTTTATGTCCAATGTCCTCATGATTGTTAGACTCCCTTTTGAGTCACATAACACCTGTGATTGCGACAGTATCTGACTTTGCATGTGATGCTGTCACTGGGAAGTTGATCCCCAGTGAGAAATAACCATTTGCATCATATTAGGAAAGATGGTGTTATGATTTGATCTGTATGTGATCTTCACTATGTAACTACTTACTGTGTTACTTTTAAAAGTGCTCTTTAAAAAGATTTGTTCTTGATGGCATCCAAACCAGGCTGTGAGGTCATGCTTTTAGGGAGAATGGCAAAATTTCTGTTGAACTTCACCACCTATTTTTAGAGCAATTCCATCAGATGACTTCTACAAGGACCTAAAATTTACACTGACTGAGGTGATTTCAGCATAATGAATCTTTCTCCAAATTATACTTTGTTGTTCAAAATAAAATCATAGAGAGAATGTCTATAACCGGAGAAAACTTGTATGGGTTTGATCATAAGATGACACCCATTTTTATAATGGATAATATGTGGCCCAATGAAAGCTCTTTCTTGCCTTATATTCAAATGTATTTCATGTATACACAGAGAAAAAGAGACCAGAAGGACAATTTCCATAATAATGTCTGCAGTGGTTACTGCTGTTAAGGAGATTACTCCAGGAGATTTAAACTTTCTTCTGTTTACTTTCCTTTATTTTCTAAAGTTTCTTTGATGAAGGAGAATAACTGTCATAATTAGAAAATAGTATTAAGAATAAAAAAGAAGTTGGAGTGCCTGGGTGGCTCGGTCAGTTAAGCATCCAACTCTTGGTTTCGGCTCAGGTCATGATCTCATGGTTTGTGGGTTCGAGCCCCACATTGGGCTCCATGCTGACAGCACGGAGCCTGCTTGGGATTCTCTCTCTCCCTCTCTCTGCTCCTCCTCCGCTCACTCTCTTTGTCTCTTTCAAAACTATATAAAAACTTAAAAAAAAAAAAAGAATAATTTTTTTATGTTTTTATTTTATTTTTGAGAGAGAGAGAGAGAGCATGAGCAGGGGAGGGGCAGAGAAAGAGGGAAACACAGAATCTGAAGCACACTCCAGGCTCTGAGCTGTCAGCACAGAGCCCAACGCGGGGCTTGAACCCATGAGCTGTGAGATCATGACCTGAGCTGAAGTCAGACACTCAACCAACTGAGCCACCCAGGCGCTTACCCACCCCTCCCCTCCCCCCCCTCCCCCAGAAAAAAAGAATAAAAAAGAAGCAAAGGAAGACACTATATAAATAACACACAGGGCATGAGCAGAGACAGGCTAAGCCAGCCATGGGGTGTGAGTTCAGCTCAAAAACAATTCCCTACTGGCCTGAAATTTGTCACTCCTTAGAGTGACAGCTAGCCTCAAGTTAGTTAAAATGTAGACGTGTTTTCTAGAAAGGTAACTCATCCATCTACTATTCCTCCCACCCCCCTTCACAGCAGATTCATTTATCAGATTCGTTTCCATGCCTGGAGACAGTCCACAGGGAATGAGTCAGTGACAGGGACAGGTCAGTTTAATGTGAAGAAAGACAATCAAGAAGGTCACCCCTCCTCTCCTCTCCTACTCCCCACAAAGTTCTGATGGCAAGGGACTGGCTCATCTCAGAAACAGATGGTACAAGGAAGGGTAACAGCCGTAGCACGTAGAGGCAGTGTAACCTGCAGTTAAGCATGCAGCCTCTGGAGCCTGCCTGCCCAGCTCACATCCCACCTCTCCCCACCATCAGGTATGCTACCTTGGGAAACTTACTTACTCTCTCTGTGACTCAGTTTCCTCATCTGTGGGGTAACTGTATCTATTTCGTTAGGTTTCTGTGAGTCCTAAGTAGTAAGTACGTGTAAAGCACTTGGTAGGAGTTTGATAACTGTTGGTCATCATTACATGCCAGGAGCCACACCAAGTGCTTAGACCATGAGTATCTCAGTCCATTGTCACAACAATCCTGCCCAGTACATACAACAGTGTCTGTTTTACAGATGCAGAAACTGAAGCACTGGGAAATGAAGTGAGTTGTAAAAGTCTGAACAGCTAGTAAATGGGGGAGTGTGACTTTTTTAAAAGTGGCAGTCATCCTGCCTCCTCCCAGCCTCATCCTGGACACGAACTATGCCAGCAGTTCCTTTCAGTTTTCTTCCCACACCGACCCTGTGGTTGGACCCTCCTCAACTGTCTCCCAGGCTCCCTTTCCCAAGTTTCTCCCTACTCGAGAGGACATCCTATGCAGGGCAGGGCGGCCAGAGGGCCCTTCTAAACCCAGACCTGTTGTAATTTCACAGCTCAAAAACGAATGTAGTCTCCCTGCCCCTCTGACCAGCAGGAAAAAGGCCAAAGCCTTCAATTCTTTCACAGTGTGGCCCCATTTGTGCTTTCTAGAATCACCTGTCCAACACTTCCCTCTGCAGCATCCTGATGCTGTTCCTGTGAGCCCCCCGGGACTTCCACATCTTCTCCCTTTGCTCATACTCTGTCTGGAACGTGCTTATCCTAGACCTTTTTTTTTTTTTTTTTAATCCTTTATTAAACAGCTGAAATGTCACTCCCTTTAATACACCCTGACTGAAGGCTAACACCATTGGCTGATTAACAAATACTTACTAAGAAGCTATTATGTGTCAGGCACTGTCTCAGGAACTTTGGATACAACAGTGAATAAAACCTCGGTCCTCACCCTTCCCAATGCTCATAATCTCTCACTCCTCAGCATGCCCCCAGTGACATGCTGTGGCTTTAACATACACTTTACAGAACTGTTTCCTCTGTACAATGTGAGTCTTTAGAGAAAGGGACCCTGTCTTCTCTAGCTTTATATATTTTGTGTCTAGCAAAGAGCTTGGCACTGTAAGCATTTATTAAACATTGGATTGATGAATGTTTTCTCCTCAAATCTTCATGCTAGAAAATACTCACCTGTAACTACTTCGTGAGCAACTGTTCTCTTTGGAAATATGGAGATGGTTCCTCTAAAGATAATATTTTCCCCTTCATTAAAAAAATTATGCCTATGGTTTGCCTTTTGTAAAGGTCTTTTCTTTTGTAAAGAAAGGTCTATGTATTTAGTTCTGGATTCCTGGGACTTTGTACAGTGTGAGTATTCAGTAGGCACTCAGTAAATGTTTGTTGAAGGAATGGGATGGAGGAAGGCAGGTAGGTAGGTAGGTAGGTAGGAAGGGAAGGAGGGAGGAAGGAGGGAGAGAAAAATGAGAGTTTGGGTGCCAAAAGAAGAGCTGAAAGTGAAACACTATTATCCCTGAGGTAAATAAGGCACAGCCAGCTGCTAGCAAACATGGGTCTGACCCCAAAGGGAGAAAGTGCTGGCCAGGAAAGGGAGATCCTGGCTGGGCCTGCTGCACCTGGGGCAGGTTTCATTCACTCCTCAGGTTAAGGGGACACCACTGTTCTGGAATGACAGGCCTGAGATATTTAAATCCTGACTAGGTGAGTAAGCTCCTGGAGGAAAGCAATAAAACCAAATTTCTTACAAATTCTCTAGAAGCAAGCATAAATAAATCAGGAATCCTCTCTGACATGCTCCATTTGGTGAGTTGAGTCTTCTATTCACCTACAATGCAGGTGAGCAAACACAGGCTTTTGAAAAGAAACAGAAACAAACTCATGTTGAAACTTCCCAGAGAGCCATCATCCTTGATTTTAAAGCCAATAACCAACCAGGGTTCTTACCAACCTACAAATAAAGATGAGAGTAGGAACACTCTTGTAGACTGAATCCCCCATAAAAGGAGCGTACCATCCAGAGATCACGACCTCTCTCCACTGCTCCCTCAACTGCCCCCTACTCCCCATCCCAAACCCAACACACACTGAGGTTACAGTGATGATTCAAGGTGCAGATTCAGGGGAAGAAGAGATTAAATCAGACGATGTATGTGGGAGTGACAAGAGCATGCTGCCTGACACATAGTGGGTCCTCTTTAAATGTTTCTAACATAAAATAAAAAAGGCAGCAAGGGAAAGAACAGCTCATCTAATCTATACTTGGAATTTCTCAAATTACTCATAAGAGCACTTTAAAAATTCCAGAAAGACAGAGTATGCAACCCCTGTCAAAATAGTATTAAGTGCTAAAACACAGACAAAGATAGGTAATTAACAGCTACTAGCTTAGACGAAAATGTCTGCAATCTTGTTTAAGTGCTTGGGTGATAGAAAGCATTAGGAGATAAACTTAGGAAGATGTGGAGGCTGGATAGTGGAAAGAAAAGGTGTTTAAAAACTAGCACGCAGTCAGCTTTTTACAAAACTAGTTCACACAAAAAACTCACATGCAAGACACTTAAAAACACAATCAAACCTCCCTCAGAATGATGGAAACATGCTTGACAAGGTTTTTTGAAGGTGCCTAGAGGGTCCCTTTCTGTAGGTATATCCTTTAAAAACAGCAGGGAATGACATTCTCCTAAATATGACTGATGTGCCAGGACTTTAAATAAAATCATTCATATTAAAATATATGACTTCATCATTAAGTCTCCCTCTGATTAATCTGGACCTTCTGATCCACTCAGCTGTAAGGGACGACAACCCCAAGAAAGAGGGATATCATCTTCCAAAAGGAGTCAATGGATTTGCATAGAGAGGCAAAACAGTTGGGTTTAAGCAAGAAGAAAAAAAGGGAGTGTAGAAGGTTGCTGGGGAGAAATAGGTGGAAAATGACAAGGTTCTTGAGCAAGTGGCTAAACCATTTTGTGACCTGTTCTCTTTGACCTCCAACAAATTTTCAATTGTGGAATCAGGAACAAATTATACCTGAATAAGACTTATGTACACAGAAGGAGAAGGAGAATTCCAAAAAGTTGAAAGGTAAAGGATTTTTTTTTTTTAAAGATTCAATTTAGGGAGAGTGAATTTGGGGTTAAATTTTACTGTGATGGAAACAATATTCTCCTATCACTGTGTATGAATGACCAAGGAAGACCCACAGAAACACAGAAGTGATGCCTATAACACCACGTTCAACTCCCAATCATAGTACACTGATCCACATCATGACTTTGTGTGGGTGGGGGGAGGTGATCCTTGTTTTCCAATGGTATCTGCCATCAAGGACTGACGTTGATGGTTTTATACTGAGGCACTGAATCTGTCATTGCAAGGGTGTGACAGTCTTCTAGAATGAGATATAAAGACAGAAGTGTCTAAAAGGGCTCTAACTACCCCATGATCCAAAGCTGATTGTCCACACTTCCTAAACCCTGTTCTAAACTCGATGGTCATACATACTTAAAGAGGCAAGTGGTCTCAACACAGAAAGAAATAGAAAACGGAAAAATTAGCAGATGAATTATTTCAACTTGAACAATTAAACACCATATTTCCAGGGAAATCATTTTTGAGTTCTTTTGTTGTTTTTTAAGCACCCGGGATAGATAGTGCATTGAGATTTACCAGAAGACTGGATCATGTTACATTCACCACCTGTCTCATAATCTGAGAGTGACCAAAAAGGAAGGATGTATAAAATGAGTTCAAAAAGGTGGTTTGAGAATGAAGATGTAAAAATTTCAGAATTCAAAGGCAATGACAGTAGAAGAAATAAAAAGGGGCTGATATCAGAAGATAGAAGTCAAAGCAAACACACCATAAGCTTGCTCCCAGGCTCACATTTCAACTGTGCCTTTAAAAGAAAAAGAAACAAAAAACAACAACAACAAAAAAAGAATTTTTCCCGAAAGGGTAGAATACGGCAGAAATAGTAAATACCAAACCCCGAAAAAAGAGGAAGTTAGTCCCTTACATAGAAATGGGTGGCGTGCTTTATGTGATATTAAAAATTGCCATAACAAGAATGGGCAGTAATAAAAATAAATTATTTCCCTTTTTGCAAAGCATGTGAGGGTAGGAAATTGACCCAAACTGCCAGAGAAATGAGGAAGCACCCTTTTCACACTGTCCTCAGAATGCTATTTCATAATTTATCCCATCCCTCAGATGCCCTTTCTCGGCCACGTCCCTGCTCTCTGCTCTTCAGCTGTCCTCTCACCAAGCTCCTCAATTAAATTACCTCACATTTTTCTCTGATCTGCTGTTCACAGCTTGTCACATCACTATACCATAAGCCTCCCCACAAGCTGCTGAAACAGGACACGAAGAGAGCCGCTCCTTTCTCCCTTCAGCTGCTCCCTGGTGTCCTGGATCCTGTGCTCTAACTGCAGTTTCATTGTCCAGAGGGAGCATGCGCGTATCTGCAAGACTCTTGCCACAGACCCACAGACTCCTCCGCTAAGGAGCATATGTATTCACAGCCCTAAAAAGAATCATGAAATGTGGCATGATCAACCTACTGAAGCAACAACCTATGTCCAGACAGTTGATTTGAAAAAATATCAATCATGCTTGTCCTCATCCGGTTGGGGAAGAGAACGGGCAATTTTCTTCTGAGCACTTGTAATGATCAGAATCAAGCCGTGTAGTTATCACAAGTGCTCAGCTTTTTATCTTTTCGTTTCTGCAAAATAAGTATAATGGTTAATCCTTTGAGTCTGCGAGACATCGTTCACAAAACAGTATTTCAAAAAAATTTTATGAAATATTCCATGTAGAATAGCATGAATTATCCAGAACAGTGATACAAAGAACCTATGTGCCAAATTAAAGCATTAAATCAAAAGGCCAATAACCGAGAAAAGAGAAAATATTGTTGCAAAATGAGTTGAGATTAAAGAGAGAGAGAGAGACACAGATGAGATTCTCCAGGTTGATGAGGCAGAAGTGCAAAAAGGCTCTTCCCAGAGGGTCAACACTTCAAAGAAACAGTACATTGATTTAAAGATGGTAATTTAGACGAGGCAGAGGAAGCTAACATAGCCAATAAATAAGAGGAATCCCACATGAGCCAGGGAGACACCCTATTTCAAGGAGAGTTTAAAAACACAGGAAAATTGGAACCGGATGCACACATGAGTAGAAAAAAAGTGCCATTTTTTTCTCTTTTCCTCTCATTTCTCCCCTCAAGTAGGACTACTGGTCTGATTAAGAACCAGGTGGTCAAAGCCTCATGTACCGTGCCTGAGGGGAGGAGATAAATAGATCCATCCTTTTTGAAGAATAGTTTGACAATATGGTACCAAAAACTTAAAAAATGTTCATGCCTTTTGATCTGGCAATTCCATTTCAAGGATGTGTGAAAAGTTATGTGTGTGAGGATGCCATTTTCTGCTCTCTTTATAATCTTCTGCTTTGTTTATACTAGTGGAAAAAAGCAGAAACAATCTCGATGTCCAGTAATAAACCAGAATACGTCCATATGCGGCCTTCTAGACAGACATGTGAAATGATGCTGTAGAGGGATATTTAAGGATAGGAAAATATTCAGGAAATTATGCCATTTAAGAAGGATGTTTACCAAAAAGTAGAAGTGTAATAATTGTTTTTTACACACACACACACACACACACACACACACACACACACACTGAGGATTGGAAGATACATTCAGGATGCACACAGTAGGGATGGTAATATTATGAGCGCTGTCATTTTTTATTATATGCTTCTTTTTGAAAATATCTTTAATAAAAATATAGTAATTTCTGATAAAGAGAAAAAGCAATACATTTTTTTTAAGGAACAAAATCGGGGATGGTCTTGTGTATAGAATCCTATCAAATGCCAGGGCTATCAGGGCCTTGAGCTCCCTGAGTCACTCTCTTAACTTGACAGTTGAGAAACCAAACATACATATAGAACAGGAAGGTTCTGACCTCAGAAACACTCAGGAAAGGAATTAAGGCAGTCACAGCAAGAGAAAGAAAACAGCCGGCTGAAGACTGCTCCAACAGGTCTGAGTAGGTAAGTACAAAGAAGCGATAAGCATGTTTGATTTGGGAGTGGCGGCTGGCTGTTCAAGAGAGTTGAGAGTCCCAAGGGATGCTTGGTTTTGGAACAATAATGAATGGGAACTTAAAGAAATGAGGAGATACGGTAAAGAGTAGGGGACTAACATTTTCCCAGCACCTCCATGTAAAAGGCTCATGTTAACTCATGTAATCCTCTAACTCAGAAAATGCCAGCACTCCCATTTCATAGATCAGGACACTGAAGTTAAAATAACTTGCATTGGCCATGGACGTAGCAACTAACAGAGCTATTATTTGCTCTGAGGATGGATTCCCAAGTCCTTCCTCATTTTACTGTGCTACTCATTGTCTCCTTTATTTTATCTCCTGAGAGAAAGACCTCGATTTGTGCTACTTATTAACTGAGGCAGTGGGAGTTTCAATGGCATCAAAATCTCAACTGGCTGAGTCAATAACATGGGGGATGCCCACAGCAAGCCCAGAACAAACTAACCATTCAAAGTGATATATTCATGAAACTCGGAAGGCCACCTCCCCCTGAGCCATGGCAATGGAGTGGAGAGAAAGAGTGGTATTTCAAAATTCCTATTTCTGAACATATAGGCACCTGAATGTCTTTTAATCCTGCTTTTACAGATATCAAGAAAATTGTGCTCCTTTCCTTCCAATACACCCCTCAGAGTTCCCATTGTGCTGTCCTTGAACTACCAGGAGTCTGCAGTTGCAGCACTAACAGTGACCTTATATAACAGCAGCGCTAGCCTGGCTATTATTTGGAGGAGAACATATCAGCAGGCATTGCAGTACCTTCCCTCTTTTGGCCTGGGAAATGGACAGCAGACAGTACAGATTCCATTAAATGGGAGATCTTGTCCACCTATTAGCTACTCACAGAAACCAGGACATGATTACTCTCTTTCAAGCCCTAAAGTACTTTCCTCAATGCAGGGTGAGTGAAAACATTAGGTCTTCTCATCCATGTCTTATTGCTTTGATCATCTCAGAAGGGTTTTATTAGGACAGGCTTCTCCACAGTTATCCCTGACCACAGTGATCGATAACCAAGCCTACAGGCTTAGTTAAAAGTAAGTCATATTAGTAACAGTCTTTTTTTTTATTAAAAGAATATAATTTTGCAACCCCTTGCATGTTAATTATTTAGTACTTTTAGCCTTGGGTGATACTTCTAAATGGTAGCTACTAGCCACACGTGACTATTCAAATTTAAATTAAATGAAGCTAAAAATTTAGTTTCTCAGTCATACTAGCTACACTACAGGTGCTCGATAGCCTCATACCATTAGCAGCTACTGTATTAGATGGCACAGACATAAAACATTTCCACAACTGCAGAAAGTGCTACTGAACACTGCCACAGAGCAATGGGCAAACAAATTCAGAAACACTTAACTGAGTTCTTATGAGCCAGGCACTGTCTAAATTTTTTGAATGTACTAGCTCATTTACTACTCACAATGATTCCACGAGTGACATGACTTATTACTGTCCCCATATCACAGATGATGAAACTGAGGCACGCAGTGATTAAACGATCTCTGATTCCTCTCTCTCCCACTGTATCCAAATCATCAGAACTTTTCTGTGCAGTGTCTCTCATACTCACGGCAGAGTCTGTCATCACAGACGTGATAGTCATGTAGGTTTTTATTGGACAATTGCTATACCCTCCTAACTGGTCTCCTTGTTTCAACTATCCTTCTCCATCATTGGCAGGATCAAATAATTAAAAGTTATTTTGTAGCAGATAAACCCTCAATGAAGTCCCCTGAATTAAGGTCAAATTCTTCAAAGCTGTTTTCAAAGTTGCCTACAATATGGTTGCAATTTTTCCTTCTAACCTTATCCTTATTTAATATCTAACACTACCAATAACTATGGCCACGACGTTGGTGCAAGTCCGCTGAGAAGCAGATGCTAACACAGGATTAGATATGCAAGACGTTTCTTGAAGAAGGGAGCAAGACTGGGCCAGGAGAGCCTGTAGACTGAGATGTAGGTCCAGCCCTGTGGAGGAGAGGAAGAAGGAAGGGGGATAGGGTGGGAAGCATCTCAGAGTGCAGCACAGTGCCAAGAAAGGTTTGGCTATGCCAGTGGGGAATCTGTGAGCCAAAGCTGGTCAGTGGAGGACCCCAGGTCTTGCTGGAATGGGCAAGCCTTAGCATCTTCGCTGTGCACAATCACCAGGGGGGATATTCTGACCCATTCTAGTTATGTATTTTATTTCATTTTATTTATTTTTAAAATCTTTTTCAAATTTTATTTATTTGTTTTGAGAGAGAGATAGAGAGTAAGCAGGGGACAGGCAGAGAGAGAAGGAGACAGAGAATCCCAAGCAGGCTGTTCCTCGCTGCGCAGAGCCCAATGCAGGGCTTAAACTCATGAACTATGAGATCATGACCTGAGCCGAAACCAAGAGTTGGACACTCAACTGACTGAGCCACCCAGGTGCCCCTGATTATGTATTTTAATTAGTTTGGAGTTACCTTATTCCTGTCATCAGACAGTAAGGGCCCTAAGGGCAGGGACCATGTTTTTCAGTTTTATTTTCCCTTTGGTGACTAGCACAATGTCTTGTACATACAGTGGGCACCAACAGAGGGTGTACTCTGAATTCTACACAGCGCTCCAATTTCAGCTTTCTTAGAGTCCTTCTGTTTTAAACAAATACTTATGTCATCTTGTATTTCTTAAATGCAATTTTTTCTACAGCTTTATAGTTCAGAGAATTCAAATATCAGCCAACCTTGGTGAATTAATTCTTTTATGACTTGCTAATTACTTTGTCCTTTTCCTGCTCAAAGCCTACACTGAATTACTTCAACTTCACCTCCGAAGGGGACTAAAAAATTGCTGAACATAATTTGCACTTTACACAATAAAGTTACTAATGGCATTTTAGCAAGAACACCCATTATTTTCTCTGCAGCAATACATCAGCATTTCATCTGTTATAAATTGCTTGGTCAGCATCAAATGGCTTCAGAATAAATCTTTCTCCTTTCTGCCCCTGCTGTCTATGATAAAGAAAAGAGGCAGAAGGTAACCCTGTGTCCTGCATTCCCAGGCATATCATTTTCATGCTGCACGACTCTAATTTATTTCTAGTGATAAACCTCTTATAGTCCTATGCTGGATGATGCTCACACATGTTCAAGTACACACAGGAAGACACAGGTACCTCTTCAACATGAACACCAAAATGAAGGGGCTTCCAGCTGAAGGGTTTAGGGACCATGCACTGTAGAATTTTGATGCCTATTACAGATTTTGGTAACAGGGCAGCTGTAAAAATAAACAGCAATATTCAAATAATTAGACTATTTTTTTTCAGCCTCACCTCCAGATATGGTTATAAATACCACAGTCATTAGATGGGACACAGAGTTATCTCTTTAAGATTAGGCTATTCTAGGAGAGCATGGGTGGCTCAATCGGTTAAGCGTCCCACTTCAGCTCAGGTCAT
Organism: Leopardus geoffroyi; assembly: GCF_018350155.1. Taxonomy (NCBI): domain Eukaryota; kingdom Metazoa; phylum Chordata; class Mammalia; order Carnivora; family Felidae; genus Leopardus; species Leopardus geoffroyi. Next base: position 80,967,721 of record NC_059332.1, read on the forward strand.
GATCTTGCGGTTCATGAGTTAGAGCCCTGTGTCGGTCTCTGTGCGGACAGCTCAGAGCCTGGATCCTGTTTCAGATTCTGCATCTCCCTCACTCTCTGCCCCTCCCCCGCTCACACTCTGTTTCTGTCTCTCTCTCTCAAAAATAAATAATCATTAAAAATTTTTTTAAGGGGCGCCTGGGTGGCGCAGTCGGTTAAGCGTCCGACTTCAGCCAGGTCACGATCTCGCGGTCCGTGAGTTCGAGCCCCGCGTCAGGCTCTGGGCTGATGGCTCGGAGCCTGGAGCCTGTTTCCGATTCTGTGTCTCCCTCTCTCTCTGCCCCTCCCCCGTTCATGCTCTGTCTCTCTCTGTCCCAAAAATAAATAAACGTTGAAAAAAAAAAATTTAAAAAAAAAATTTTTTTTAAAAAAGATTAGGCTATTCTGTCTTCACATTTCTGAGAAATATACCTAATAAGTTCTACTTTTTAAAAATCTCGTGCATCAAAATTTTCTCAACTCTATGATGTATCCGTTTTTGTACTTCTGAACATAGACAATATCACAAAGTAGATGCCTACCTAATAAATATTTAAGTGAATGAGTTAATAGATGAATGCTTTTCATTTAGTCTGCTGAAGTCACATTAGTTAACAGTATTATTCATTCATCAAAACTAAATACTACTGTGTCATCTACAGTTACTATAAGCTAGTCCCTCTTCTCTATTTTAAATTATACCGATATTTGAGAGTTATGCTTACTGTCAGTTATAGTACTCACATTTCAAATATATGGAGGACTTTACAAATGTTATTATGAATAATGGTGATTAGTTGCTTTTAATATCGTAAGCAGAGTGAGAAAAAATAGACATAAGCTACAGCAGGAGAGATTTAAGTTAGACAAGAGTGTTCTGGCATCAAATCTAATTAAACACTAACGTGGATTATTGAGGGAAGTAATGAAATTTTCCTTCTTGGAAGTCTTTAAAAATAAGTTGGAACCTCATCAATGCATACATCATTAAATAAGCTCCCATATAAAGATGGAGGGATTGGTTTCAATGTTCTCTGAATGACAGGTATGTTTATTAAGGGTATATATAAAATAGTATAAATTTCTGTAGTATGGGCATTCATATAAAATCCTAGTATCAATTTATAATCAAAGACATGAATCAGGTACCAAAGAAGTGACTTCTGGTTCTAGTCCCTCATTCCACATGTGACTTTGGGGCAAGCCATTTTTACCTCTAAGATAAAGATTCTTTTCCAATTAAATAGAATAATCCTAATTCTAAGTATATATTCTTCAAAATAAATTACATAAGATCTTGTTGGGTAAGTTATATTCAAATAAATAAGCAGTAGAGATATTTGATTCCTACAACTTAAGGTTATTTAAGAGTAGGTACTTAGAATTAGGACTATTCTATTTAATTGGAAAAGAATCTTAGAGGTAAAAATCATTTGCCCCAAAGTCACATGAGGAATGAGGGACTAGAACCAGAAGTCACTTCTTTGGTACCTGGTTCATGTCTTTGATTATGAATCCTCATTCTATTGTCCTGAAGTAAATTATACTGTATATATAAAGAACAATGTTTAGCATACTGACAATAATTAGAAAAGAACTACTAATAGATAAACTTTAGATTATGGCAATTAAGTGACTAGCAACCTGACACAGGATTTATCTTTAAAATCCAGGTGCTTTAATGTATTTATACCAATCTTCTCTATGCTGATATTCTTATTGTATAACTTTATTATTATACCACAGGTGAATCTATCATTTTAAAATTCCCAGGCACAAGGCACTGAGCAAATGAAAACTAACACTCCCTTCATGTTATAGAATTTAGAGTACAATTCTTTCTTTTTTTTTTTTAATTTTTTTTAACGTTTATTTATTTTTGAGACAGAGAGAGACAGAGCATGAATGGGGGAGGGTCAGAGAGAGAGGAAGACACAGAATCTGAAACAGGTTCCAGGCTCTGAGCAGTCAGCACAGAGCCTGACGCGGGGCTTGAACTCACGGACCGTGAGATAATGACCTGAGCCGAAGTCGGACGCTTAACCGACTGAGCCACCCAGGCGCCCCTAGAGTACAATCCTTTCTTAACCATTGGAGTATATTTTCCTCTTCAAGGTTGACAACTTTTGAAAAAATCATGGTACAGACTATGCAATTTATGTTTAAAACGTTGCCACCGCTTTTGTGTTAGGATTCATATTATGAGCAAATTCACATATATTGCCTTTTTACTGCTTGGATATTGATCTATTTTGACTGTGGTCATCAGAGGCCATATCGCCTAAAAAGAACATATAATTCCATTCTCTGCTTTATTTTTAATTTTTTTTTTAGTTTATTTATTTATTTTGAGAGAGAGAGAGAGAGGGAGAGAATACATGAGTGAATGGGGGAGGGGCAGAGAGAGGGAGATGGAGAATCCTAAGCAGGTTCCACACTGTCAGCACAGAGCCCTATGTGGGGCTCAATCCCACAACCACAAGATCACAACCTTACTCGATATATCAAGAGTCTGATGCTTACTCAACTGAGCCACCCGGGTGTCCCTGTCTCTTTTAAAATAGAGACTTTGGGCTACAACATGTTTTTCCCAACAGCTCACCTCATCACTCAGAGATACCAATACAAAAGCAGTATTTCAGGTGGGAGTGCGGAAGGAAATAACCAGAGTTATTTGCAGCATACAATCAAAGGTTCCAGTGGCAGAAACGTGCTATAAGTTAGGAGAATGTGAGTTACAAAGCATACAGAGAATGAGTAATAGTGAAATGGATAAAATGAACTCATGGGGAACAATTAGATAAGGATAAAAGGTATAGAAGTGGAAGAGCCCAACCATGTCAAAAGGACCAACTTTTAGGAGAAGGGCAGTCAATCATGTCTTTAAGAACATCAGAGGTGGAAGCCATGTTGAAGGTCATATGGAGACTAATCTCCCTTTACAAATGAGGAAATAGGCCTAATGAGAGTATGTGACTTTCTCAAAGTCATCTTATCCTAGGAAATGACAAATGCACCACACAATTCAGAATAATGAGTGGCAGTTTCAGAGCCAAAGACTTTGCACTGAGCCAGGGCTGCCTGTCCCCTCGGGGAGGACTGTCTCTCCAAGTGCCCTAGCCTTGTTCCTATGGATCACCACATTTTATTTTATTTTTATTTTATTTTATTTTTTTTAAGTTTTTTTTTTTTTTTAATTTTTCTAATGCTTATTTATTCTTGAGACAGAGACAGAGCGCGAACAGGGGAGGGGCAGAGAGAGAGGGAGACACAGAATCTGAAATAGGCTCCAGGCTCTGAGCTGTCAGCACAGAGCCCGACACGGGGCTCGAACCCACGAACTGTGAGATCATGACCTGAGCCGAAGTCAGACGCTCAACCGACTGAGCCACCCATGCGCCCCAGGATCACCACATTTTAAATCTAGTGAGTGATGGGGAATGATAGGCAAAGAACAAAAGGACATCTGCCATTGCTCAGAATGTATTCAGTCTGATGGTTCCAGTCCACCTTTTGACTAGCACCGTCCTAGTCAGTTCTGGACAGGAGGTGAAACAAGTGTTATTTGGACATGGTTCTGCCTATGGAGAGAGACCCACTGAGAGTCTGTAGTCGACAGGCTCAGACGATGGGAAGAGCCATGCCAGCCCCTCTCAAGGCTCAGCTACTTCAGGGAGAAAACAAAGGCAGCATGCAGGAAAGGGGAGGTCAGATGAGTGGCCAGGGAGAGGGCACATACATACAAAAGTCCCGAATTTGGAGGAGGCTCATCCACACTTCAGATGCACAGCAGACGTGAGGAAGGGGGCAGTGCACAAGGAGATCACACACAATGCTATTCTGGGAAGGGTTCTCTGTGATCTGTAACTTATATGGATATAATAAACTCCATGCCTGAGACACAAAAGCCCCAAACAACCACCACCAAAACACAAAACATGTGTTTAAAGGGGAAAATTACCCACAATGTTGGTTTTTTCCACATGGCTGGACCAGGAGGGTTGCAAAATCCATCATTGTTAGTGGCCAGAAAGCCAACCAGGGGAGCCCTCTTAGAACTTTTAAAGGGAAACATTTTGGATGAACCTCTTGGTCTTACAAGAAAGACAGCTAGTTATATTTAACTATAAACACATGGCAGTAGGTGTCAGAGATATGCTCCATTTGAAAACTATATAAAATAAATGCTATTTTTGGAAAAGGAAACTAAACTAAGAATAGATAACCTGAGACTGCCAGACAGGGGCTAGTGCACCTGGCTGTGCTTTCTCGAGCATTTAGCACTTAGATTTAGCCTTCGGCTGAACTGCTCTCACTTCGGCAATCTTTAATTTATGCAGATGGTTCATTTGCAATATTAAATCATTACAACACTGTAACAACAACAACAACAAAAACAACAAGACACTAGAAATAGAGGAGGCCTGCTCTGACCACCTAATGTAAACCTGCAAACTTTCTCCATTGTGAAACAGACATTCCTCTTATTTTGCTCTACTTTTTTCTTCGTTTTAAAGCAATTCTCACCTTTTTTTTTTCTTTTGTAATTTTCATCTTCTAACATACTATAATTTTATTTGTTTAGTGCTTACTTTCTGTTCTCCAACAGGATATAAGCTCCAAGAGGGCAGGAATTTTTGTAATGTTGCTCATAGATGTATTCTATGTACCCAGAACAATGTGTAGCACACAGTGGGTGTGCAAAAATGCTGGCTGACAAATCAGAACAAGAACAAGACGTGCATGAATTGTAAATACTGTATAAAGCCCTTTTTCTCAGATGACAATGAAGCTGCCTCATCAGTAACTATGAAGAATATATATTTTTCAAAAGAAATCACCAAAATTAAAAAAATTCAAATTCAGAGGTTAGTGGGGGTATTCTGCTATCAGAAGAAGGAGGTGATTCACTCTAAAGATTCCAGGGGGAAGTGACCCCAGCATACTTGGGGCCAAGCTGATGACATGCTCCTGCATATCTTTGGGTATATAGAGGGGAACTGAGGTAAGTACTGAGCAGTGGGAAAAGATAACTCACAAGGGTTTGTCTTTGGTAGATAGATATATATATATATATATATATATATATATATATATATATTTTTTTTTTTTTTTTTTTTTTTTTTTTTTTTTTGAGAAAGAGACAGAGAGCGAGTGAGCAGGGGAGCAGAGAGAGGGAGAGACAGAATCCCAAGCAGGCTCCACACCATCAGTGCAGAGCCAATGCGGGGCTTGAACTCACAAACCATGAAATCATGACCTGAGCTGAGATCGAGTCAGACACTTAACTAACTGAGCCACCCAGGTGGCCTGGTGGCTTTATAATATTAATACTTTTTTTTTTTTTATGGCGCTTGAGTGGGCATAAGTAATACTTTCATAGTATCTCCCTCTATTTTGAGGCAGCCAAGATTATTTTCTGAACCTTGGAAAGTGTACTTGCCCACTACCAAAGTGGACCATTTGTTGCTCGGTTTAAGAAAGCATGTACAAATTCAGTACTTTTTCCACATGGCATGGCTAAAAGTATTACTCTCAAAGATTGCTTAACTAGCTGCCCACCTCCTGTGTTTTATTACCAGGGGAGCATTTTACAGAAATGAGTGATTGCTTGGTCTTCACTGCCAAAGTGCCAGGAGATCAAGTAAATAAGGAGAGAACGCCAAAGTCTCTGCTACGAAACAGATAGGAACTTCAGGTGGTATTTATTTAAGACCCTGTATTTCTTAGGTTATGGTGGGGGTCTATGAAAAAGAAAGGTAGCAGACATGTAGCCTACATTTACAGGGATTATTCAAAGCTCTACCTTAGCAAAACACCAAACACACAACAACAAAAAATACTAAGAAACAAACAAAACTCCCCTCCTGTATAGAAACTATTCCATAACCATGGAGGAGGGGTCTAAAACACAACTCACCAAAACGTAGAAAAGACACAGAATGCATGGAGTGGGCAGGTCTTGAGAATCCTATCCCCACACAAAGAGAAACTGTGCAGTATCCAGAGAGAAGAGATGGTATGGTAGCTGGGGAGAATTAACAACCAAAGGGGATGAATCAGCTCAGCGTCTGAAAACACCTACAGGTTCTGTCAAACCTGCCCGCAGTCTTCAAGAGCTTCAAGGCTCACAAACAGGAAACTGCTGGGTATGACTTAATCTGACTCTCAACCTCCTCAGAGAAGAGCTTGCCCAAAAAGTTATGAACAGAGTGCGGAGCCAAAAGGTGAGAGGTGAAGAAGAATGTGAGTTCAAGTTCAGAATATGGGGCATTTAGGTTCTCAATTCTCAAAGCATAGAGGAGTTATTTGGGATTTCAGCATTGCGTTCAAAACTGGTCAGCATCTCTATGAGCAGCCCAATGCTTTATAGAAATGAGGAGAACGAAAATTCAATTACAAAGGGACTTGTGAAGACGTGAGTTGAAGTCGTTCATTTATTCATCTGTTCATTTACTCAAGACATTCTGTATTAGAGTATTTTCAGGAACAGAAAACTGAATTGACCTAAACAAATAAGAGGATTTATTATCTCACACAACAGAGTTGCATGGAGGTAGAACTGTCCCAGGACTGGTTTATTTATAGCACCTCAGCAACATCATTAAGCACCCAGGTTCTTTCCATCTTTCTGTCTATGTTGATTTGGTTAGAGTAACCAAAAATTTACCCCCTGGATCAAGAACTGGAGTTGGGGCCTGGGCCAGCTGCCCTAGAGCAGCTGGAGGAAAGTAAATACTTCAACCAAGTCAGGGTTGTGCTAGAAAGAAAGGGGCTAATGGCCACTGGGTGGGCCCCAGAGATATCTGTAGAAGGTCACTCAACAATATTCACTAAAAACCTACTATGTGTCCATTCCTGCACTGGTCCCTGGAAACATGGAAAAAAGGAACTACCTGCCCATAGGAGTTTAGAGACTAATTGGTGAGACAAACATTAATGAAATAAACATGAAAATAAAGACAAAACAACAACAGTAGTAGTGTTATCCCGAAAAGGTACATGGTGCCAATGAAAGCATAATCGGGGGACCTAGGTTAATGAGGGGGAGAGGAGTCGTCCCTGAAGAAGGGAAACTGGAGCTGTTGGGATAGGGGATGGAGAAACATTTCAGGCAGAGGGAACAAATGGAGTGGCCAAGTGGAAGGAGTGAATATGGCACATTCAAAAACCATCCCCAGATGGAGAACAGACAGAGGGTGAGTTTGGAGCAAGATGATGCTGAAAAGGTTCACAGGAGCCAGACTATATGAGTTACATACAATGGAAGAAAATGTTAACAAATTCATATTTTTAAAAAGTTGATTTATTTTGAGAGAGAGAGCGAGAGTGAGAAGGGGAGGAGGGACAAAGAGAACAGAAGAGAAAGAATCCCAGGCAGGCCTCACACCATCAGCGTAGAGCCCTACACGGGGCTTGATCCCACAAGCCGTGAGATCATGACCTGAGCCGAAATCAAGAGTTAGACGCTTAACCAACTGAGCCACCCAGGCACCCCAAAAATTCATATTTTTATTTTAAAAAACCTTTTTAATGTTTATATTTATTTTTGAGACAGAGAGAGACAGAGCATGAGTAGGGGAGGGGCAGAGAGAGAGGGAGACACAGAATCCGAAGCAGGCTCCAGGCTCCAAGCTGTCAGCACAGAGCCCGATGAGGGGCTTGAACTTGTCAACCACAAGATCACGACCTAAGCCAAAGTCGGACGCTCAACCGACTGAGCTACCCAGGTGCCCCAACAAATTCATATTTTTAAACTTTCAAAATCTTAGACTTTTTGTTCACATCAAGTTTGACACAAAACAGGGCTCTAAAATGTCCTACTACCCAGATGCTCTGAGAATATTAAATGGCCATCCCCTGTCCTTTCAAAATGAATACTTCTAGTCACTTCACATAAAAGTATCCCATAGGAAGAAAGGCTGGGCACAGGGGTGGGGAGGCAAGGCATGGGAGACCTGGAACATGGGTTGAAAGATGAAGCCACACAGTTGTAACTGATTGGAAAAGGAAGGAAATAATTGAAGAGGCCAAGTTGGGAAAAGTATGTGGAGGAAGGCTGTGACTCTCAGATAGGGTCGAATGGGATCAGGGACCTGCATGGGGGTTCCTCGTGTACAGTAACAAGATAGGGTGCTTGAGCTGGGGGGTGCGGAAGGCTCAGAAGCACAGTGAAAGGAGGGACCCTGAGGAGGGGCAATCTTACCCCAGGCCCGGCCTCACACCTTTGGGTGTTAACTCGCTCTATATTCTGGGGAGGTAACAAGAATGAGACTGCAATATTCAGTGTGCTTCTGTGCTTTTTGGGGTGTGCCTGCTTACTTAGCAAGAGATTACACAGAAATTACTCAAGGTAAAGTGCACAGAGTCCTCTCTCAGCAAATGAGAATATGCTTTAGGAATAAACAACACTACCACTTCCTTACGGGGCAAAAAAAATATTACCTCTTAAACTGGTTTCTTATCACTACAGACTAACTCATAATCTCTCAATAGCTGAGTATAAATGGTCTAATTAGCCATCTTTTGCCCTTCAAACACTTGAGGATTTCCAAGGTGACTAACCATGCATTTCTTCTACCACATGGATGAGCATGTAACTGAAAGGATTCGCATCCTCCAAAGCAGACATTTAAAGTGTGACAAAGCCATCTCAGAGAAAGTTGGCCCTTTTGAAATGAGATAACTATCTGGTGAAAAGGCAGTCTCTTCCCACTGGGAATCAGCTACGTGGTCGAGGAGAATGAAAGGCATGGACCATGGCAAATCAGATCTTTAAAAATGGTAAACAAAATAAGCCATAGAACAATTAACACATGTGGGAAAACGCAAAACACCACCAGCCACACAGTTGATTTGGTTTTAAGAAAACTGAATCTGTGTTTTAGAAAGAAAAAAGAAAAGAGTGAAAATACGTAAAAGTAAAAAATAAATCAATAAGTAAATGAAACAAAACACCCTAAAAACACAACTAAAAGCCAAGTAAAACTCATACACACAGACCTTCACAGACTACACAAATTACTTTGTCTGAATCATCTACAAACTTAGGAAACAGTCCTTATACATGTATTTTATCCTTCAGGAATACAGCCCATGTCTCCTCTGAAATCTCGACTGCTAACACACACAAGGCAGTGAACCATGGAGACGGTCTTCCTTTCAAAATAAGGACACAGCTTATTTTCTCCAGATCAGATGTAGCTGTGACTGAGAACCTATGCATGCTGTAGAGACAGAGAGAAAAGGAAATAGATGGTGAAAGCAAATTTAATTCAGTGAGCTAGCAACATCATAATGCACAAAGCTGGGAAGGGGAGAGAGGTGGAGACACACACAGTGCCTACCTTGTTCCTTTCTAGTTTTACCAAATTGCATTATATATTTATGACTTTTACCCTAAAAAGCATGAAAAATTGACAATAAAAGGTTATCTGAATGGAACATTGGTCTTTGGTTAAAGTGTCCGGCACAAAAAGAATCAAATTTTTTTCAACGAGCCTTCAAACAAAGTGTACATGTTCTTGACATCTGCTGATGAGCTATGGTTTCCTCTTCTTCAAAACTCAAAGCTTCTCTAAATTAAACATAAGCTTGTTTTGGGTATCTGTAAAATATATGTGGATAAAATTCAAAGTTTTAGAAAGGGAGCTGCCATAGAAACACACAACTCCCTAAAAGAGCAATCCGTTGCCTCTTAAGGGAACCCATCATCATAGATATTTATTGAGTGCTGCAGACAATGCATAAAGGACAGTTGGAATACACACACTGGACAAGTACACAAATTAAATAAGTCAAGTGCTTTAAGTAAGGGATGATGAGCCCGTTTGTATGTGTGTGGTGGGAGGAAGTATCATGTGAGCTGAACCCTGTGGTACAGCTGAAATGTAGCCATCATAAGAAGATTTATTTAAAACACAATTCTGTAACAAGCTGGGCATTGCACCCAGTTATCACTATGGACTGTTTTCTGTGAATTCTTTTAAAACGTGGATGTAAGTACTTGAAGTAGCACTTACAAAAATAGCCTTATTTTTACTAGCAGAGTAGACTCAAGCTAAAAATAAATTAAATGGGAGTTTCATACTGCAGACTTAAAAAACATAGTATCAGTATACCTAAGACCACCTCTTTCTCAGAAGCTTCTGTGCAGCATTCCAAAAAGGCCACCTGATTTCCAGCCAGATTACTGTTCTTCAGACTTGGTCTTGAGACAAAGGTACCTCATGGAGATAACCTCTAAGCTGGAGTCTTGAATCAAAACCACTATTGGTCCTTAGAGAAGGATTTCTGCTCTCAGACTTTTACCAGAAAAGGCCAAATTATCACACAGCCCTTTGACAATGGGATGGTCCTAACTGGGAGGAAACAAAATAAGTATTTTTGAGGGGCTGTATTCCCAAAATACCTGCAATGAAAGTCTGGGATTAAAAAAAAGTTCAAGCCAGGTAAGTCATGATTTGTATGAAAATGTTATCTTTTTCTTCAGTTCAATTTCTTTCAAGATGACATATATACAACACCTTGGGCTTTGGGAGAATTCTCCAGTGGGGACTGAAAAGGAAGTATCTGGTGGCAGTGGAGAGTCACATGGGGACTTCCAATAGATATTCTCCATCTACAAGAGAAGGGAAGGGTCTCCATGCTGTAGCTGTTTGATAAACCTACCACAGCAGCCTTTTGACTTCTGGTATAAGTAAAAGTGGCTTTTTGGTGCTATATTTTGAAGGCAACAGGTAAAGGCAATGAAGTGATAAGTATTTACAATACAGATTTAATATTTCTAAAACAACATTTCTGAGATTTTCTGCTTTAAGCAGGATCGTCCTGCTTAACATCTTGTCTCACTAATCTTTACTTCAATTTTGAAGAGTAAAGTGTGAATGCGTAGAAAAATCCAGTCACCTTTTCAGAATCAGCTATCTAAGCACTACCTTTTCAAACAGCTTTAATCTAGAGGGCTATTTTATTTGAGAGAGAAAGAGAGAGAGAGAGAGAGAGCCCGATGCAGAGACCAATGTGGAGCTCGATCTCACGATCCTGAGATCATGACCTGAGCCAGAATCAAGAGTCAGAGGCTCAATTGAGTGAGCCACCCGGGTGCCCCTAGAGTGCTATTTTAATAAGAATGTTTATAAAATTATAAAATTGAATTGTTTAAAAATTTTATTCATCAAGATTAAAGGTATCTTCATTTAAAAAAAGGTAATACATTCAGAAACAGTATACACATTACCATGATGTGAAATTACAAAAAATCGCAGACATTCATGGTAACTCAGGAATGAGCCTTTCCATGCAGCTTAGTTTCCCAGAGAGCTGATGGGCTCCAGAGTTTTCTTAAAATAGAAGTATTTCCAAAATGTACCACATATCTTTGTGCATCCAACATCAGAACTAAGTGCATGATATACCTTTTTTTCTTGATAACTTATGATTGAAAATACCAGCCCATATGTAGAAGTTGAATATAGTTCTTCAAAATGTAATACATATGTGGTTGTAGATGAAAATATACGTGCTGAGGACCATGGAACAGGAAGGATTCTATTTGACCCCCAAATATGTCCTCTCAAAAAAAATTCCTGATATCAACTTCTATCCTGATCATTTGCCTCTCCTCACAGAAGTAGGGTGTAAGCTATGCAGTGCAGTATGACTTTCTGGGGGTGTACGGTGTTGTTTGGAAAAGCTAGTTAGTGAAACAAAGTCTAAAGAGGTTTCCTGACAAATGGTTTTTCTGTTCTCTAGGTGGACATCTGCTTGGATGTTGTTATTGGCTGCCTATGACTTTGGCTGGAGCTTCAGCCTATAGTGGCGCTCAAGAGCTGTGGGCAGGTATGACCTTCCCCAGCTTTCTCACGGGCACTTTCAGTTACTCAATGGTTTCTTCAACGGTTGGGGAAGAGGAACACCCTTGACCAGTTCACAAATCTGAGTTCCCATGGTTGGGAGTTCTCCAATGCTTCACTTCTTTTTGCTGGAAAGAAAACAAAAAAACAAAAAAAAACAAAAAACAAAACCTGTTGGTAGAAAAAAATTGGCACAATCCCTTTGAAAGAGCAATTTGGAGTGCTCTCTCTCTGGATATCAAAGCATAAGAAAGTACATATTATTTCACTCAGCAAATTGCTTTCTAGGAATCTAGCCTAAGGAAATCATATAAACAACATGCAAACTTTGGATATGTAAACAAAGGACATGCGCAAAGAGATTGACAGTACCATTGATTATAAAAATAAAGTTTTGAGATGCCTGGGTACGTCAGTCGGTTAAGAGTCCGACAGCTTAGGTCATGATCTCATAGTTCATGAATTTGAGCCCCATGGGCTCTCTGCTGTCAGCTCAGAGCCCACTTCGGATCATCTGTCTCCCTCTCTTTCTGCCCCTCCCCCGCTTTTGCTCTCTCTCTCTCTCTCTCTCTCTCTCAAAAATTAAGATTAAAAAAATAAAAAAAACATTTTGCTAAGCTTCTAGAAACCTAGTGTATTGCTTAATAAAATAATAAGAGTCAAGCAACAGGAGACTATTCTGCCATTAAGATTTTAAAATAACAATGCGACCTACATTAATTGAAACAAAGATTTCCACCATATATTGTGAAGTGAAAAATAAAAGATTTCACAAATACATATGGTATACATAGGAAAAATTCTGGAAGGATATATATTAGAGATTCCCAAACTATTCTGGAAGCTAGTAGAGTCTCAGTAATTTTTTTGATAGTGCCTCTAGACCAAAATAAATATCTAACAGTGCTGTCTGTTAAGTAGTTAGGTCCAAACAACTTAAGTATTTATGTCTTAATGACTTAGTAGCTATTTGAAAAAAATAACACATATAAGTTAAAAGTATTTTTTTTCCTTTTTAAATAACCTTCTAATAACTTATTAATAGAATGTGTGCACCTGTTGAGCCATGCACAACTTCAGATCTTGGAATCAGGTTGAATACCATTTCCCTCATTTCCTGTTTCATATTGGTTTTCACATGGTACTCGCTTTTTACCATTAAAAAGTTAGCAACCGGAGCGCCTGGGTGGCGCAGTCGGTTGAGCGTCCGACTTCAGCCAGGTCACAATCTCGCGGTCCGTGAGTTCGAGCCCCGCGTCGGGCTCTGGGCTGATGGCTCAGAGCCTGGAGCCTGTTTCCGATTCTGTGTCTCCCTCTCTCTCTGCCCCTCCCCCATTCATGCTCTGTCTCTCTCTGTCCCAGAAATGAATAAACGTTGAAAAAAAAATTAAAAAAAAAAAAAGTTAGCAACCATTGAAAATTCACTTTTGCAAAGATATGATGTCATCAGAAGGAATGCAGTATGATCTTTAATGTTGAAACTATGAATTACCTCCAATGGTATTGGACAGATGCATTTTCCTTGATGCAAAATAACCTGCAGCAACCTCGTGAATTTGCTGTGGTGCCTCAGAGCACCTTGGCATGCAGCCTGGGAACTGCAGATACATAACAATATTAACAGCTGCTTTCTCTCGGGTTACGGGTGATTTTTTTTAAAAAAAGATTTTCTGAACCTTTTCCCAATAAACATCTGTTACTTTTTGCGATGAGAAAAACCATTAAAAGGATTGATATATTTTCAGAAGTTTTTTTTCCCCCCTTTGGCTTAAACACAAACATTTATCTCTTACTATTCTGGAGGCTAAGAAGTCCAAGATCAAGGCCCCAGCTGATTAGGTATCTGATGAAGAGCCCTTCCTGGTTCACAGACAGCTGTCTTCTTGCTGTGAAAGCTTTCTGTTCTAAAAAAAGATGGATATTCTATTCTCCTCAATTTTTTACTCTTAGAAAAGTCTGGGCATAAACAACATTAAAAATTGGAAGTATTGATTGGAAATAACCTAAGTGTCCCTTGATAGATGAATGGATAAACGTGTGGTATATATATACAATGGAATGTTACTCAGCCATAAAAAGAAGTAAATCTTGCCATTTGAGACCACATGGATAGACCTTGAGAGCATTATGCTAAGTGAAATAAGTCAGATAGAGAAAGACAAATATATGATTTCACTTATATGTGGAATCTAAACCCTGTTTCTCTTTCTTTCTTTCTTTTTTTAGTAGGTTCTATGCCCAATGTGGGGCTTGAACTCCTGACTCTGAGATCGAGTCACACTCTCTACTGACTGAGCTAGCCAGGCGCCCCCTCTAAAAAACAAACCAAATGAACAAACAAAACAAAACTCATAGATACAGGGAACAGATTGGTGAGGGAAAGAGGTGGTGGGGTAGGTGAAATGGGTGAAGGGAGTCAGTTACATGGCGACAGATGGTGACTAGACTTATTGTGGTGATTACTTTATATACAAAAATTGAATTATTATATTGCACATTTGAAACTAATTTCTTGTATACTAATTTTATCTCAATTAAAAAAAAACTACATGACAGGTATAACAAGACCTTAAAAAAGGCAAGAAAATCTTGGATGATGCTTTAATGATAGAAAACTCACTCCTGAATAACTTTCTGCAATAACTCTTACTATTCTGAATCCTTCCTTGGTACTTGCACAGATAGGACTGATGAAGTCACCGGTGTCAGGACACTGACCCAGACATTCACCCTACTTCCTGTGGGTAGTCACTACAATTGTTTAACAATAGACTCTCTGTCCCTCAGCTGATGTGCCTATAACACAGCATGGTCACGCCATTGTGGGAACTGAGCTGCAAATGGTCCTTTGCTCTTGGTCTGCAGGGCTTCAGTCTCTGGATTAATGGTGTTCCTTTTAACACAGTGCCTGCTGATATTCACCCTGGTATCCCCTGCCACTGTCTTTAAAGGTCTCTACTACTCTCTTTGTTCCCTTCTGGTTATTTCTGCCCAGTCTGTCAGTTTTGGCACTAACGAAATGAATGGCCTTTTATAACTTCACCAATTGGGACTTTAAGAACCAACAGAGTAGTATAACAGATATTTAGCTTTCTTTGTAGTTAGTTGTTGGTGTTTTGTCTGTTTTACCCCTTGTGGGGGTTGGTGGAGACAAAGGAACATTTTCTCGTTTAAATTGTTTTAAATATTTATTTATTTTTGAGGTGGGAAGCAGAAAGAGGGAGACACAGAATTTGAAGCAGGCTCTAAGCTCCGAGCTGTCAGCACAGAGCCTGACACGGGCTTGAAACCACTAACTGTGAAATCAAGACTTGAGTTGAAGTTAGACACCCAACTGACTGAGCTACCCCTGAGCCTCAGGAAAATTTTCTAATTTCAAGCTATTGTTAAAACCTGAGGATTTTTAAAGTTTGGTGTTGAAGTTTTATTGTGGTCAATATTTTCTAATCATTTACTTTCTTACTATAGAAATGCCCATGGAATTATTAAAAACCATTTATTTTTCCAATCTAGCAATGCCTACAAATGTATATGTCAATTTCAACTTAACCTTTACAAATTTAAGTTAGAATTAACAATGCTGCAGTAGTAGGATATTTGAAATAACTATCTGCATGAACTTTAATTGGAATGCCCCCAAGAATCTTAAATATATTTGTTAAAAAATGAAGAAGAGGGGCGCCTGGGTGGCGCAGTCGGTTGGGCGTCCGACTTCAGCCAGGTCACGATCTCGCGGTGCGTGAGTTCGAGCCCCGCGTCGGGCTCTGGGCTGATGGCTCAGAGCCTGGAGCCTGTTTCCGATTCTGTGTCTCCCTCTCTCTCTGCCCCTCCCCCGTTCATGCTCTGTCTCTCTCTGTCCCAAAATGGATAAACGTTGAAAAAAAAAAAAAAAATTAAAAAAAAAAAAAAAATGAAGAAGAATAGGATCTTCCAATCCTTTACTTGTCTAATTACTCCCTACAGTACTTGCCACATTATAACATACCATATACTTTGCCTATTTATCTTGTTAATGGTCTCTGTCCTCCAACAAGAATGTAAGCTCAACAAGAGTAGGAATTTTTGTCTATTTCAATCACTTATCTATCTCCACCACCCAAAATAGTCTGGCAAAATGTAGGTGCTCAACAAGTAGTTACTAAAAAGTAAGTGAATGAGTGACTAATTCTTAAAGACCTTTTATAACTCCATTTTAGAGGGCCACAGATGAGAAAAATATTTTTAAATGAACATTAATGTTTATGCAAAACAACTACTGCTTTTTTGTGTAGGTGAAAATCAAAGTCAACCTTTGATTACAGTAAAATCCACAAATTACAAGGATTTAACCAATTTTTTATTGCTTTCCTGTGGGAAACATTTTAACTTTCAAGTAAAGAGACATTTTGATTGTCAAAGTATGGCAAGTGCACGTAGAATACCTAAAAATGCTGAGGTGAATTAAAAACATTTTTTAAAAATCACAGCTAAACTTTGAGAAAGTAATAGTAATTGCTAAAGGTCAAAAATGATAAGAAGACTAGAAGCTAGGAAGATACGTACTCTGGAGACATAAGCCAATCCTTGGCGGGGGTTTTAAGAGACAAAAAGTCTATGGGACAGGAGACAAGCCTAATGCTCACACCCTTGAAAGATAAAAATCCTCAGTGGTTAAGTTAAAAAAAAAAAAAAAATATCTCCCAGGAACAGAAGAAAGGATAAGCCTTAGTGATGGGAATGGAGGGACAAAGGAAAAAGTTTCCTCAAAAAATTCTAAGCCAAGGGGCGCCAGGGTGGCTCAGGTGGTTAAGCATCCGACGCTTGGTTTTGGCTTAGGTCATGATCTCAGGTTTTGTGGGTTTGAGCCTCAGGCTCTATGCTGACAGTGTGGAGCCTACTTGGGATTCTCTCTCTCCCTCTCTCTCTGCCCCGCCCCTGTTCGTTTTCTCTCTTTATCTCTCTCACTAAATAAATAAATATACAAATTAGTTAATTTATTAATTAATTAAAAAAAGAAAATTCCAAGCCTGGTCTTGTACTGTTTGGGATCAGAACTTCTACGTACTTTCTTAAACACAAACATTTAGGGTAGGAAAGTCGTAGAGAGACAGTGCCCTCGAACACGTGACAGAAGCAAATGCAAAGACTCTCTAGAATAATGAACTTTAAATCCAAGTGTCAAAGGATTTTCATACGTGGAGTTCCAAGTAATCAAGTTCACAATAAAAAAATCACAAAACACACAAACAAGAAAGCTGTCATGAACAAGAGTAAGAAGCAAACTGCAGAGTCGAGCCCTCGAAAATTATAGATGTTGGATGTATCAGATACAGAATATAAAACAGATATGTTTAATATGTTTAAACAAAGACAGGATCTTAAAATATGAAAAAAGAAATAACATAACAAAAATAACTAGGCAGATTTGGGAAAGAACCAAAAATAACTTCTAGAAATGAAATATAACAACCATAATTAGATATTCAATGGGTGAGTCCAATACCAAATTAGATACAGCTGAAAAAGAGTTCATGATTTGGTAGACAGATAAAAAGAAATTAAATGTAATCTTGTACAGAGATTGAAAAAAGATGAAGATATGAAAAAAAAGATGAAAAGTTATGGAGCACAGAGTATGAAGGAAAATACAGAGAATGAGGGAAAGGCAGCGTTAGAAGTGATTATACTTATTTTACATCTGAAATGAATATAATATTGTATGTCAACTATACCTCAATGAATGATAATAAAATAAAATTTGCCTGAAAAACAAAAAAAAATGATTATAATTTAGACTTTCTAGAACTAGCAATCATTAAATTCAGGAAGCCAAAGGAATCCCAAGGGTGATTAAAAAAAATTCTCACCCAAATAGTGCCTGGTAAAAACTCCAGAACACCATTATCAAAAAAGATCTTCAGAACAGCCAGAGGAAACAGCAGATTACCAAGTACCTACAAGTGGGTGATAATTAGATTGAAAGTTGATTTCTCAATAGAAGAAGAAAAATCTGGGGAAGATATATTTACAACACAGACATAAAATAATACTAAACATGGAACTGTATACTTAGCAAAACTACCTTTCACAAAAAAGGCAAATAAAGGCATTTTTGGCTAACAAAAAATAAGTTTATTTCCAAAGAGCATTCACTATGAGAACTTCTAAATGACATACTTCAGAGAAAAGCAAGAGATCTGAGGGAAAGAGGGAATGGTGAGCAAATAGTAAACATATGACTAAACTGAAATAAATATGGACTGTATAAAACAAATGCTGACTGTATACAAACTGTAATAACATCTAATATAAAAATGAGATAAAACTGGCAACTGGATAACAATGTATATTAGGTTAAAAAAGAATGATTAGAATTAAAGAAGTCTAAGATTCCTGAGTGGTTTGGGAGAAGAGGAAGATACTGTGGAGTATAAGCCTTCATTAAGTTAAATGGGATGCTCACATCTCCAGGCTAAGCACTGAAAGAGAATAGTGTGTACAATTGCCAAACTAGTAGGAGAAATAATATGGAATTATAAAAACAAAAACAAAGCAAATCTCATTCAACCCAAATTAGAGCAATAAAGAAAAAAACAGAGCACAGAAAAAGTAGGACAAAAAGAAAGCAAAAAGATGGTCAAAATGAATACAAATGCATTATTATTTTTTGTTTGACTGAAAATGCAAATGTGACTGATGCAACCTACTAAACAATAGAAATGTACTACATTTTCTAGTTAAAAGACAAAGACTGTCTGATTGAATTAAAAAACAGAAAACATGTTCACATAAGCACTTGAATATGAATGCTCATAGCAGCCCTATTCATAATAGCCAAGTTGAAAAACTAAAATCTCCAAAACAAAACAAAACAAAACAAAAAAAAACAAAAAACAAAAAACTAAAATCTCCATCAACTGGTGAATGGTGAAACAAACTGTGGTATATCCATATAATGGAATGATACTCAAAAATAAAAAAGAATCAAATATTGATACATGTTATAACATGGATGAATCTCAAAAGCATGACGCTAAATGAAAGAAGAGAAATACCAAAGACTACCTACTGTATGATCCCATTTATATGACATTCTAGAGGAGATAATACTGTAGTGATAAAAGCAGCTCAGTGGTTTCTTGGGGCCAGACATGAGGGAAAGAATCTGACTGCAAAAGGGCATGAGCAACTTTCTGGTGTGATGGAAATGATCTGTATCTTTATTGTGGTGGTGGTTTCATGACTATATACACTTATCAAAATTCATCAAACTGTACACTTAAAATGTGTGAGTTTTTATTGTATATAAATTATCTCTTAACATAGGTAATAGGAATCCAGTTATGTGATTTACAAAAGACAAATCTAAAACCTTTTGTGTCCATGGAAAAAGCAAGTTGGAGAAACGGTAGGCAAATACTAACCCAGAAATCTGGTTTAGCTAAATTAAACCCATACAAAATTAATTTTGGGCAAAGACATTAAATGGGTCATGACATATTAATAAATATATTTAATTCACCCTCACGACATCTTCGAAACACATTAAACTTAAAATTCGCAAGACTGTGATGAAAAACTAAAGAGGACAATTTTATTTGTAAATAAAAATGCAAAAATCTTGAACAAAATATTAGCAATTGAAATCCAGAAATTTATAAAGAAGAATAACATGTCTAAGTTTGAGTTATTCCTATAATACAAGGTTTTTTCAATATCAGTTATTCTTCGCATTAGCAAATTAAAGAAGTAGAAAACACGTGACTATCTTGAGATGCAGAAAAAGCATTCAATAAAATGTAACAACTATTCATGATTAAAACTCTTAGTAAACAAGGAATAGAAAGAAACTTCTTCAGTTGGGTAGGATATCACAAAACAATCCTTTAGTAAACATACGCAAGGACAAACTTTTGAGTAATTGCCTGTAAGGTCTGTGAAAAGGTAAAATTTGCTATTATCACTTTTACTTAACAGTGAAGATTCTAGCCAGGTATTCAATAAAATAAAATCTAACATTACATAGATTTGAAAGGAAAAAAAACCTCAAAGCTATCATTTCTTATTGATGATATAAATCTAGGTAGAAAACCCTAAGGAATCTACAAATTATTTTTATTAATAAGGAAGCCAATAAGGTTACCATATACATGACAAAACTCGGCACTTTAACAGTGAAATGGCTAAATAGTCATATAATAAGTACAAAAATATGATACAACAATAAAAATGAATGAATTAAGTTATACACACCAATATGGACGAATCTGAGAACATAATATTTTGGCAGGAGCAAGTCACAAGATAATCAGTATAATTCCATTTATGTAAAGGTTAAAATAGTATGTATATTGTTTAGGGTATATTCATACGTAGTAAAACTTGGGAAAGGCAAGATAGTGGTTATCTCAAAATCTAAGAAAGTGGTTGAGAAGAGAAGAATGTGATCTAGGACAGAGATACATATAAGCCTAAATAGTAGTGATGATGTTCTTGAGAGGAGTAGAAGAAATGTGGATGTCTCCTTCACTTTATTGTTTAAAATGTACCAATAAGAAAAACAAAAAACAAAAAATCAACAAGCTATATATTCCCTTCTGTATGGATGGGGTACTTATTTTTTTTTTTAAGTTTATTTATTTATTTTGAGAGAGAGAGAGAGAGAGAGAGAGTGAGAGGGAAAGCACAGACATGCGCGAGCAGGGGAGGGGCAGAGACAGAGGGAGAGAATTCCAAGTAGGATCCGTGCTGTTAGCGCACAGCCCTACGTGGGGCTCTGTCTCACGAACTGTGAGATCATGACCTGAGCCGAAATCAAGAGCTGGGATGCTTAAACGTCGGAGCAACCTAGGCGCCCCAAACAGTATACTTCTTTTTTTTTTCTAATTTTTTTTAACGTTTATTTATTTTTGAGACAGAGAGAGACAGAGCATGAACGGGGGAGGGTCAGAGAGAGAGGGAGACACAGAATCTGAAGCAGGCTCCAGGCTCTGAGCTGTCAGCACAGAGCCCGACGCGGGGCTCGAACTCACAAACTGCGAGATCATGACCTGAGCCAAAGTCGGCCGCTTAACCGACTGAGCCACCCAGGCGCCCCCCAAACGGTATACTTCTTAATTTAAAGAAGTAAGTGAACCTGAGCAAACTCTGTCAAAATGTGTAAAGTATTGTGATACTATTTCAGGAAAACGTAAGCATTTAGGAAACAATTTTTCTATAGCTAAATTTTAAAATTAATATTTATTACTTTTTCTTACTCATTATAGGAAAGTTTAGAGTCCTCATTCATATAACAATTTTCCTCATACACTGAAGTCATAAGAAGCTCTCTTGGTAAGGTTTTTATTTTCTGGATTGACTATTTTAGTTTGTTTTTAATTTTAACTAAGGTATAATTGACATACAACATTATATTAGTTGCAAGTATACAACGTAAGGTTTGATATATATATTGTGATGTGACCACCATTCTCTTGATAGGTTTTAAAGGTACATAAGCAAAATCACTGTGTTTTCATAACTGCCTGTATTAGACAAAACAAAAAACAACAAACGAACAAATGATAAGGAAAGAACATTCAGTAAGAAATGCCCAAAAGGGTTGAGTTCTTACATTAAAAAAACAACTTTTCAGTGGAAAAGACCTAATCTCTTTGTTTAGAAGTTAATTCTTGCAAAGAGAAATTTTGCTCAGGCAAAAAGAATGGCTGATCAGTGTCTGAAAAAGTTGAAAACATTTTCCTTTCTCATAAAAAAAGTTGCCAATATAATTAAAATAATATTGATGACTCAGCTATCTGGATACCCTACACAAAATATCTCAAATGGTATTCATTACCTACCCTTCCAAAATAGGGTTTTAAAATATTATTTAAATCTGGGTTAGTTAACATATAGTGTAATAATGGTTTCGGGAGTAGAATTTAGTGATTCATCACTTACATATAAGTGCTTATCCCAACAAGTGCTCTCCTTAATGCCCAGCACCCATTTAACTCATCCCCTCCCCCAAACCAGTCTTGGGTGGCAGGATCCAGTCACCCAAGCCAGACTCAATGCTCTCATCAATTACACCAGTCCTCATGCTCCCCCTCCTCCAATACTTCTTCCACCTGTCCACTGAGCAATCTTTACAGAACATAAATATTACATTATTTCCCAGCTTAGAAACCTTTCAGTATTGACCTACACTCAAACCAAATAGCTTCCAAGCCACTTAGAAGATGGCCCCCCATCTGGCTTTCCTTTGTATGTACTTTACACCACAGCATTGTAAACCAATTGCAAGTCTATGTCAGTGTTCATATGTTAATGTTAAAATATTATTTCATGGGTCTATACATTAGCATGCTGTATGTTCTTTTCTTGAAAAATTCCTGCCGGCCTGAAAATTATTATTCACCTTCAAAAATCTGTGAAACATCTCTATTCTGAAGGCTTCCCAAATCACTCTAGTCTGCACTCCTTATGTACCTCACTGCTATCATTTCACTGAACACACATTGCTTTATTCATCTGTATTTATCTGTATGTCTGTCTTGCTAACTACACTGCAAGCTACATGAGTACAGGGATGGTACCTTATTTTCCTTGAAGTCTCCTGTGTGCACAGCACAGCACCTGGCCCATAAAGAGCTACCATCTATTGTATGCTAGACTCTGCACCAAACTTTTCACATGTTACCACACTGACTTCCCACAACAATTCAATGAACTATCTATTACCATCCTTTTTTAAGCAAACAAGTAAACTGAGACTTAGGGTTTATATCACCAGGATCTTCCAGTTAGTAAGTGGTGGGATTCCAATTAGAACTTGGGTCTCTTGGGCGCCACTGCCTCCATTAACATCTTGTAACTCTGGTTGAGATGCAATGCATAAAATGTGAAACAGGTCATATGAGATCTCACGCAACTTACGCCCTGAGTTAGAGGCTGTAAAGGTTATGCAGAATACTGGAGGAGGCATCAGAACCCCAGGATTCTCTGGTTCTCCCACTGATTAAGTGTGACTCAGCTATCCTAGGCTTTCTCTGGACCACACTTTCCTCACAGGGGAGGATTCCACCCGTAACAGATTTGACATGACATTGTTACAATACTCTAAAGCTGATGAGAAAGTCTTCTGGGTTATAAATCTAGGTACTCTTTCTAGTCACACAGGCCTCGAAACACCTCTTACTTTTTCGAAAACCTGTTTCTGAAGAAAGAATGCCAGAAGCCATTTTGGGTAGGGTCAGGAAATGTTTGCTCTTGTTCTCAGGCCACACCAGGCACCTGTACTCTCCCTTTCCACAAGTGCCGTGGACCAGAATAGTAGTATGCCAGCAGTAAGTCAACCAAAGACACACTTTCTGTAACCACTCTTCGCCGAAGAGAAAATGAACAGCCCTGTGTTTAAATAATGTGCTGGGTGTGATACCAGTAGAACCTCCACCCTCCTTCCTGGGGAAATGCAAAGTTAGCTGTGGCCTTTTCACAAACCTCGAAGAGGATGAAATGTCAGCTGTAACTGAATTTCCTGGTTTCATTCCACTTACCTTGCCACCTTACTATTATCTGCAATGACATGTTGGATATTAATACACTACATCTAAGCATCATCCCTCACTCAGACATCGTGTTACAAACAGCTAAGTTCTACAGCTGTTCCTGCTAGAAACAAAAAGATTCTTAGCATTTTTGAAGGGAAAAAATCTGTTTGTTCACAGATGTCTCCTGAGCCACATTTCTGTGGCTTGTCTATGAGCTATATAGTTAGTAAAAACTAACTACTCTTGTCCTCCTATTTACACACACTATTGGTTTTAAGTAACCACTCCTTCCCATCTCCTAAAAAAGACAGCTAAGAAACCAATGTTCACTTGGAGGAAGAGAAACCAAAAATTCTTTTTGCTGTTCCTCTCAATCAAACCCTTGCAGGAACAAAAGTATTCACTGTGGTTTATACACTTGTCACTCAAAAAAAATGGTACCTATAAATGCCATGAGCCCTCCTATAATTTCACTTTTACTTAAGGAGTTGCACTGTATCAATGCTTGATTTGGGCACTAAATGCAGAGCAGCTGATTGGCATTTTGGCAACAGTATAGACGAAAGCTATGAAAAAAAAAAAAAAACAAAAAAAAAACCACATCCCACCCCTTGTGTTCCTGGGAGACATTGCTAAACTCTAGTATGTTTCTATAAGCAGGGTCAGCCGGGCTCCATATGGGGGCTGGACCACACATGCACATGCATGTTCCAAGCCTTGCTCTGAGCTCTGTGCTATGATAAGGAGGGCACATTTATAATCCCCTAATATAGCCTTAGGAAGTAGGTATATTCGCCCCTATTTTACAGATAAGGAAACAGAGTGCTATGTGACCTGCCCAGAATCATAGTTAAGCTTGTGAAACTGGAATTTGAGCAGTCAGGATTCTAACAGAGAAGAAGTTTTTTAAGGGCACAAGGAAACAATGTTCATTCTTTCACAACCTTTGAAGTACACTCTATTGTGTGCTTTTAATTTTTTTTTTTTTTTTAAGTATCAGGCGAAACTGATCATTGATGAAATGTAACCATCAAATCTTAATAAAGATTTCAATGGTCAAACTAGTAACCCCAAACTAAAATCAAGACATTACAAATGTCAAACTAACTAACTAACTAACTAACTAACTAACTAACTAACTAACTAACCAAATAAATAAATAAATAAAAGTATGTCCCTTAAAAGGGCCTGGGGGTGCAAATATTTAGGAAATAAATGTATTTCAACTACTGCCCTCTCCTGGTGGCATAACTAACCAAAGGTATGTGTCCTTTTCATAATTCAATCAATTTAGAAGATTTTCATCTAACTCATCTATCAAAACCAAAATTCAGGTAGAGAAAGGCTATAAGGCTCTTCTTCAGGATGGGACTTGGTTCTAGACTATAGTCAAGAACTTTCTACCTGGGTAACTATCAGAAACCATTCAGCTTCTCTGTGCCTCTATTTCCTCATCAGTAAAGTGGGAACAATAATATGTACTCTATGTACCTCAAAGGTCATTGTGAGTATCACATAAGATAATGCATGTGAGTTTTCAAATATAGTTGACCCTTGAACAACACGGGTTTGAACTGTGTGGGTCCACTTTTGCACAGATTTTTTTTTTTAATGTTTATTTATTTTTTGAGAGACAGAGACAGAGCATGAGCTGGGGAGGGGACAGGAGGGGGGGGGTGGGGAGTCACAGATTCCGAAGCAGGCTCCAGGCTCTGAGCTGTCAACACAGAGCCCGACACGGGGCTCAAACTCATGAACCACGAGATCGTGACCTGAGCTGAAGTCGGACGCTTAACTGACTGAGCCACCCAGGCGCCCCTATGATTTTCTTAATAACATTTTCTTTTCTCTGGCTTACTTTATTGTAAGAATGCAGTATATAATACATATAACATACAAAATATGTGTTCATCAACTACTTACATTATTGGTACAGTTTCCAGTTAACAGTAGGCTATTAGTAGTTAAGTTTTTGGGGAGTCAAAAGTTACATGTAGAGTTCTGACTGCACGGGGGAGGGGCTGGTGCCCTTAACCCCCATGCTGTTCAAGGATCAACTGTACTCTAACTGTACAACCTAAGGCATTAAAAAAAAAAAAAAAAAAAAAAAATTAACGCCATTTACAGACACATACATTAAAATTAAAATTACATTGAGTTTTTAATCCTGCAGTTCCCTTCCTGGGAACCAGTGCTAAGAATTACCAGTACTTATTTGCAAGGACATGTACAATGACATTTATGGCTACGGTGTTGACAATGGCAAAAGGGGGGGGTGGTGGGGACCAAGGTAAACATTCATCTATAACCTATGAAATAAATTATAATATAGAAAATTATGCAGCCATTAAAAAGAATGAATTAGAGCTTTATCAGTTGAATGAAGAGATTTCAACAAGGTTTTTTTTTAAGGAATGCAAGATATAAAAAGAAATGTAACAGGGAGTCCCAAACATCTTGGTGCATTTTTAAACTTCAGCAATTTCAGAAGCATAAATGTTATATATTTACAAAAACAACATTTGAGAGATTAATCATTTATAATTTCAAAATGTCGATGTTTCTTACTAAAATTCAACATAACAGAAGCTGCTGTGCACAAAAAAATTAAGAATAAAATGTGCTATTCAGAATTTACAAAAGTAAGTAAGTGTAAAATAAATATAATTATTCAAGTGTTTCTTTTGTAAGTGTATAGCAATTACAATTCTGAAGTTATTAAAACTGCAGTGATGCTGTGAGATATAACATGTTTTCATTTTTATAAAATAACAATCTTCCCCACCCCACCCCGACTCTCACACGTGTGCTGTGTGTTTCTATGATTGTACATTTTTATAGGTGATTATATAAAAATGGGAAAAAATATGGAAGACTACCCAGGCAGTTGAAGTGGAAAAAAGGGGGAAAAAAATGAGAGTGATCCAGGCAAAAAAAAAAAAAAAAAAAAAAAAAAAGAAAGAAAGAAAAGTTAAAAAAAAAAAAAAAAGGGAACTAAAAAGTATACAGTATATGCTATCTTTACACTTAGGCATTTGCAGAAAATCATTTGTATTATAGAGATATATAAAATTACACTTTTTATTTTTAAAGGGAAGAAATTTGCCCCAAGTCCCACACTAAGTAAACAGGAGGAGAGCCTGAACTTGTATCTAAGTCTCTCTGACCATGAGCCTGGGCTTTGAACCACTTTAACCCAAACATCTAACAGGGTGAGTACACTCTGAACTACCATGACTGTGGATCACACTGGCAAGATTCACCAGCCCTGTGACTGGCAGCTTTAAGATGGGGCTGCAGGGGCATCTGGGTGGCTCAGTCACTTGAGCATCTGACTCTTGATTTCAGCTTGGGTCGTGATCCCAGGGTGGTGGGACAGAGCCCCACATCGGACTCTGTGCTGAGTACAGAGCCTGCTTAAGATTCTCTCTCTCTCCCTCTGTTCCTCCCGTGATCTCTCTCGCTCTCTTTTAAAAAACAAACTAACAAAAAGATGGGGTTCCAGACCATTACTCGTGGACCTCTGGAGCTCTTTTCAAAACAACTGTTTTTCCTTCAAACTTCTCATTTCTAGTACAGCATGATTGATGCTGTAGACAGAGCTTAGTTACAAGTCTTTTGGTTGAGGCTGATAGCAGCCCTCTGTTTCATAGATACATAATTTTAATCACCACTGCTATGAAATTCTTATTGATCTGTTCATCTTTGAGTCAAAGACACCTTTTTTTTTTCCTGTCTTAAATAAATTAGAGGTGGAAACATGTTGACAATCTCTGAGCAAGCAATGCACTTCCCCCCTCTAGGCCTGTCACACACGGGTCCCTCTCCCTGGAAGCCCCTTCCTCTTTTTCTCTGCCTGGGAAACTCCTCTGCAGTCTTCCTTCAAGATGTAGCTCAAGTGCCACTTCCTGCATCAAGGTTTTCCTGCACTTCCTAGGCAGAACCCACTTCGCCTCTGCACACCCACACTGGTTAGGATAGGCATCTCTCAGCACTTCTTACCTCTGCTTTGATTGTGATGTTAGAGGCTGACCTTCCCATTGGACTCCCAGGAGTACAGTGTCTTATTTATCTCTACACCATTTCTCAACCTCACCTTGCCCTAGTGCTTGGTGAGCATGGAGTTTGGCATATCGAAGGCCTTCAATAAAACATCGGTTCCGCGGAACCGTGAGACTGGGAGTTTATTAATTCACAAGGTGAACGAATAATAGGTCCAAGACACAGGCAAATCAACATGTAAACTTCTATGTACAAGGCCAAGAATCTTGCCTTTAAATACTATCTAACTAAATCTTTACTAGGGAAGATGATACAACTCATACAGGTATATCTTCATCCTTGCCTCTTCCCAACTCAGGAACAGCAGGATAAGCTACCCAAAGTTCCAAAAATCCTTTCAAATGTTGGCTTTAAGTAATCTCTGCACCCAAACGTGGGGCTCAAGCTTACAACCCCAAGATCAACAGTCGCATGCTCTACCAACTGAGCCAGCCAGGTGCTCCCCCAAGTGTGAGATTATATACAGAAATAATAATGGGGGACATTTTACTTTTCAAACACTTTGAGAATACATTTTCAAATATTTCGAATGCATTTGCTTTCAGACACATTATCTGATCTGTGGTATGAAGCAAACAGCAAATCAATTACCCTGATGTATGTTTACATTGATACTGATTTTGCAGTAGATCATTTTTCGTGGAGTTTGTGACTTGATTACATGTCCATATCAAAAAATACTCACTGTATGACCCTGTAAGAAACAAGATCTGTGACACTCGAACATCCTCATAATACCTCTATGTCTTATTTCAATAGACTTAAGCGAGCCAAAAAGTTTTAACAGAATGTAATAATTCTTGTCAATAAACATAACAGTACCCAGTTAAGAAAATGGTCATTTATTTGTTCCTACTGCCACCACTGAAAGCAGGAAAAGCATGTGGTTAACCCATTTTCAGTCGTCCTTAGGTCTGAGAAGGATAAGTTCAAACAGAGGAAACTGATGTACTGAAGTTAACTCATTCTACTCTGCAATTTATCCTGACCAACTCCTGGGGCTCTGTGAGCTACCCATAATCAAGGATGTTTGGCTGAATTCTGCTAGTTGTCAAGGTTTACTAAGCTGAACCAGTTAATGAGTGATGGCTAGTTTTCATTCCAAGACTTCACATCATCCATGAAGCAATTAAGCCTGTACCTCATGGTCTCCCACAGGAGTTGCAAAGTTGCCTTAGTCTCCCGAGAAACTAAATTCAGTGTATTTGGAGGGGAAAAAAAAAAAAAACTATTTAATCATGAGAGGTGGCAGAAAACGCCTTCCCTCAGTGTCTGTGTTAGGAGAGGAATGTTGCCAATTTCCTTTTTTCCCCCTCCATGTTACTTGTATAGCTATTGCTTCTCTTTTTACCTGTCTTTTTGAAATTATAAAGGGCTCCTATGAGTTGTTTATATGAAACCAAGTACCCTGACCCACAGGCAAGGTATTCCTGGAACTGCTGAAACAGCAAGCAAGATAATGATATCATTTTAGCAAGCGCCAGGCAAAAAAGCTCTGATTAACCACTGAAACATGCTCAGTGGAGATATTTGTAAATAGAACGAATGTCACTTTAACATCTCCTCTGTATCCGGGCTCCCCCCTTCCTGGTATGCTGTTATTGTGAGTATTTCCTCTTTTGATTCCTGCATATAAGGAAGGTTGTTTGATGTAAGGGAGTAAAAATCTTTTCTGGAAAAAAAAAGGTGAGTGTTTGCAGAGATAATGGAAAGATTCTGAACCTCATCCAATATTCATATGCAATCTTACTACTTTGCATAACCTCCCTCCATCTGCCTCTTCGTATTCCCTCGCTACTACTTAGCCAGCCTGGGCTTTCTCTTCTGATGCTCATTCTCCACAAGAAACAGAAGAGGCATGAAGAAGGGCAGGCTTCTGGGGGAAAGTGGAAGGACCAGATGAGGTTTTCTAAAGCAGATGGTTTTAGGGATGCTAAAACAACTCTTCCTAACACACAGGGTGAACCCCAGCCCAGAGAGCACATCTATCCGCTGGGAGGTGGGGATTGGTCCCTGTCACTCCTTAGAAACCCCTTCAGATTCCATCTGCTTCCAAGGTGCTTCAAGAAGCATCATCTTAAACTTGAAGGAATATGGACTCAAGCAGTTGTTTATGGTGTGGCTGAGGGGGTGGCAAACAGAGTTGGTGATATTTACAAGTGACCTCAATCCTTTCACAATGCTTGGGCCAATATGCCTCTTTTCCTAAGTGTGCATGAATATAAACACCCAGAGAATTAGTGGGTGTGTTAGATCTGTGGTTGGTGGCACTATAGGGTGAACTCTTCGGAGATGGAAGGAGTTAAGAGTATCCAATTAGCTACCAGAAGCTGAATGTCAGCTGGTGTGAATGGTATGTAACTAGGCAGTTTTCCAAAACCCACGCCGTGGCTGCATATCAGGAAGACTGCTATAAACAAATGTGCATGTGTGCATGGAGCCTGATAAGTCAATGAGGAAAGACAGACATGGAACAACAACCCAGCCCGAGGAAATATGCAGAACCGGGTGAGTTTCTACTTTAGGTGAACAATAGCTGTTTCGGAAACAGGTCTGGATGGGCTGTGAACAGTTAGATTGGTCCTCTGACTTTTTACACATTAAATGACTGTTTCAGGGCATCAGAAGCTGGAGTCTCAACTTTCAAATTATACTCAATCACAACACTGCTAAAATTAGGTTTTAGAAAATATTTAATAGAAAACATGCAAAGATATGGTAAGTGAAAATAGCACAAAGCAAAACTGCACACGTAGATTCTGTTATGGAAAATATATAGAGACATTTTAAAAGATACATCAAAAATGCCACTAAAATATAACACTGGATAGTCTACTCTAGGTGATAGGATTACATGTGATTTTTGATTTTTCTTTATAATTCACTTTCTACTTTTTCTAAATGAACTTGCATTAGTTACAGAAACTGATAGAAAAACACAAGTTATTTAATTAAAAAAAATATCTCATGAATGAATTGACATGGATAATTCATGAATGGGTTACCTAGGTTGGGGAGTGGCTGCAAAGGTACAAAATAGAACCATCCATAAGGCTTAAATATTAACATGAATTTGTCTTCATGTACACACCCATTAGTATCTTCTGTCTTACATTTAAACTCTTAGAGAGCAAAGGCTGTATCTAATTCTGTGCAGTGTTTGGCTTAATTAAAAATGCAGATAGAACATAATTTTTATGATAATTATACAAATGCACGTGGTTCTTATTCACTCTGGTAGCCAGCTTGGAAAATTCCTTACTGTCACTGATGCCTGGACAGGAACGCAGAATAAGAACATACATCCTTTCTCCAAATTTAAAACCTCTTAAAAAAAAGACTTTTTATGCAGCATGTACATTCATAGGGAAGACTGGCCTCTACTATATTTAAAGCGGAGAGAGAAACAGTACTGGAATTTTCTCTGTTCAAGCCCACTTCAGTGTTACATAATGGATGTAATCCTCAGGATTAGAGTTTGATTTCAATATTAATTCAACTACTGTACTCAGCACTGACTCAGCCCCTGGAATTAATATAAAATAGAGACACAAAAAAGTTTTTCCACTTAAGAAACAAAACCAAACCCAAACAGAACTAAGTCAAACCACTTGTATAACACTGGAGCCACAAACAATGAAGAAGCTTCCACTGACAGTGTTTTCTAGACCCCTCAAATCCTTTCCTAATGATTCCCCCAAAATATAAGCAAGGTTACTGTAACATCTGAAGTCACTCTCAAGATATACCTTGCTATCTAAAAATAGTAGCTTCTTATTTCTTTAGTGTAGTAGCTGCAAGAAGATACAAAGGACTGCCAGTATTTGGAGTTGATATTCTTACTAGAAATTTAAAATACAGTGTATCAAATTTGGCCCAAATGAGTCAGTTCCTTTCAAGGTTATCATGAAATAGACAAGCAGACAAATGTGAAATCCCAGGTGTTTATTAACTTGAAACAGAAAAGTCACTTTTGAGAACTCTGCATCACCCCTCCCTCATTCCCATCACAATGGCTAACATTTGTCAACTTTTCACCAGATGCTTAATGTTACATTTATATGGTCATGATCTTCAAAGAACCTCCAGGAGGTAGGTGTTTTCATCAGTATTGTAGAGGTGATGGGTTTAGGAAGAGGCTAGGGAGATTGTCCAAGATCTCACAGCTCCTCTGTAGCAGAGCTGAGATTTGAACCCAGGTGATGATGCCCAGGGTACTAACTCTTAACCACTAAGGACATGTTGACTTCAGGGAGCTAATGAAGTCAGAAATCAAAAGTAAGACATAAATATAATTGCATCACTTTTAATTTGAGCCTGCTGCATATACATAGTTGGTCTTCCCCTATATTAAGCACGATGTCTTATTAAAACGATTACAAATTCTGCCAACAAAAGTCTCCTGAGGGAAAAACTAAGATCATTCACTGAAGTAATAACTCATGTCTCTTATTAAGAACATGGCAAAACTGAGGCTTGGGTGTGGTCACCTGAGAGATCTGGAGGAAATCTAGAGGCAAAATTTACCGAATTTTCTATTGCACAATACAATCTGCCTGTGGAAAGCACCCCCTAAACGGAAGTATCTGTCAAAGTAAAAATAAACCCGGTTAACAGCATCTGAAAAATATATTGTGAGTGGGATTCATATTTCTTTCATTTGCTATGGTACATGCACATATTTAGTTTTTTGGTCTTATTTAAACACACACACACACACACACACACACACACACACACACACACACACACAACTCTTCAACCCAATCTACAAAACTCTGACAAGGACTAACATCCATTTTGTAGGAATTAAGTAGAGGCCAGCCAAATAATGCTTCGGACAGTCTCTTCTTCGTGATTTCCTCCTGCAACTCACAGGTCATAAGGAGGCCAGGCCCACTGAGGTCTCAGGTTTGCATGAAAGAAATAGTTTGTATCTGTTCACATAAAGACTGTTCATTCTATCCAAAGTCATAAAAGGCAGACTGACAGATTACTTGGAATGCGTACTTATCAGTTTGCGCTGAGAAACAGAACTTCCCAGAAGAATGTGATATTGGGGCAAGTTTATTATTATTACTTAATTAAAACATTTACTGAGAGCCTACCATGGGTCAGAATCTGTCCTAGGCACTTTCACATTAGTGATTTCATTTAACCCTTATGACAAACCTTTGAAGTACCTTTGTACTTCATGTTCAAGCTGAACATGTTCAAGCTGAGGAGGCTGTAGCCTGGAGAGACTCAGGGCCTCAGCCAAGGTCATACAGAGGACCAGTGGAGTTTCTGGCAGAGCCTAGTCCTCAATGCTGAGGTCAGGAGTCTCTGTGGAAAAGTTAAGTCCAGAAGAGCTGGCAAGGGACCTGGTGATCCTAGGTTGATTTCACCAAACCTATGGACTTTAAGTCCATACATTTTAATACATTTTAAATGTATTGGCAATACATAGTGGCCAATTGGTCTGCAACAATCAGGGACATCTCTACAACTTTCAGGTCCCCCAACTTCTTTTGGTGGCTGCCACACAGACCCAAAGCTAAGGGTGTGCTTCTGATATTAACATGTTATAATCTCCAAAATGTTAAATTTAGTTAACATTATCTACATTCATTTTGATTTGTGTCGATGGGATATGAAAAAGTGAGTAGACAGGCCGTGGGCTTGTCTCAGTGTGGATTACCTTCTGGGAATTTTACACATAGTTAATCTCAGCCATTTTTATATTGATGTTTGAGAGTTTCAGTTTCAAGTGAGGATATTTTCTGCCACTGTTCCTTGAAATTCAAATTTTGAGGGTGTTCATTATTTGGTACCTGGGCACTAATATATTTACATCTATTAAAAATCATACATAAATATACATTGTAGAAAACTATGTGCCATACTGTGTACTCATTCATGACTAAAACAGGCACTGATACTTTGTAAACCTATCCTAATAAACTCCAAGAATATAGTAAATATTTTATATTTTTTTCTGTTCTATTGAAAAATTTGATAGTTACTTCATACTACCAGTCCAGCCCAGACAACTCTAAAAGGTGATTTATACTCATGAAAGTTTCAGGTTAAATAGCTATAATAAGAATTGGTGGTCCTAAAATGAAAAAAAAAAAAAAAAAAAAAAGGCACTAAAAGGAGCCTCTCTGAGTATGCTTTTAGCATTAATTAACAAATAAATAAAATAAAATTAGCTTCCAAAATAAAATCAGCCTCGCTGTGAACATCTGGCCTCCTTTTGACTTTGAATTGCAGGCCTGGCCCAGAAAATAAATCTTAATGTGATTGTTCGTAGCAACTTTGAAGACAAAAAATATTACTGTGGCCTACCATTATTATTCTCTTTTTAAAAAGTTTCCAAAGAAAACACAGCTAAACTTTAAACAGAAGTTGAGAGAGTAAATGGTTGCCACACAAACACACATAGACATTCATGTTAAGGAGTGAAATGCAAATTTTTAAAATCCACCAACAGAAAAAAAAAATGAAATACAATTTCTGGAGAGAAGTAATGTAGGTAAACATCACTAATTTTTTGAAAGGCATATCTAAGCATCCAAGAAATGCTGTTTTTATTTGCTTTAAAGGAACTGGAATTTTCTGGAGAGAGCAGCGTGTTGTTTCAATACAGTGAATGCATGAGTCACATTCAAAAGTGGACTTCCTTTAGATTCAAACTGAACAGCTGGACAGGGATGCTCTTTAGTTCTTTCTCTTCCCCACCAAAGGAGGAGGTGCTAGAGTGCTTTTCTTGCTCTCCCCTCTGTTTATTCGCTGAGCAATAGGGCTCTTGCTTTAGGCGGGTGAATCTGCTGAGCCATGACACGTGAGAAGGCTCTCTGGGAGGACAACGTGCTTACACTGAAGGTGTAACCACCTTCAGTGGTGGGACCACCTTTTCAGTGGGACCACAAAAGACCCGAAGCAGGAGCAACTGTACGGCATCATACCTCTGGGCCTCTGCTTCCTCACTGTGGGAATCACTCTAGTAACTCTGCACATCCTTTGGGCATAACAATTTCAACTGAGATTCCAAATAACAAGGTGCTATTTCATTTATTTTTATTTTTTAAATGCGTATTTTTGAGAGAGCATGTGTGCACACACTTGCATGGGGGAGAGGGAAAGAGGGGGAGGGACAGAGAGAGAGGGGACAGAGGCTCGCTTGGGGGGGGAGGGGGAAGCAAAGAGAGAGAGGGGGACAGAGGATCTGAAGTGGGCTCTGTGCTTATAGCAGAAAGCCCAACGCAACGCGGGCTTCAACTCAGGAACTGTGAGATCATGACCAGAGCCGAATTCAGACGCTCGCTCAACTGGCTGAGCCACCCATGTGCTCTAAAAAAAGGTGCTATTTTATATGATTCCCTAAACTACCACTGCAGATGACTACAAAAAAATGTTCATTCAACACTGTAACTCACTTCTAACTAATCGACTATTCTGCTAATAACAATTCTGTCAGCATCCACAAACATTTATTGAACATTTACAATGCACAGAACGTTCATCTTAGAGAATAGAGAAGCAGGAGTCCACAATAAAAACACTCCAAGTTTCCCTTACATGTCATATTGTAGATAGACAGAATACAGATTTTCTCATCCAAACTGTCCACAATAGCCTGTGCACAATAAAATTTATAGAAAACCAGAATGCTACAGTCCCTATAGACTTCAGAGATAATCTGGCCTATAGATTTCTTTGTGTGCTGAGGCCCTGGAGGATATGATGTAATAATAAGCTATGAACCATTCTCTCCAGAAAAATGTATATGCATGCCAAATATGGGACTCAATTTTTAGCATTTTTAAAAAAATTTTTTTTTCAACGTTTATTTATTTTTGGGACAGAGAGAGACAGAGCATGAACGGGGGAGGGGCAGAGAGAGAGGGAGACACAGAATTGGAAACAGGCTCCAGGCTCTGAGCCATCAGCCCAGAGCCTGATGCGGGGCTCGAACTCACGGACCGCGAGATCGTGACCTGGCTGAAGTCAGACGCTTAACCGACTGCGCCACCCAGGCGCCCCCAATTTTTAGCATTTTACAGACACCCAACTCCTGGTCCACTCCCACTGCTTCCTCATACATACCTGTTTCAAACAGGTGATATGACTTGGCCACAGTCACACAGCAGAAACTCTGAACAGCATAAATGGCATGAAACTGAAAATGATATAGACACCCCTCAAAACTCTAAATCACCCCTTTCATCAGAAGTCAGGCTTATCATGTTGCTAGGAAAGGTGAAAAGGTGAAATGTTTTCAGAGGAATACACCTTTCTTTTATCTTAGGGTTCTAGCTGAGCTTGTCACTAGAAAATAGGCAGCTTTTCTTTATCTTGCCCTCAGGCCAGGCCCACCCTTGGTTCAAGGCTGCCTTTTTCTGTGTTTGCCTCCGCAAATCAATAAAACCTGCATAACGTGGCACATTCAGAGAGGGAGCAACTGTGAGAGCATGAATTAGAAACTAGTTTTCAGGAACCTAACTTGAGTTCTAAAGAACTCTGTTAGTCACATAATGGATGTTTAAGAAGTATTCTGAATCATATATAGACTGCTCATTTATTTAGGAAGTGGTAGTCTACTAACTAAAGTGCTAGCAAGTTCTAGAGACCTGCTTTAATGATTAGATGGAGCTAATTTCTAACTACTACATCAGTTTGTTCACATGCGAATGGCTTTTTTTCCAAAACTAAAACATTCATTCTGGGATGTTGCATTTTACTTTTAGCTTAGCAAATTCATCTAATATTGTTCAAATTCAATTCAACAAATATTCTCCTACAAGGCTATGTGACAGAATGAAAATGTGCCTGTGTTTTGGAGTCAGTAAGATCTGAATTCAGAAACTGGATCTTCTATACCTAGACGTGTAATATTGGTCTCGTTACTTAAACACCTGAGTTCCTCCATCTGCAAAGTGGGAATAATATCAAGTTTTGCAAATTGGCTGTGAAAATTAGTAATAATATAGTCTATTATAACAAATTAAAATAATGATTAGTTGTCAACAATCTACAAAGGATACACTTCATCCTAGACCCTTCTCCAAAATCTGAATTTACAATGTCTAAATGAGTGAGGATTTAATTCATTCTTAAAATGACTCCAATACTTGTTTTAGTTTATTTTGGCATATTAAAAAGCATTACCACTAAAAATTAAAAGGTCATCATTCAAGTGATTACCTTTACTAAAGTACCACGGTCATGTTTTTTGACCAAAAGGAAATCTATAGTACCACTTATGGGTTAATTTAAGTCTTTAGATAACATCAGTGTTTTACAGTACCAGAACAATAAAACAGTAAAAGAATGGTTTCTTGACATGGAACTTCATGACTAAAAGCCTACATTAAATATTATGCTTCAGCGGTTTTAATGTGTTTTCACACTACCTACCAAGTTTTCAGACTGCATTCTACTTATCCTTTTCAAATTGCTATCAGTATCTTTTTCGTGGGAAATTTCTTACAAATTACTTTGAGAAGCCAAAAATTTACAGTGGAAATTTTTTTCCTGAGCCCTTTTTTAGAAGAAACCTATTCAACAGGCAAATCTAAATAATTTTTAGCAGTTCTAAATGTAGAGAATTCATGACTTCTTACTGTAATTGAAAAGGAACATACAAAGCAATTACTTAGTCACTTATAAAACCCACGTTCAACTTTTGAAATAATGACTAACCTGATAGGAGAGACAAGACTTTTATAATTAAATACTAAAGTCTAGCCATTTGAGATTGGTACAGCAGGTTATATAACTGTCCTCTGCACTCACAATATCCTTTTTTCCCCTTCTTGGATGCATATCATTTTTCAGTAATAATAGAACATGTAACAAAAAAAAAAAAGTTACTGTAATGTAGGAAATCATTCTAACCACAAGTTAAATTTTTTGGCTGAGAGTCAAACCTCATTAATTTGGATTTCACTAGTTTCATAAGGAAAAGAAGGTGCCCATTAATACTGTAAATAAAATTCACTGAAGAATATATTAGATTCTTATGAAAACAAAACAGTAAGCCTTAGGCACTCATTTATTTGGACCATTAATTGAAAAGCATTCATAGCCATGGCAAAATGGAATTTTCAAACCTGGATACTCTTGAAACCTCTTTCAGTGCCCTATGATGGCCATGCTCAAGAGCACTGGAAGAAATGGGACACAGACGACATCTTTTCCTAGAATGATGGGATGGCTCATGTGCACACACCTGTGCCTGGAGCCACTTAGCCCAGTCACTACTCAGCCACAGACCCCAAGCCCCCTGCATTCAGGTGGGGTCATGTGACTCGTTCTCATCAACGGAATATGAAGAGAAAAGCACCAAGTCATTTCAAGGCTATGGCGATTAAAAAGTGAATGTTCCTTCTTTGTGCTTTCTCTTCCACCAGCCAGATGCAGACAATCAAAAGCCTCCATAGATGACATTATGGGTTGAACTGTGCCCTCCACCTCACATTCATATGTTGAAGTCCTAACCACCAGAAAGTGCCCTTATTCAAAAATAGGATCATTATAGGTGTAAGTAGTTAAGATGAGGTCATACTGGAATAGGGTGAGCCCTAATTCAATATGACCGGTGTCCTTATAAAAAGGGGAAATTTGGACATGGCAGGAATAGAGGGAAGATGGTACAAAGGGACACAGGGAGAAGACAGGCATCTGCAAGCCAGGGAAAGAGGCCTGGAATAGATCCTTCCCTCTCAGCCCTCAGAAAGAACCAGTCCTCAACTTCGATCTTGGACTTCTAGCCTCCAGTACTGTGAGACAATAAATTTCTGTTATCTAAGGCACCCAGATACAGCATTCTAGAAACCTAATACAGATGGTAAGGCTGGAGGATGGAAGGATTCTGAGTTCAGGATTCCTGAATAATTGCTGAATAAAAGCAATGCACTGACCATAAGGACCTACACTGGATTGATACTTTAGTAAGAAAGCAAACTTTCATGGTGTCAAACCATGAATTTTGAGTGCTTATTCATTATAACATCTAAATTACCTGATATAATATTTAACTCAGTAATTTAACTTGCAAGTAATTTTTAAAGTTATTTTACATGAAACAAAAAACCCACCATGGACATATCACAGAGAATATAAAATCCATGTAAATTTTTAGGATAAAAAGGAACTTCGAAAAAACTGTGAGTTTACAGGAAGATATTTTGGGGTAATTTCCCCAAATCCTCCCCAGGGTACAAATGTACTCTCCTCTGCCAGTAGAAGTAGAATTGCCTCAAGAATTTTAAATAAATCACAATGTCAAGGTTGCTATACATAGTGTAAATGATGTTATAATTCACTTAATTTTTTTTTTTTAAATAAATTCAGAGGGGCATTTCTTCCAAGTGGCCCAAGTGTACAGAGTTTTACTTGGGAACCAAGGACAAGAATGAGGGCTCAGTTTTTTCCAGAGTTCTCAATTAATATTATTTGTAATCAATCTGAAGTGAAGTCACTATGTAACCAAGACCCTTTGTCCTCAAATACAGACAAAAAATGTACTTCCTTTATGATAAGGTAGCTAACATGGCAAAGTACATCATTTTCCATTTTTTGATTATGTTTTTTTTTTTCTTGTGTGATGAAAAAGTAAAAGGATATCTTACCTAAGACAGAGTTTTAATTCAAAATGCCTCAAAAGCTGAGCTGGCAGCTGGATTCTTGTGTTTACAGAAAGCTAGGATGATTCAGCCTGAGCTCAGAGCTCAATTTAGATCACAGCATCTGGATTCAAAACACATGTGAGCTGTGGCAGCAGGTTTCCAGGTCATGACTGATCCAAGACAGAGACCTGTGACCATTCACCAGAATAACTCCAAATGGAAAAAAGTGCCTGAGGGAGAGAGAAACCTCAGGGGTGTTTGGAAGGCCTGGCCATAGTCAGCCCCCTCCAAATTGCCCAGTAACATAAGCATTTCCTGCAGCTGACAGGTGCTGGGGAGGCCAAGGTAAGGCAGTGGGGGGATGACACTGAACAGTCCCCGAGTCCGCTTTGTCATGGTCAGAAAACATCTCTCACAAATGACTTCTTTCCTGAAGCAGCTATTGTTCAGATTAAACCATCGGAATCTGGTCAATGGAAAACCTTAGAGAGCATACATTTCCTGCTAAGATCTGTGCTTAACTTTGCTTTGTTTCAAAGAGAAAAACTGGGGTAGGCAAAGGGAAAGGAATATTTTAATAGCTTTTTTTTTTCTTGGTGAGAAGAAATCATAGCCACAGCCAACTATAATGTAGGCTACACACTGAAATCTAAGAGGGAAAATATAGTAGCACAAAATCTTCCCAGCCTAATTTTATCTCCATCAGAATTCACCTCGCTCCTTCTTTAATTTTCCTTGGATGTGATATATCCAGAACACTGGTGGTTTTGCAGCTATGGGCTTTATGTGCAAGAAAAACTACTTCCCCTGCTGCTTTTCCTCACCTTCCCCCTCCGAGGTCTCTCTTTCTCTCTCTCCTTCTTGTCTCTTTGTTGTGAATGTCAGGGCTGTCAGTGTCACAGTCTGACATGATTAGTGTTTCTGACACTACACCAAGAAGCAGACGGAGAGCAAGGAGAGCGGGCGGAGGGGACAAGAGTTAGGATGCACGGCCATTTAAAGCCAAAGGGAAAAAAAGAAGCCCAACCTCCTTTTCTCTGAGGTTCACTGATTACAGGGCAACTTATAAATCACCCTGGATTTTTCTCATTTATCCAATTAGTCCGTGTTCCTGCTCTTGTGGAGATTCCCTAAGGTGTGGATCCATTCTGTGAGATCAAAGTCGGTGGCTCCAATAACAGAGAAGACAGAATTCGTGATTCAGCAGATTCTAAGGCTGTGAAGTATAACAATCGGCATACTTTGGGAAGATAGCACCAGTCCATTTCGAGTATCGATTCACTGCACTTTGTCACTCTAATGATGTTATCTCATTAAAAGAGATAAATGCCCCACTGTTCTTCCCGGAGCATCTGCTTCTTACTCTCCTCTCTTTTTCAACAGCATGGCTCTCAGCAGCAGCACATTAAAATCAAATTGAAATCCAATGCAAGGCTTGGCGACAGAGCTGCTTACCGAGGCTTCTTTTTAATTGCTTTTTCTTACTCTCGCCCCCTTCCTGCTCTCCCCTCCCCAACAACTATCATCCATAGAAACAAGCAATGTGAAGAGAAATAGATGTACAAAGTAATCATAATAGGAAGCCATTTATTGAATGCCTATTATATGGAGCCTCCACCACGTCAACATTTAACTTCTCTGACCATGACCTTCCAAGGTAAGTAGAGCAATCCCCAGTGTGCAAGAGAAGAAATTGAATTTGATGGTAAAGTACGTGCCCAAGATTACACAGGTAATGGGAGGCTGAGCCACAATTTGAACAAGCGTCCATCCAATGCAAATACTTTTTTTTTAATCCCCATTTTCATTCATGGAACAAATAAGTAAATATAATTGCAACTTGATTAGAATAGGTAAAAAAAAAATGTAAAAAAATGGTAGCAATTATTCTTCAGTCTGCTAATACCCAGGAACATAATGCCACAGGCAGTGCAATAGTTTTGTTTCAACAGATTTCTTATTAAATAAAAAAGGTAGCAATTTTCCATAATGAATGTTTTATACATTATTCCTTTGTGTATCAGGCCTCTAAAGTACACACTATTAAAGTCTATTAAAGTCTGTATTTAGCAGCATTACTAATGTGCCTTTGGGGAAATTATTACAATGAACCAGCATCCGTCTTTCACAAAATTTCAATTGTTAATATTCCTCTTCTGATCTTCAATACACACGTCTATTTTTAGCTATAATCAGACCCCATCCAAAATGCCATAATCCCAGCCTAGAGCTGTCACAACAAATTGTTTATGGATTTCAGAAAAAACAAAAGATGCAGATATTGCTAACTTCAACCAACCTTTGTTTTCCTGCAAAACTCATTGCAGTGATTCTATTGTCCTAATTAACAGGTGCTCCTTGATCACTGTGACATGTGATGACACTTTATCTCTCTGGCTAGGGCTGGGTATCTTAATCAAGTGCTTATATTTATATCTAACAGAGACTAGCCTCTCAGGATAATGCCATTTTGTGAAAATCTGAGGGTGGTAAGAAGTTACAAAACTATTCCATAAAAAAAGGACAATCAAATAAATAACCTAGAAGAACATATAAGCTGTGATTAGTAAATATAATTTTTTTCATTAAAACCTAAACATTGCCATTTATGAGAGACTAGAAGTATGTCTTCTGAACACTAACTGAGGAATGTCTGCAAAATAATGTAGTTTTATATACTCTAAACAGGCATCTCTCCTTCTCTAGCACATTTATTAATTTTATCACCCATTATGTGGTTTTTAAGAATGAAGCCAATGGTGCACATATATTCAAAAGCACAATGTTCTCTGGAAACATCTTATAGAAAAAAATGTCAGGCTTATGTTATAGAGACAAAAGACAAAAAAGGGAATTGGAAAGAATATGAGCAAAGAGCTACATGCTGTAAGACCACTGTATGACAAAAAAAAAAAACCAAAAAAAAACAACAGGGGAAAAAAGGACAATTTGAAGTATTAGGTACTGAAATTAATAAGCTGGGTTGGAAGTAACCTCTCAGTTATGCATTTCGCCTTATACACAGCAATACCATTGTTTGAGATGAGATGTTCGCAACATCAGGCAACTCAACTTGCTTGTCAATATTCTAAAGATGGACAAGCCACAGATTAAGTACCTAAATAGTTATGGTTCCAATCACCAATTAACTAAATGGGATGTAACTTAATTGTACCCATTAAGACCTACTAATTGAGAGTAAAAGGGTAGGGTTGAGGACTTGGAAGACAGATTCACAAAGGTCAGAATTCACTGGCCTCTTTGTTACAGGAACCTGGCCACCAACAGCATCAAAGAGAGAGGTCCCAGCACACATCACATGTCCAAAGGACCTGTCTAATTATGCTGTGGGCTTGTGTGGGCTTAGTTCACTATGGTGATGCAGAACGAGAACCCACCAGTTCTGTCAACATTTAATTAAAACTCCACATGAAGGCTGGCATGGGGCTGTTCGTCAATTAAGAGTGCAAAAACTTGTAATACTCAAGAAAATCCTAGGCGCTATTCCTTAAATCTTCAAGAAATAGGGATGAACAAGATCCCAAAACCAACGATCACAGTGTGTGTGAAGTGCCACTGAAGAAAAGGTGAAATTGAATATCCTCTTTCCTTCAGGTGAAACCTATTTTATGGTCAGTAACTATGGCCACATTTCAATGGGCTTATCATGGTTCAAAACTAGTCCTCTCAGATTTGAAATTATATTACAGTCATGTCAAAACATATCTCTTCTCCTGCTGTGGGGCCATTATGATCTTAAACCAGAAGTCCAGCCTTTCCACTCCAAAGCCTTAATTTGCCTCCTACCTGTTCAGATGCTCCTTCATCTTTTCTGACATGACTGGGAGCTGTTAAGTCAGGCCACTGACACCTCCACCCTCAAGTCAAGGTACTGTCATATCCACGTGAATCCTGCAGTGGGTGAGCGTGGCCTTAGGGCTGGCGCTGACTTCCAGAGGCACCAGAGCATTATTCATCTGGTGCTCAAATTCTCTGGACAGAAAAGTTCAGATTCCCAATGTATACCCTGGACCATGAAGACTGCTTCTCAGAGAATGGGCCACGAACGCTGTTCCACCATGAGCTCCTCTGAAATTCAGAGGTGGGCTGCACACCTTAGGAGACCAACTGAAATGTGCTTCTGTTAAGGAGAAAGGAGGCGAGGCCTTGGTACTGACATAAAAACGTCAATGTTGCTTCCATGGTGGAAATGACTGTATCCAGAGATCATTCTACGTGTAACAGGAAGCATTTCTCAAATAGCATGTATGTTTTATCTGTATTTACATGCACAAACAAACAATATACATGCAAATATTTTAACAACAAATAAGCATAAGCATATTCAGTTAATTCTTTTACATTTGTCTTACTTCCTACTTCATATCCAATCGACTATCCACTACATTATATTGAAGTTT
The DNA here is from genome assembly GCF_018350155.1 of Leopardus geoffroyi. NCBI lineage: Eukaryota > Metazoa > Chordata > Mammalia > Carnivora > Felidae > Leopardus > Leopardus geoffroyi. The sequence continues at coordinate 81,011,204 of NC_059332.1, forward strand.
GCACTCCCATACCTCTAAGAAGGGAATTATATTCCTGTTTTCTTCCTAAAAATTCACTGAATCTGCCAGTGTGATGCACATGAAAGAGAACAGAGGTCCAATTTCATCATTTCTATACACCCCACATTTAGCAGAATTTGACTTACACGTAACACAGGTGCTACACTGGCCTTATGCCAACAATGTTCCATTTAGCCTCACCAACTCTATAAAGCCTTTTTTTTTTTTTTTAAAATAAGGACTAAGGACATTTTCTCCTTAAAGATGTAGAAGGTGAGAACAGATGTGCTATAATGTCCAGGGCACTTACTGCTCACAGTCCAGGGTCCAGCTTCTTAGAATAAGAACTACCAAGGGGCACCTGAGTGGCTCAGTCAGTTGAGCATCCAACTTTGGCTCAGGTCATGATCTCATGGTTTGTGAGTTTGAGCCCCACATTGGTCCTGCTGCTGGCAGCCTGTCAGCACAGAGCCTGCTTCAGATCCTCTGTCCCCCTCTCTCTGCCCTTCCCTCAATTGCGCTCTCCCAAAAAATAAATAAAAAATATTTTGAAAAAAGAACAAAAACTGCCAAATACAGGACATAGGCACAGTCTAGCTTACTGGGTCTCAAACTCCTATCTCAGGACATGCTTAAAAATTACTGCAGACTTTAAGGAACTTCTGTTTATGTCAGTTATTTCTATCAATGTTCACCTTATTAAAAATTAAAACTGCGATATTTGGAACATGACAACACAAGCATACATCTCAACAGCCACCACGGGGATGAATGTCATTGCATGCCATGTAGCCTCTTGAGAAACTGTACTGAATGTATACTCAAGAGAGTGGAAAGACCAAAAAAAAAAAAAAAAAAAAAAGTCTTAATATTATTATGAAAGTAGTTTTGACCTTGCAGGTGGCCTGTGAATGGGCTCCCCAGGCGTTCCCAAACCATAGTTTGAGAACCACTGGTCTAAACTTGTATACATCAGCAAAGTCTTTTGAAGAGCTGGATGAAGAAATGACGCATAATGAGTAAGATGATGTAATGCCATTTAAAAGTTTTGAGTCACTGAATCAAAGGACAATATCTTTTTCTAGAGCATTTCTCTTTTTACTATTGCCCCCAAACCATTAGCACATTAAAAACCTCCTTTCTGGTAATACGTCAAATAGAATCATTCCCAAGTTCAAACCTCTGTTTTTCCCAAGGGCTCTCTCTTTTTTTCTTTTCATCTGTCACTAAATACCTTCATCCATTCATACCTCAAATGCAAAACAACTAAAGTGGTATTTCCTTTAAAATCCTTGCTTTTTTCCTGACTTACTATCATATATACAACTACTTATGGTGGGAAAGTTGAAAATATAGAAAAATATTTTTAAAAATAAAAACAAATACATACCATGTACCCACCCTCTGAGAAAACCATTGCCAACTTTCTGGGCAATATCCTTTCAGCCTTTTTATCATGAATATTTAAAAATATAATGAAGTTTGGGGCACCTGGGGTGGTTCAGTCAACTGAGCATTTGACTTCGGCTCAGGTCATGATCTCACAGTCCATGAGTTCAAGCCCCACGTCGGGCTCTGTGCTGAGAGCTCAGAGCCTGGAACCTGCTTTGGATTCTGTGTTTCCTCTATGCCCCTCCCCCATACTCACTCTCTCTCTCTCTCTCTCTCAAACATAAACATCAAATTTTTTTTTTAATTTTTTTTTTCAACGTTTATTTATTTTTGGGACAGAGAGAGACAGAGCATGAACGGGGGAGGGGCAGAGAGAGAGGGAGACACAGAATCAGAAGCAGGCTCCAGGCTCTGAGCTATCAGCCCAGAGCCCGACGCGGGGCTCGAACCCACGGACCGCGAGATCGTGACCTGAGCTGAAGTCGGATGCTTAACCGACTGAGCCACCCAGGTGCCCCTCAAATTTTTTTTTAATATAGAGAAGTTCATATCTTAAATATAACTTAATGTCTTTTTATATATTATTTTTAGTATGAAAGAAAGTACATTGCAAAAGAAATTTAGAACATACAAGCAAAAAGAAGATAATGCTCTTAATATTATGATGTATCTGCAACTTTCTTTTCTGTGGGCAGACATGTATGTTTTTTAAAAATGAAATAATGAGGGGTGCCTGGGTGGCTCAGTTGGTTAAGCATCTGACTCTCAGTTTTGGCTCAGGTCATGATCTCATGGTTTGTGAGTTCAAGCTCTGCATCAAGCTTTGCGCTGACAGGGCAGAGCCTGCTTGGGATTCTCTCTCTGTCCCTCTCTCTCTCTCTCTGCCCCTCCCCTGCTCTCTTTCTCTATCTCTCTCTCAAAAGTAAACAAACATAAATAAATAATGAAATAATAATAAAACTATACATATTGTTATATAACCTGCCTTCTCCACAATTTATTTAAAACATGTTTTTATGTCATTAAATATTCCTTCATCCCTCCCTGGTATTTTTATTGTATGGCTGTACCACAGTTGTTACTTTTATAATTACTATTATCATAATATGTGATGAATATCTTAGCTCAAATTTTGCACACATCCATGGCAATGGTCTTTGGGTAACTGTTATAGAAATGGAATTTCTAAGCCGAAAGGTGTGTATATTTTTGAGGCTTTGATACACATTGTCTAAATTCCCTTGAGAAATATGTTCTTTCACTGTGTCTGGGAGAGCCCGAGAGTCTCATTCCTACTTTCACCGAGTACATTTTACATTTTACAAATCCTCATCAATGTGTAGGTAGAAAATGCTACTTCATTGCTTTAGTTTGCATTTCTTTGATAACTGTTGAGGTTGAGCATTTTCTTATGTTATTTTTGATTATATTTTTTCATTTATTGGTTTTTATCTTTCTGTTCTTTGCCCCTTTTCTATCAGAGCACTCATCTTTATCTTAACTAATTTGTAAGAACTCTTACTAAATTAGCTAATTTAACTCTGTGTCGTACATGTTGTAAAGATTGCTCTGGCATGTCTTTTGTCTTTAGGGTAATTCAGAATGCCTTGTGGTGGAAAGAAATTTTGAGGCTATAGTCAAATACATTCTCTTCCTTTATAATTTCTACCACTAGAAATTAATAAGGCCTTCTTTATTCCAGGGAGGAATGACTTAATTTTTATTTGCATTTTCTTCCCTGTCCCTAGTTCCAGACGTGTGCAATATTTCTTCAAAGTCTTCCACAAAGGGGACTTGGCCATTGCCTGCAGAAAAACAAGGGTGGAGATACACTCGATATAGATGGGCCATTTGGTGATACCACCAAGAGTGTCCTAGACAGGGGAAGAGAAAATCTTCTGTGTTTATTAGTCACAAATTCCTTGTATCACATCCAGTAGCTCTGTCAACTTGCTCAAGTGAAAGAAGTTTAAAATGGAAAAAGTTTTAATGTTAGGTGTGTGTTGAAACGTTAAAACCTCCGAAGTAAGATGACTCTCCTTACTTTGGGCAGAACAGAAGCTCTGGATGGCAAAGACCTTTGTTTTGTTCACTGATGTCTCACAAGTACAGTGTGTGGTACACAATACACACCGTAAGGGTGTGTTGGGGGAGCTGATGTTTAATCAAGAGTCATGTGTATGCCAGGTGGAGAGCCAGGAGTGATGAGTTCTGAATTTCACTGCTTCGTATTAAGGAGGTGCCAAGAAAGAAAAACTTTAAACGAAGGCAGAAACTCGATTTCAGTTTTACTCTTTAGTTGACTGTAGAGATTTTGATCTGAGTGTAAAGGTGAAACTGCCTCAAACTTGGCACAGTAAAATATTCAGAGAAAAAATTCTGTTGGGTAGATATTAAGCAAAACAATAGCATCCACCCACCAAGAGAGATAAGAGATACTACTCAACTTCATTTGATGCTATGGCATTTGTCCAAGCAATAGCAATCAGATCTGGCTTTATTTGAACATAAGAAGGAAGAAACAGTTCTCAAGAAGATTCATTTTCACTGTGTGTGTGTGTGGGGGGGCATTCTGTATAATAACGGAAAAATCGATTAATTTTCAATCAGATGGAGTGTCCTCATAAATTCAAGGCAGACAACAGCATGTGATATGCCTTCATGAAAATGACGACCATGAGGGAAAGAGTTTAAAACTGTAATTCCAAGGTTGCTGCTAGAAAGAGATATCTTTCAAGAGCAGAACACTGTTTCCTGTTAGTGTGGTTTTGGGAACTAAGATAGTGGTATGTACTGAATGTACATCATTCTGCCCAATTTGCCTCTACAAAATCCCATCCTGTCTAACTTGCCTCCCATTTGGCTATCATTTTTTAAGTAACACACTAAAATTCTTTCTTTACAGCATGATAATATGTAAATAACATAGTCCTTCTCACTAGCAAACATTTGTATTATAAAAGCTGTATTTATACATATTAACTAGAGAATGCCTGAGAAAGTAGAGAGGATAGAAACTTCTGACAAACTTTAAAGTTAAATCCTTATTACAAAGTTTTGGGTCAATATAAAGATTGGAAAGTCAGCTCTTACAAAAAGATCTATGGAGAATATGGAACTTGGAAAGATGGGTCTTCAAGATTGGATGAGAGCTAGGGAGAGTGAGTGGCCTGGGAAAACTTGTGCACCCATAATTCCTCTAACATGTTAGGCTAGAACATGAAGCCCAAAATGTACAACTACTAAAGCCTGTTTATAACATTAAAAAGGTGAATACATGTGGGGGTATCCACTATCCACTCTGTATTAATCTTATTAGGATGCACCAGTGCTAGCTGTCTGAGGGCTGGAAGTGTACCCCTTCCTGGTGTGTCCCCAGACTCTGCTACACATAGAAGTTCAAGAATATGAGTAATGATGGCCCTACCTGGTGGACAGCAGTTCACTATCAGGTTAGCCTGATTATATTAGGCAGACAAAGGGTTAATTCATTTGACCAATGGCCATGGGGGCAATTCCTGTTGTTTTCTAGAGAGATCATCTCTAAATAACCCCAAAGAGAGATAGATGTCAATGCCTCACTGTGATCAGAACTGCCCTGTCACTTCACAGCAATTACACTGGACCCTAGAATATTCTGTCATGCTGCATCCTGACACCTCCCCAGTTAAAGTGTCCTGTAAGCTAGCAGGGGTTTGGGAAGGAAAAAGAGTTATTAGAGTGTATGTCCAAGTAAGTGGAACGTGCACAATTAAAATGCCTCCAACTTTCTAGGAACAAATCTACCTAGAAAATCAATCACACCCACAAAAATATTTCCAGCATTCTAACTTACATATCCTAATTGATGAGATGATTGTCTGGTTTTACTTACACTGAGAAGATCTATTTCCTCCCCAGAGGGTAATCTATTCTTTGTCTTATGCCAAGAAACCCATAAGAAAAATGCTGACCTATGAAGGTTACACATCATGCTTAATCACTACTTTAAATTAAAATAACATAAAATAAAGCATTCATTGGGCCACTTAGACGGAACATAACTTCCCAAAAGCAACAGACACACCTACTGAGACACTTGAAATGTCTGAGGAGTCTGGTTCCCAGCTGTGTATCAAGAGCCAAACCATGACATCAGGCCTTGAACTGCTCTGGAGAAACTCAGGGCAGGGCCATCATAGCAAGCTGTGCCTGCCAATCAGAGATTTCCCAAGAGTTGTCTTAGCATTTCAGTACACCAAACTCTAACTAATAGAAGCCAAGGTTTGCAAAGACCACAGTGATGAATCCCCTCTCTTCCCCACGCTCCAGTCATGACCTTGGGGTGGAATACCTGCTACTTTCCAGTGTTCCAAGAGCTCTCTTCTCAAAAACTGCTTAAAGGTAAGTATTTAAGCCAATGGGGGTGGGGGGTGGGGGGTGGGGGGTGGTGGGTGGAAGGTTTCCTTCTCTTAGGCTTAACTCAGCCAAATGAAAATCCCTGAAAAACAATTGCTTATTATTTTCTGGTCTCTTCTAGTAGGGTTATGCAGCCACCCTGAGAAGACTAAACAAATGGCCATGAGAAAAATTACCGCTGAAAAGGGTTCTTAGTAAAAGAATCTCAACAAATAAAATAGGCTTTCTCCATAATACCTTTTGAAGGCCACTGTCTAAAAGCGCTGTCCAACTGCATCACAACCCATAGCTGATGTGATAAATTAACCTCTTCTTGTAGACCTCTGGAAATGTCTCTCCCTTGTTTTGGATCCTTCAGTGGCTCTCAGAATTGGACACTTAACCTCCTTCTCTGGACTCATATCTACCATCTTCCACCACTTCAGTGATTCTCAACCAGGGGTATTTGTGTCCCCCCAAGGGATGGACACTGGCCAATGCCAATGTGTGGGTTTTTTTGGTTGTCACAACTCAAGTGGGAGAAAGGGGATGCTACTGAATATCCTTCAATGTGGAAGACAGCCTCTCACTATAAAGAATTACCCAGTCCAAATGTTAACAGTGTTGAGGTTAACAGTGTTGAGGAGAAATCCTGCTGTACCAAGCTCTTTGTTCTCTAAACACACCAGACTTTCTCATATGCTTCTGTGCCTAAACATAGCCTGTTTCCTTTACCTGGAATGCCCTGCCCTACTTCTTTGTCTAAGAAATGACCATTTATCAATCAGGATCTGACTCAAAATGTCACCTCCTCTATGCTGTCCTTTCCATATCTCCCAAGGTTGGATGTTTCTTCTGTGCTTCCAGAGTTTCTGGTACATATTTAATTAAAACCACTAGCCACACTCCCCCCAAGCCTGTCACCTGCCACAGGCAAAACCCAAGCCCCATTCATTGTTCATCCCTCAGGGCCCTTCTGGTAATCACTTGCTACTTGCCGAGTCAAACAAGGAATAAGTGGAAATGTTGTAGATACACCTAAGACTCTCTTGCAGAAATGTCTAAGGGACAACAGTGTCCCCAACATCAAAAACAACAACAGTAAATATTTGTCAAATGCTTATAATGTAGATAGGTACTATATTAAGTTAATATGGTGCACATATTAATTCATTTCATCCTTCTGACAACCCTACAAGGTAGGTACTATTATCATCAGCATTTTACAGATGGGCAGATGGGGAAATTGAGGCACAGAGAAATTAAGCCCCTTGTCCAAGACCATCAAAGCTAGTATCTGGAAGGGCTGATATTTAAACCCAGGTAGTCTGGCTCCAGAGCCTCAATCTTCCAACGTTCATGCCAAGGCAGTTATATTAGCAACCAATATTTCAGTCAACCAGAAGCCTCTGACAAACACAGTGACATATCCGTAAGACTATACAACCACAGCATGGCCGCCACCTCCTGTGACCCTGCCTATAAACACCACTTGCTGGGGTCACACAAGTCTCCAACCTCTGGAATATCTGTGGCAGGAGAAGCAACCTCCTCACACCATGGGAAGACATTACATACCCAGAAAAATCAGGGTACTGTAAAGAAGACACAAAGGCTGATTCCCAAAAATATCTCTTACCTTGTTCATGTTGCAGGGACTGGAGCAAGGGCTCAGACATGTCACAGTGCAAGGCAGCTCTGGAAGATTCTCCTCGTTGCTGTAGACCTCACTTCCCGAAGCAGACAGCTGCACTGCAAACACAAAGAGGAAATCCATCAGCTGGCTCTCAGGAAGACACAGAGCAGTTCTGTGTCCAGTGGAACTTTCTGCCATGATGGCAATGCTCCATGCCTGTACTGTCCACTATGGTAACCACTAGCCACATGTGGCTAGTGAGCATTTAAAGTGTGGCTAGTGCAGCCAAGGGCTGAATTTTAAATTTTATGGGATTTTAATTAAATTTAAATGTAAATAGCTACATGTGGTTAGTGACTACCATATTGAACAGCACAGGTCAGAGAATCAAATTCTAGATTCTAGAGAATCAAATCAAAAGCCTTAAGGTCACAGATATTGGACATGCCAGTGGCCAAGGAAAAGCTGGGTATTATATGCTCAGAGTAACTGCAGATACACAGAAACAAGAACATTCATTCAACTACTATTTTCTCAGTACTTACTAGGTGCAGGGTACTGAGGATATAGTGATCAATAAGCCAGAGAGGTCAGTTATTTAAGAGTTTCTAGCTCAGGCATGTGCTTCCTTGGGAGGAGAAAGGATCTAGCATGTAAGCAGCACTTACTTTGTGCCAGACCTCAATGCCTTCCCTGCTGCCTACAAGGAATAAAGGAACAGACAAGCATTTGCTGAAGACTGGTTGTACCACGGTCAGGGCTTAATAGATAGGACCTTCCACAGAGCCCCTACCGTAAGGGAATCCAGGAGGTCAGTTTCCCATGGGCCAAATGAACCAGATGATTTAACATCCCCTCAAATGGAATAAGGGTCCCTGTTTTTATCCATGCTATTGGTTCTTTAGGGAGGTTTTTTGATTCACTTGAATTACATTTTAGAGTAAAACAGTTATTGTACTGCTCCAGGGTTCTTTCTTTATCAAATATTAAGGAAAAATAAGAAAGAACATATCTTCAACCCCTTAATTAGACCTGTAGCCTTTTCTTTGAAAGATGTTTATGGGTGAATTTGATAGGAGAACAAACATTGTAAGGTTCCTTGTAATCACCTTATTTCTGTGTTGCTTTTTCCTGGTTGCATCTGGGAAGTGTTTATGTATCTGAACCTTTCCATAAAGACTAGAATTACAGGTTTAAAGGCAACTGCAGGGCTTTAAATTATTTTTATTTTTTAATTTTTTAGGTTTATTTCTTTATTTTGAGAGAGAGAGAGAGAGAGCAGAGGAGGGGCAGAGAGAGAGGGAGAGAGACAGAATCCCAAGCAGACTCTGCACTGTCAGCACAGAGCCAGATGCAGGGCTCGAACTCACAAACCATGAGATCATGACCTGAAGTGAAATCAAAAGTAGGAGGCTCAAACCACTGAGGCACCCAGGTGACCCCAATTTTTAATAATAATACAGTAATAATATAGAAAGTGTTCAATAGGAAAAGAAACAGAAGTCATAATCCCACTAATCATAATCACCTTCAGTTCTTAGCACTCAGCCTTTGTCTATTGGGGAATGACATGAGGCCCTGGTGTGTCTGCTGAATCGAGGACACAGAGAAGTCCAAGGCTATATTTCCTAAGTGAACATCTTTCACCATTAAGAAAATGGCTTTGTAATCTGTATTTTCAAAAGATAAACTCCTACTCCACACACATTACTATTCTGTGAACATGATATTATTAAATTCCTTTACAAATCAGAAGATAGGGAGAGGAAATTACAAATCACTCCTTGACTGTTTGAGACATAGGGATTCCAAAGAAAATACCACATTCAGTCATAGCAATAACATATTTTAACAATGATGTAGAACATGGAGAGACCCTGGAATTCTGACTTTATAGCCTAAAGACATCCAAACACCCCTGTATGTACCTGACGCCTGGGTAATTGATGCCTCAAAGTCAAGAAAATTCATTATCTAATTCTAACCAATCTTATAATGACTGAAAGAAAATTATGCATATAACTTTTACTCTTTGAGTTTCCAGAAGCAGATACTAATAAATGTATTTTTATTTTTTTAATGTTTACTTATTTTTGAGAGAGAGAGACAGAGTGCAAGTGGGGGAGGACCACAGAGAGAGGGAGACACAGAATCTGAAACAGGCTCCAGGCTCTGAGCTGTCAGCATGGAGCAGAAGCAGGGCTCAAACCCATGAACCGTGAGATCAAGACCTGAGCTGAAGTAAGATGCTTAACCGATTAAGCCACCCAGGTGCCCCTTCTGTTTTATTAAAAAAAATTTTTTAATGTTTATTTATTTTGAGAGAGAGAAAGAGAGATGGAGAGAGTGCTCACATGAACATGAGTCGGGGAGAGGCAGAGAGAGAGGGAGAGAGAGAACCCCAAGCAGTCTCTGCACTGTTAGTGCAGAGCCCAACATGGGGCTTGATCTCTCGAACCATGAGATCACGACCTGAGCCAAAATCAAGAGTCTTGGATTAGCCAACTGAGTGGCTAATTAGCCAACTCAGTGGCTTAGCCAACTGAGCCACTCAGGCACCCCACATTTCTGTTTTAAAGTAGAGCTCTACACGTGCTGTTTCCTTTTTAATAAATGTAATTCAGTACCTTTAAAAACTATATAGCCTAGCACGTAACTGGGAAACTTTTCCAAACGCCTTGCACAGATGTCTGATGTCACAATTCCATTCAAATGTACACATTGGTATCAACACAGGAAAGGTGGGCACAAGAAGATAATAGCAAACAGACAAGGATTCTTGAACACAATTTCCCCAAGGAAATTCCACCCAGCTCCAATCATGCCACAATCCCCTCTCCCTCAGAGCTTGGGTATATAGTCTGCACTAAAGCAATTACGGATTCTCCCCTGTGACCCCACCACCCCAAGTGTTCTTATGTCATTTTCATGTATATTGGTTCTACAACAAAGTCAAAATAAAAACTCTTTGAGGGAAATATTAGTCACATAGAAAGTTCTTAATAAATATTATGAATAGACTTTTTTTCCTTGCTCTCACTCACAGAGCCTAGGATGATGTGGACTCTTAATGGAGAATCTTAAACACAATGTTGATAATCACTGCAGACTGCCTTTGGGTTTTTTTTTTTCTTAAGGAAAATCTTTTAATGTCCAGGATTGTAAATATTTTAGGAAAACATTGCTAAAAATATTTACAGCTATATAGTGTTCAAAACTGTACAATGCACTTTTATATTAATACTCTCAGTTAGGGGCGCCTGGGTGGTGCAGTCGGTTAAGCGTCCGACTTCAGCCAGGTCACGATCTCGCGGTCCGTGAGTTCGAGCCCCGCGTCGGGCTCTGGGCTGATGGCTCAGAGCCTGGAGCCTGTTTCCGATTCTGTGTCTCCCTCTCTCTCTGCCCCTCCCCTGTTCATGCTCTGTCTCTCTCTGTCCCAAAAATAAATAAACGTTGGAAAAAAAAAATTAAAAAAAAAATACTCTCAGTTAGTACTGATATTGATCTGAGTGGTAGTTTTTTAAATGATGAAACCAGATTCAGAGAAGAAAAAGAATTCTTCTTAGTCATGCTGTTACAGGCAGTAGACTCTGGCTAGAAGTGACTTCATTTCAAGATACTACAGAATTAAAATACGTACAAAGCCCACAAATAAAATAAACCTCTCCTAATAACACACACACACACGCACACACACACACACACACACACACACACACACCCCACCACCACCACCACCACCACCACCACCACCACCAGAAAACACCTCAGCAAACAGATAACAGTTTTAGAAATTGGGTCAGTTCACTTCTGGCCAGCAACCAAAAAGACTGGCCTTGTTCTATCAAGTACTTTAAATCTTCTTTGAAACAGAGAGAACCTGGTTGTTCTGCAGCCAATTCCATTTAGAAGCTTAGAGAAATCTACAGCTTAAAAAAGGAGAGTGAATCTTAAATATAAAGCATTAGGGGAAAAGATACCCGTGTTACCATGGTGGAATTAAGGGAGTTTTCTTCTTTATTCTATTTTTCAATGTTTCTTTTTAATCATCCTCGAAGTTGGATTCCCGTGATACTAAACAAAAGGCAAGTACAGATACCTTCAAAGGATGCCTGGAGAACGTCGATCCCAGAAGCTAACGTGGGACTTCCACTTTGTTGATCCTAACAAAGTTGGCTGAATGGGCAACAAAGCCTGTGGTCAACCTTAGGCTTCGGAAAGGTTAATGAAATGTAATTCATCTTTCCAGGTGGGTAGGAGTGTGAGTAAGCAGAAAAGTAGAGACAGGGTAAGAAGAAGAGATCAAAGAGAGAATGAACAGAAAAGGTGAAGGCTACAAAGAGAGAAGAAAACGAAAGGACAGGTAAGTAAACAAAGACACCTAGAGACAGGATCAGTGATGCAGCCTCTCACCAAGCGCCCCTCACCATCCACGCCCTCACTAACAGAAGGGACGGAGAGGTTCAGGCTCCTGGTGACAGCACCACATCTTCTGGCTTCTCTGGGTGTCAGCAAGTGGGGCTGGAGTCAAGTAAAGACCGGGCTTACCTGTTTCTCCACTATTTATTTACCACCAGCCTCCACCTACCACAGAGAAAGGTCTATTTTCCCTGGATCACTGATAATGTGGTATAGAGGTATGGTGGGAACAGCATAAGCCAATTTTATTCTAGTCTCCTTACTCTAATGAGAGTACTCTTTAGAGTACTTACTCTTACTCTTGACACTCTTAAACATGTCGAAGGCTATTTGTGTGTGCGTGTGCGTATGCGTGTGAGTGTGTGTGTGTGTGTGTGTGTGTGTGTGTGTGTGTGTAGTGCTATTTCTTAGCCCTTGGAAATACAACTAACACTTATTGCCAATACAGAATGGAGTATGATGAGCTGGGCTTTTCTCCCCACTCCAACTCCTCCACCCCCTTCCAAGACATTCATTCTAGAAGGCTTCTGTAATACAACTCAAAGCTGCGTTGCTCAGGCACTCCTATGGGAAACAGGCCCATAGGAGCAGCAGCAGATCACTCATAAGGGTAATGGTCTTGCTGGTTTTTAGATATAACGCACCCTGATGTCAGTCTGTGGAATGGCCTCTTGTTCCTCCCCTCCCACCACCAAATCCAGCAGCCTAGGTAGAGGGCTCAAGCATGAGGACCCGAGAACTTGTGAGGAAGGATTAAGCACAGTCACAGAAAGACAAACAGGGTTTGGAGAGAAAGGGGGAAAAGGCAAGATGACAAGTATAGAGGAAATTCTCTAAAACTAGGACTTAGGAGCTTGGGAAATCAGACAAACAGATGAGAGATATATCCCTAATTCCCTTCCACCCCTGTTTTTACGAGTTGGAGTAATTTACATGTCTCTGAAGTGAAATCTTACAACCTTCAATTGGATGGAATCCTTGTACAAGCCTAGATAAATTTTAAGGCCATTTTATTACAGACAGTCCAATCCTTCTCTTCCACAATAAGGGGCATGGTGCTGGGATTAATGGATCCAAAGGTAAAGCAACAAACGGACCCCTCTCCCCTTCCCCAAATATACACACTCCTTGTAAGTGGCTGGCTCCTTCCTTTCTTTCTGAAGAAGAGGCAGGGGGATCAGAGCAGAGCTCCCTGAGGAGCTCCTTGCAGGCCTCTCTCCAACCTCAAAGTCACATCAAACATGTCTCTGGTTCTTCAGGACCTTGGTATCCTTGCTACCCTCACATTTAGGTAGCAAACACACCATAACATGGTTTTGCCCCAAGAGACTGAACAATGTTTGCCAATCTGCCTTGCCTCCCATGCCCTGCCTTCACAACATGCCATGGAAAACAAACAACCCAAGGATGAGGGTGTCTTCCCATCAAGCATCATTAGAGGCCTTCTTCCCCAAGGATAGGTCATACAGTTTGAAAATTAACGTTCTGAAATTTTAACTAGCATATGACCAATGGTTCAGAGAAATTGTGATAAGGAAGAAGAAATGAGAGCATTACAAATTGTAAAGAGAGTCACTGCTGGTAGCACAAAAATATTGCTCTGAGAGCCAGACAAGGTACAGTAAGAACACCAAGTGATAGCGTGTCCGTTGCTTTCAGAGGACTACCTCTGGCACACCTTCTGAGGGTTTCCCCCACTTCACCAAATCATACATAAGGATATCTAATGTTTAGATTAAGGGCTATCACTCTGTTAAGGGTCAATTTCAGTCCCCCAGTAATTTAGGAATATCTGTTTTTAAAAATGTTTATTTATTTTGAGAGAGAGAGCATGCATGCAAGTCCAAGTGGGGGAGGGGCAGAAAGAGAGGTTCAGAAACCAAAGGAGAGAGAATCCCAAGCAGTCTCTGTGCTGTCAGCATGGAGCCTGATGTGGGGCTCAATCCCATGAACCATGAGCTCAAGACCTGAGCTGAAAGCAAGAGTCAATGGCTGAACCCACTGAGCCACCCAGGCACCCCTAAGGTTATCTTAATTAAAGGCACAATATAGAAGAATTCCCAAGGCCTATTCTTCTTGCCTGGGCGACTACCTAAACCATGAGACACAGATTCAGATGCTTACAGGAGTCAAGAAAGAATAAGATGAAGGAATGGTCAGGCCAGAGAAGACAATGAGGAGTGGGGAGGCCTGGAGAGTCTGCCGCTCAACTGTGGCTCCAGAAAAGTAGGAGCAAGGCACATGTTCCCACAGCTTCTGATGTTCAAGAAAGCCAGAAAATGGAGAGACTACGTAAAATAATGTGTTTGTTTAATGTTGGCAATTTATGTTAGTATTTTGGAAATCCCATAGGGGTTGGATATGGTCATCCAGGTATATCTTCCATCGTACACTTTTTGTGTAAGTCAGGGGATTGTTTCTTTTAAATTCCAGGGCTGGAGGCTCCCAGTCTGTCTCCTGACCCCTCTAGGGCTGTTCGATGTGGCTTCACTGGGCGTAGCAAGCCCTGCAGAAGAGTGGGCAAGGGATGGCTTGGGAGCCAAGTCACTCCATCTGAGTATCTAGTCTGACTCTTCACATGTAATTTCAGCAAGCTACTAACCCTGCCTGAGTTTTTATTCCTTCATTCATAAAACTGGGGAAAATTCTTTATACCTCCTAAGATTGTTCTGAAGATTAAAAGGAGTAACTTGAAAAAAGTATCTAATGCATGGTGTTAAAAAGAGAGAAGCCCTTTCCCATCCCTGTTTCCTGCCACTGTTTAGCACCACCTCGTTCTGCTTGTAATTGAACACAGGTGCTTACTCTCAACCACCCTCCTGGATTCTAAGTATTTCAAGGGAAGATAACTTATCTGTTTTATGCCCAAACAGCCAGCACCTATCTCACCACCCTACACATAGCAGGCTTTCAGTAAATGCAAAATTTAATTATAACGTTGTTATATGAAGTTGTTATGGACTGAATGTTCATGTCTCCCCCTCCAAATTCATACATTGCCTAATCCCCACTGCTATGGTACTCAGAGGCAGGGCTTTGGGGAGGTAATTAGGTTTAGATGAGGTCAAGGAGCCCTCATGATGGGATTAGTGCCCTTGTCAGAAGAGACACCAGAGAATTTGCATGTATACTTTCTTTCTTTCTCTCTCTCTCTCTCTCTCTCTCTCTCTCTCTCTCTCTCCCCTTCTCCCTGCTATGTGAAATCATATCAGGAAGTCAAATGTCTGCAAGAGATCTTTCACTAAGACCAAATGGACTGGCATCTTGCTCTTGACCTTCCCAGCTTCCAGCACTGTGAGAAATAAACTGTTGCTTAAGCCACTCAGTCCATGGTATTCTGTTATAGCAGCACAAACTAAGACAAATGTTTAGGAAGATCTTCCGTAAATCTGGCACCAAATGAGCCTATTTCCACTTATCCTCTCCTGATGCTTTAATGTCAATATGTATAATCTACGCATTTGGCCAGAACATTTTGAGACTAAAAGAAAGAAACCAGGTCCAAATCAAGAAGAAAATACTTAATGTTATTAAGTATTAAAAAGAATTTTCTCTCGAGACGTATGACATCACGTTTAGGTCAGGAGGGCACTTTTTGGTACCCTCAACATGCCTCAGCAGAGAAAAACTGAACATAAGATATTTCATCACCCTATTAATAAACAAAGGATCGTGCTTTAATTCTGGCATCCTCAGTTCATGTTTGCCAATAGTGCATGTCACTGCATGGGTTGTACTTGGTGGCTGTCCAGAGTTCTACGCAATCCCCCATCCATTTGTCCACCATGGGCTGAGAAGGCCTAATTGTATTCATCTAAGATGGTTTACCAACCCTGCCTGACCACCCGTGTTTCTTTGATTTTACTCTGAAAGAATCCCAGAGACCTTCAAACAATCCTAGCTTCCTTCTCCCTTGAGGGGTTTGCTTAACAATTCAGGCAAACACATTTCCTGTGATTTGCTGAGAAGCTAAAATAATTTAACACAAAGCCTAGTTAAGGGATTTCTTCAGGATGACCCACTGAAAAGGAACAAGGGAAATTGCTAGAAAGGTATCTCTTTACAGAAGCTCAAGGGGACCAGCTATCTCGCCAATAAAAGGTTTCCAACGAAGGAATTTAAATACTCTCAAGGATAACTTGAGGATAAGTGTAATGAGGGGCGACTGACTTCCTGGGGGCTAGTGTTTACAACTGAAACTCATCTGCTTAGTAAGCCAGATTGGGTGTAATGCCTTGTTCCTCTGGGAAGAAATTTTCATTAATCCTCAGAAGAAAGCTGAATTTGGCAGGATGGGCCCTTGTTGAAAGCAGTCTCAGGGATTCGCTGTTAATCTCTGCTTTCTTGAGGCTCTAATTCTGTACTTCCCAATGCCAGCCTCTCCTTAGTACGGCTTGTTCTTTGTGAGGGTGTCCCACGTCCTGGCTTGTTAACCTTTCCAGAGGGATCTAAGGTTTGCTTCTACCGCAGCCCTACAGCTTTCAATGCTTTCAAACCAGTTTAGTGTCTTTGTCAAAACAACTCAAGTTGCCATACTATGCAGGTGGTGGAACTATAGACCCCACAGCTATTCAAACAGTGTAACCCTGGATTTCCATCTCCCATCCCTGTGCCCCAAACACACACACTCAAAGCCTGACATGGGCTCTGGGGGAATTCTTCTTGCCCCCTTTGGCAAACAGTTCCCATATAAGCATAAACATCACAGCCCCTAGAATCTAGAGCCTATGGCCAGGTCAGGATCACTCACAGGCCTGTGGCATCAATATCTTCTGGCACATGGGAATTTCCCTTGTAAGTTCTTGCTATTTTCTACTTTATCCAACACACCTAGGGATTGTTCTGGGTGGGTGGGCTGGGCATAGAGGGCTAGAAGTGGGTCAGGCTGCACTAGCTCAGTATATACTATTCTGCCAGAAGTATCTAATTTGGGGTTCCCTAAACTCAGTTTTGCTGTATTTAGGGTCCCCTCCATGGCCATTTGGCTATAATTCAGGCTGGAGCCAGAAATGTGTTCTTTGTAGCATTATGCTGTATTGTTGTGACTCACACCCAAACTCTTCTATAACAGAGTGACGCCGGGTAAGGAAAAGCATAAAGGTGGCCCAGAGAGGGACAAGTGGCCAGCATCAGCAGTGCAGGCATTTTCCCAAGGAGGCAATCACCTCCCGTACGAGGCCATACTTTCCGCACACAGCCAGGTCTGTCCTCGGTGAGGAGGAAAGGAATCTGCCTCCCATGTGCTTTTCCATGATTTAGAGTTGGGCGACTGCACGCTGACGTTTCAGTAGCCTCAGAGAGGCAGGATGGCAAGGAAAGAAACAAGGGCACCACGACCTCCTCACATCATAACCGAGGTCTGTGGAGTCACTGCGTTCTTCCACAGCAGCCAAGAGAACAGCCACGGAAAACAGCTCCAGCAGCCGACCTGGAGGCCTCGTCCCTGGGGTATCCTCTGATCTCATTACAGCAGTCGACACTAGTCCTCACAAAACAAACAGAGGAAATTTATGCCTGCCTTAGCCTGTGGAAAGCTCCGCATTCCTTGTTTAACGAGAGTTCCAGCTTCTGAGACCACAGCCATCGGGGATGGGGAGGATGTCTGCTTTGCTCCAGAGAAAGAACTGTTGTGGCTGCCTTTCCCTCTTTCTGGGGCTGGATATGAAGGCAGAGAGCCTGCAGAGAGCCACTGAACTTGTGGCCTAGGCTCTCTACTCCAGTCCCTGCAGAGAAGTTCCCTTTCTTCTTATGTCAACATCCCCAGGCTCAGTCGGTGGGGCCACTTCCTCTTGAACAGCTCTGGGAAAGTCGCTGCATTGCAGCCTTGAAGGGTTCCACCTGCTAAGGCCACAATTCTGAGAGAGAGACTGCTCTGTGCGACAAAACTCCAGGTCTTCTGGGGGGAAAATTTTCCCCTCAAAACACCCTTGCTTGAGGTTTGGAAAATTTCGCCTAATTTGGGGTTCCCACTTTTAGGACAAATGCCAGGAGGGAAAAATGTTACTTTATACCCTTGAATTCAATCTCAGAAGTAAATGAGTGGCCAGCTCATGAGGTGAAGAGTGAATTCTGAACCAAAATAAGAATACGGCATTCATTCTGAGCCAGGGTGACTCTGCCCCCTCCCCAGGGGACACTTCAATGCATGGAGACTTTTTTTTTTTTTGTCATTACTGGGGGGAGGCTGCTACTGGCATCTAGTGGGTAGAGGCCAGGGATTCTGCTGAACATACTACCATACACAAAACAGCCTCCATAATAAGGAATTATTTAGTCCAAAATGTCAACAGTGCTGAGACTGAGAAACCCTAATGTAGAGGGAACATTCAAGGACGTGGGTAGGTTTAAATGATAAATCTTTTTTTTCCCCCTTACAGAAATGGTTTTTAGTTTTTAATGAACTTGTAAACAAAAAGGCTCCCATTTCAAAATAAAAACAGAATCCCAGATCATATAGATGTTTACAGTGATTACATTTATCTAAGCAACATACATACACGTTCAGTTATAAGATGTTAACTAAACTTCTGTGACGAATATCCTTTTTTAAAATATCAAGATATTACAGGGTTAATGCAGAGCCCTAAGGAAAGTCTCAACACCTCTGTGTTTTTAAGTCTTCACTTTAGATGCTGTCATTTATAGCACAGTGAAGAAATCAGGGTCATCCAAAATACTGACAACTGTTAATCACATAACACTAATGTTGATATCCTATAGTTAAAATGTGCACAATTAACAACCACAAAAATTCACCAGTTCTCTCTTGAGTAAAATAAATGAAAACTGCCTTTAACCTATGCAGAGTTAGATCATGAGAGCTGCCTGGAAGACACTGGAGCAGCTTCGCTATCAGATTATACTAGGTAAAGGTGTGATCTGAGTGCTTACTATCATTAAGTCAATGGTAAGTACTAATAGAAGGAATTTATGAGCTAAAACCATATATGTAATCTGAGTATATCTAGGGCTGGAAAAAATGGCAGAACGTTTCAACTTTTAAAATGTCAGCAAGAGGGGGAGGTGTTCCTGGATGCCTCAGATAGTTAAGTGTCCGACTTCGGCTCAGGTCATGATCTCATGGTTCGTGAGTTCGAGCCCCACGTCCGGCTCTGTGGTGACAGGTCAGAGCCTGGAGCCTGCTTCAGATTCTGTGTGTGTCTCTCTCTCTGCCCCTCCCCCACTTGTGCACATGCTCTCGCTC